>NC_142800.1:27325129-27699712 GCF_049724085.1 Artemia sp. Qi Xiang Cuo
GGAATTAAAAAAAAAAAAAAAAAAAAATTCTCCCAAATATGGCATACTTCTAAGGTATCAGTTGATTTTATAGTCTGATAGTGTAGACATATCAAATGGCATGAACCTTTGGTTCCATGGTACCATTGAACTGGTCTTGGAGTTATGGATTGTATGTAATCGCTCAAATCAAAGGGGGTATAAAAAAATTAGGTGTTAATTATGCCAAAAAAAACAATGTCTGTGAATATAAGTTTAGATCCAAAAAATTAAAAAAATGATGCTAGTTGCTTCTTAAAATAACATATTATATATATTCATATGTATTTCTACATATAAATGTATATATACACATACATATATTTACATGAACTGTCACCATATTTCTAGTATATCTAATATTTTTTTCTTTTTTTCAAACTATAGCTTTAATTTTACTTTTGGAATTTATCATTACTTTAAGAAACATGGTAGAATAATACAAATTATATCTTGAGCATATACAAGAAGCAAAAAAAATTCGTATGTCTTAAGGGTTATCCCTTCTTAGCCATCATTTCTTCGAAAAACACAGTAATTATGTACCTTCGAATTTATTTAATCACTGCAATATTTATTCTTGGTGCAAATTTTAAATAGGCCTATCAAGACTTTTAAACTGTAAAGTTTTATTAAGCGTAAATCACAGTATGAAAAAATATTTTCTGTATCCGTTTACTTGTAGCTATCAGCGGTTTTTCATTTCCTGGTAGCATGATTTTATTGAAGTACACATTGTATGCACTATTTATATATGAAGGAATAATTGATTTAAGAGAAATTTTTCATGAAAACGTTACTCAAATTTGAACTCTAACAAATAGATTTTGAGACCCTATCAGAGAACTGAGATTGAACTCTGTTTATGGGCTTAGCAGCAGTTTTTGCAACGTGACTTGGCTATTCAAATTTATACATATGCAATATACATATGCAAAATACATTTATAAATATATATTTACTCTATAACGCTAATACCACGACTATATATTACAATTATCCGCATTTTTTTAATCTTTGTTTTCCAACTTTTTTTTGTTCTATATTGAATAAACTTTTCTCAGTAAGTGCTTTGAGCTCACTCTCTGTCAGTTTGTTCATACCAACTTTTGAGTTTTTTAATTGTCTTTGAATTTAAAGTAACTGAGACAGTTTAATGAAGTATTTGCCTGCCATTTCATTTTTTCTGGCTTTAATTTCCTTATGGGACAAAATATGAAAACTATTTTTACACACGACCACACTCCTAGCTTACGGCTTATCAAACAATTCGTGGTAACGAACTGTAAGTAAGGAGCGACCCGGCTCAATGATAATTTCTCATTGATCTCTCATAATCAATCTCATAATCTAATTTCTCATAATTCCTCATAATACCGGCTCATTGATAAGTTGAATAATTTCGAAGTTTAAAAAAAAAAAATATTGAATTAGAACCATCAGTCCTCATAATTATGAGTATCCAAAACTGGACTTAAGTTTCACATTTGAACTAGAGAATTGTATTTTCCATAATTTTCTTACAAGAAACTATAGTTTACGGTCAAAAACCCTTATTAGCTCAGATTTTACGGAAATAGTTTTATTTTTCGATCCAAAAATAGACTTAAGTTTCACATTTGAATCAGAGAATTGTATTTTCCATAATTTTCTTACAAAAAACTAGAGTTTACAGTCAAAAACCCTTAATAGCTTAGATTTTACGGAAATAGTGTGTCTGACAATAGATGTACGCAAATTCCTTTTCTTACATCTCCAATGTTTTAATGGACATTCTAAACGCTTGATATGCTAGCTTACTCTAAAAAATAATGAACACATAACAATGTAATATTTTTAATGAAATAATGCTATGTAGAATATTAATACAAAAATATATTATGATACATTATTAATATCAATTATTAACTTTGGACATTTTGAATCTGTTCCGTAAAATAGTTCACCATGTTCTCTCTTGATATTGTAGTTATTGTCTTCTCTTAGTTCGTAATCAGTAGAATAATCATTATTCCATTTTGAATCATACACAATTTTTACTGGTGTCTCATGAACAGGCTCAATATGCTTTTCGTCTTTGGTATTATTTGATTCATTGAGTGTTTGATCAATGCCAGTAACGTTTGCTGGTGCTTTGTTTTTCATCGTTTCATCTTTATATTCCGTAGTGATATTTTCTAACAATGCCATTTTTATTTTTCTGGCAATTTCACTGTCTATTAACACATTATTTTAACACAGGTAACAGTTTCGGCACGTAAAAAATATATGGTTTACGATATTAGTAGCAGAGTAGGCCTTTCTTTTATTAGCCTTCCGTTGAATGCTAATACCTGAAAGCTGATGATTGGATGTATCCGTAGGTAATGTGTTACCTGCAGCAGTAGCAAGGAGTTGTCCTCTATCATCAACAATTATTTTTATGTTAGCATTCTCTTTGAGTGCAATCATCTCTGGAGATCTCAGTCTCGCATAACCACCATCACAAGAGTTGAATTTTTTCGGTATTCCAAAGAAATTTAATTCCTTACTGTCATGACAATGCATGCATACATTTCCAATAGTGCTACCACTTGTACTTGTTTCATAGTTTAAATACTTCTCCTTGTCAACATTCAATGCTACAATAACCTTGTTATGTGAACACACTCTATTAAAATGTTCCATTTTCACTTTTTTTTTAAGATATGACCTATGTGTTTACCGTTCCACTGCGTAAAAAATACCGATTTAATACATGCAATAGATTAGGTAGTGTCGATAACCGGTCATAGAATATCAGTGGGAAAGCCAAATCGTGTCTCTGACCAATCATAGAGCACAATTGTTAGAACCGTAAGCATATTTTGGCATTTTAAGATATGTAAAAAAAGAAAAAAATAAATAAAGCTGAAAAATTTCGAAGTTTAAAAAAATGTTTGTTTTTATGAAAAAAATATTAATTATTAGTTCAGATTTTACGGATATAGTTTTATTTTTCAATCCAAAAATAGACTTAAGTTTCACACCTGTACCAGAGAATTGTATTTTCCATAGTTTTCTTACAAAAAAACTAGAGTTTACGGTCAAAACCCTTATTAGCTCAGATTTTACGGAAATAGTTTATTTTTATAGGTTTCAGACAACATACGCCTATGAGAAACTAATACCCATCTCCCCCAAAACACTTTTCAGCAATTTCTTATTAAAATTTTTATTTCAAGTCATTCACACGGGTTTTTCGCTTGCAACTCGGCCAACAGTACAGCACTATAAGTACTCTAAGACACCCCGCTCCCATCCCTCCAAAAATATTTAATTCAGAGATTTCTTGTTAAAATTTTTTATAATGAATCCTAAATCTTTTGAAACAGCCTCTATTTCTGCCCGTTTAAGTTTTGATGTTGCTCCTTACTTTCAGTTGAATAAACTTTTTTTATACTTTAATTTCTGATCGAGGGGGGCGGCCCACGATTGAAGTTGTTTTCACGTAAAAATACCCTTCCCTCTTCCATGGAAAAGTCCCCCCTCAAGACAATTCCATTCCTGTTGACTTTTGGAGGGTGTTTCCCCATTTTCCGATATTCAGGCAATTATCTCAAGCTCATAGCTTTGGATTGGTAACACTAAAGTTAATGAATCCTAAATCTATGGAAACAGCCTCTATTTCTGCCCGTTTAAGTTTTGAAGTTGCTCCTTACTTTCAGTTGAAGAAACTTTTTTATAATTCAATTTCTGATCGCGGGGGGCGGGCCACGATTGAAGTTGTTTTCACATAAAAATATCTTTCCCCTCTTCCATGGAAAATTCCCCCCTCAAGACAATTCCATTCCTGTCGACTTTTGGAGGGTGTTTCCCTATTTTTCGATAATCAGGCAATTTTCTCAAGCTCATAGCTTTTGACTGGCAACACTAAAGTTAATGAATCCTAAATCTTTGGAAACAGCCTCTATTTCTGCCCAATTTAAGTTTTGATGTTGCTCCTTACTTTCAGTTGAAGAAACTTTTTTATAATTTAATTTCTGATCGCGGGGAGCTGGGCACGGGTGACGCTGTTGTCATGTAAAGATACCCTTCCCCTCTTCCATGGAAAATTCCCCCCTCAAGACCATTCCATTCATGTCGACTTTTGGAGGGTGTTTCCCTATTTTTCGATAATCAGGCAATTTTCTCAAGCTCATAGCTTTTGATGATGCTGCTCCTTACTTTCAGTTGAAGAAACTTTTTTATAATTTAATTTATGATCGCGGGGTGCAGGCCACAGTTGAAGTTGTTTTCATGTAAAAATACCCTTCCCCTCTTCCATGGAAAATGCCCCCCTCAAGACCATTCGATTTCTGTTGACTTTTGGAGGGTGTTTCCTGATTTTTCGATAATCAGGCAATTTTCTCAAGCTCATAGCTTTTGACTGGCAACACTATAGTTAATGAATCCTAAATCTTTGGAAACAGCCTCTATTTCTGCCCGTTTAAGTTTTGATGTTGCTCCTTACTTTCATTTGAAGAAATGTGTGTACATGTTTACTTCCCCTCTTCCATGGAAAATTCCCCCCCCCACGACAATTCCATTCCTGTCGACTTTTGGAGGGTGTTTCCCCATTTTTCGATAATCAGGCAATTTTCTCAAGCTCATAGCTTTTGACTGGCAACGCTAAAGTTAATGAATCCTAAATCTTTGGAAACAGACTCTATTTCTGTCCGTTTAAATTTTGATATTGCTCCTTACTTTCAGTTGAAGAAACTTTTTTATAATTTAATTTCTGATCGCGGGGAGCTGGGCATGCTTGAAGTTGTTTTCATGTAAAAATACCCTTCCCCTCTTCCATGGAAAATTCCCCCCTCAAGACAATTCCATTCCTGTCAACTTTTGGAGGGCGTTTCCCTATTTTTCGATAATCAGGCAATTTTCTCAAGCTCACAGCTTTTGATGTTGCTGCTCCTTACTTTCAGTTGAAGAAACTTTTATAATTTAATTTCTGATTGCGGGGGTGGGCCACGGTTGAAGTTGTTTTCACGTAAAAATACCCTTCCCTCTTCCATGGAAAATTCCCCCCTCAAGACAATTCCATTCCTGTTGACTTTTGGAGGGTGTTTCCCCATTTTCCGATATTCAGGCAATTATCTCAAGCTCATAGCTTTGGATTGGTAACACTAAAGTTAATGAATCCTAAATCTATGGAAACAGCCTCTATTTCTGCCCGTTTAAGTTTTGAAGTTGCTCCTTACTTTCAGTTGAAGAAACTTTTTTATAATTCAATTTCTGATCACGGGGGGCGGGCCACGATTGAAGTTGTTTTCACGTAAAAATATCTTTCCCCTCTTCCATGGAAATTTCCCCCCTCAAGACAATTCCATTCCTGTCGACTTTTGGAGGGTGTTTCCCTATTTTTCGATAATCAGGCAATTTTCTCAAGCTCATAGCTTTCGACTGGCAACACTAAAGTTAATGAATCCTAAATCTTTGGAAACAGCCTCTATTTCTGCCCCATTTAAGTTTTGATGTTGCTCCTTACTTTCAGTTGAAGAAAATTTTTTATAATTTGATTTCTGATCGCGGGGAGCTGGGCACGGTTGAAGCTGTTTTCATGTAAAGATACCCTTCCCCTCTTCCATAGAAAAGTCCCCCTTCAAGACAATTCCATTCCTGGTGTCTTTTGGAGAGGGTTTCAATATTTTTCGATAATCAGGCAATTTTCTCAAGCTCATAGCTTTTGATGATGCTGCTCCTTACTTTCAGTTGAAGAAACTTTTTTATAATTTAATTTCTGATCGCGGGGTGCTGGGCACGGTTGAAGTTGTTTTCATGTAAAAATACCCTTCCCCTCTTCCATGGAAAATTCCCCCCTTAAGACAATTCCATTTCTGTTGACTTTTGGAGGGTGTTTCCTGATTTTTCGATAATCAGGCAATTTTCTCAAGCTCATAGCTTTTGACTGGCAACACTATAGTTAATGAATCCTAAATCTTTGGAAACAGCCTCTATTTCTGCCCGTTTAAGTTTTGATGTTGCTCCTTACTTTCATTTGAAGAAATGTGTGTACATGTGTACTTCCCCTCTTTTATGGAAAATTCCCCCCCCCACGACAATTCCATTCCTGTCGATTTTTGGAGGGTGTTTCCCCATCTTTCGATAATCATGCAATTTTCTCAAGCTCATAGCTTTTGACTGGCAACACTAAATTTAATGAATCCTAATTCTTTGGAAACAGACTCTATTTCTGTCCGTTTAAATTTTGATATTGCTCCTTACTTTCAGTTGAAGAAACTTTTTTATAATTTAATTTCTGATCGCGGGGAGCTGGGCATGGTTGAAGCTGTTTTCATGTAAAGATACCCTTCCCCTCTTCCATGGAAAATTCCCCCCTCAAGGCAATTCCATTCTTGTCAACTTTTGGAGGGCGTTTCCCTATTTTTCGATAATCAGGCAATTTTCTCAAGCTCACAGCTTTTGATGTTGCTGCTCCTTACTTTCAGTTGAAGAAACTTTTATAATTTAATTTCTGATTGCGGGGGTGGGCCACGAATGAAGTTGTTTTCACGTAAAAATACCCTTCCCCTCTTCCATGGAAAATTCCCCCCACAAGACAATTCCATTCCTGTCGACTTTTGGAGGGTGTTTCCCCATTTTCCGATAATCAGGCAATTTTCTCAAGCTCATAGCTTTTGACTGGCAACACTATAGTTAATGAATCCTAAATCTATGGAAACAGCCTCTATTTCTGCCCGTTTAAGTTTTGATGTTGCTCCTTACTTTCAGTTGAAGAAACTTTTTTATAATTTAATTTCTGATCGCGGGGAGCCTTACAGTAGTCTAAAGTCTTTCAGAAAAAGCTCATGTACACACATGTACACACATGTACAAATTTTAGTAATCGATAACATTAAAATCTATTTTAAATTGACAACACTGCTCAAACACCACTTGTGTATTATACAGAACACATCGAAGAAGAAAAGCTAGGTCAAGTCATATTTTTTTCCGGCCTTCCATCATCAGATATGCTGGTTCAATTACACATGCACTGGACCAGCCAATGATCACTTAGATTGCTATGTTCCATGGCAAGGGGCTATCTTAGCTGATAACCCTCAATTCGCGAATCCCTTAACCCTTTTTTTCAAATGTCAATCAAACAATTCTGATTGTAGCGTCCAATTTTTTAATAACAAACTACTCTCGAGTTACACTCCAATCCGCAAATCCCTTCCCCCTTTTTTGCAAATGTCAATCAAACAATTCTAATTGTGGCGTCCAATTTTTTAATAACAAACTACTCTCCAGTTAAGGCAATCTTCCAATTAACATGCGTGCCCGCTCTATAGCTAAAGATCGCTTTTTAAAATGTCTACTCTTGTGCAATTCTTATCAATAACAAAAACCGTGCCAGCTTTTTAAAATGCACATGTCTAAGTATAGTGCCAAAGGCGTGGGTTTTCTTGTGCAATTCCATGTATTCTTTCATGTCCCGTTTCATGTACCGTTCATATTGTATACACTATTATCTTGTACCGTTTCTTGTACTGTTTCCATCAATACATGCCTTACTACTAATACTTGATTTTTAATTTCTTTAAGAATATATATTTATTTAATGACAGTTTTAAATTTTTTACCATATAATATTCACAATATTTTTAAGTGCCAGCAGAATTGGAATATGGAGGAGTGATCCTATTTGAAGAATTTTTTTTTGTATTCATCTTTCAAAAGAATAGCCTACCTGCTCAATTCGAGCTAACTCTTGAGTACTAACTTCTGCTCTTCTATAAGTAACGCAAATGAATGTGATGTCTGCGATATTTGTTCCAAGAAGAACTTTGGGGATATTTTGATGATTAGAGGGAGTTTTTTCACAAAAGTTGCGTGGATTTCTTGAGATGTTAAAGTTAATATGCTTTTTTTAATCATTATAACAATCATTGTTAATTATTATTATAATAATAAATGTTTGAGGAATTTTTTAGTGGTGGTAGGGGAGAGGATTTTTTGCAGGATAAATTTTCCATGGAAGAATTTTTTGCAGGAGAAATGTGTTATCGAGGAATTTTCCCAAGAAGAAACTTCTCACCGGAGGGGGGGCAGTTTCCAAGAAAACACTACACAACATGGGGGATGTCTGGAGTGATTGGAAAAAAATCAGTTATTAAAGTCTTTTTTAAATGAAAGTACGGCAAGGAGAATTTTTCAGGTGAAAATCAACCATAAGAAATTTTACAGGGATAGGGGGGGGGGGGGTAAGGGAGGACGGAATTAATAGTTAATTTATTTGGATAGCGTCGTTGATGTAATTTTTTGTCCGGTCTTATGAGTGCCTTGGATAAATTAAACATTAAATTTTGGATTTTAACTTTAAATTTCCACAAAATTTCACTTTAACAAAAAATGTTATAAAATTTTCTTTCAATATATAAAAGTCATTTAGGCTATAGGTAGCACTTGCTTTGATATTTCTAGGCCTAATGCACTGTATAAAGATGATATAATTATAAAATCTATAATATAAAATATATGTATAAGATAATATAAAGATAAAATATATTATTTATATACTGTGGCCTAATGTAAGATCTGAGTATATCTCACTTCTAAATCTCGGAATTTGAGAAAAAAAAATTCTCCCAAATATGGCATACTTCCAAGGTATCAGTTGATTTTATAGTCTGATAGTATAGACATATCAAATGGCGTGAACCTTTGGTTCCATGGTAACATTGAACTGGTCTTGGAGTTTTGGATTGTATGTAATCGCTCAAATCAAAGGGGGTATAAAAAAATTAGGTGTTAATTATGCCAAAAAAACAATGTCTGTGAATATAAGTTTCGATCCAAAAAATGAAAAAAATGATGCTAGTTACTTCTTAAAATAACATATTATATATATTCATATGTATTTCTACATATAAATGTATATATACACATACATATATTTACATGAACTGTCACCATATTTCTAGTATATCTAATATTTTTTTTCTTTTTTCCAAACTATAGCTTTAATTTTACTTTTGGAATTTATCATTACTTTAAGAAACATGGTAGAATAATACAAATTATATCTTGAGCATATACAAGAAGCAAAAAAAATTCGTATGTCTTAAGGGTTATCCCTTCTTAGCCATCATTTCTTCGAAAAACACAGTAATTATGTACCTTCGAATTTATTTAATCACTGCAATATTTATTCTTGGTGCAAATTTTAAATAGGCCTATCAAGACTTTTACACTGTAAAGTTTTATTAAGCATAAATCACTGTATGAAAAAATATTTTCTGGGTCCGTTTACTTGTAGCTATCAGCGGTTTTTCATTTCCTGGTAGCATGATTTTATTATGACTCCTTAATGAAGAGCATAATTTCCTATGCTTCCCGAAGCATAATTTCAACATATTTTAATAGAAAACAATAATCACGGCCTGGTGTATACTTTTGGCTACTAAGATTCACCTTTAGCGCAATATACCCTTAGTCATTAGTCGTATCTCTTCCAAGTGCCTCTACTTTATATATTTCCTAAGATATCCTTTTATTTTTATCGCTGACACCTAGTTTAGTTTTATCATGGTTGCAGCAGCAGCTGCAACCTAGTAAAGAGCGAACCACAGCCCATAGTAACCAAAAGTTTAAAAACGTGATTCGAAAACAAACTGCCTAGTGAAAAAAAATTCCATCTGACGCTTACTGATAAGTATCAACTATTATTTTCGTTCGTCTCAGAAGTAAACGTTTATTGCGAAAAAAAAATGGTAATTTCGAAAACAAACCAGAGACCTAACTAAAATAACGTCCGAAAAGAATAAAAAATGTACCATTGGAATCAAAATGGTCATAACTTTGTACAGGGAAGTTACAGTCCCCCTCCCAGAATAACAAGGAACATCACTTTTTTGCATCGGTAGCACTGATCTGTCTCTCGGTTTTTTTTTTTGGTTTTTTTTTCAACAGGTCTAGCGGGCTACCAGAACATCATAGAGAGATTCTTAATGGCTCATTCAAAAGCTATTTCTCATATCTGCCTGCTTTTTATAGATTATACAATCTTCAAGTGCCATATGGCACTAAAATGGCACTTTTTGTGCCATTTCTCAAAGGGTGGCACTAGCAGGCTACCAGAACATCGTTGACAGATCTTTTTTAGCTCATATAAAAGATATTGCACATGTCTACGTCTTTCATATAAATTCCACCATCATCAAGTTCAAATGGTACTAAAAACGGCACTTTTGGTGTAGTGTCTCAAGTGGAAAAGCTGCACTGTAAAAAAAAAAAAAAAATTGATTTCCAACAAAATTTTTTGCTCGAATTCAAACAACTCAAAAAAATCCAATTTTTCTGGTGGAATTGTGACTTGCTTATTGAATTCAAACAAGTCATAGGCAGCACAATAGTGCAGCCTAAGTAAAGAACGATGTTGGCACAATATAATATTTAATTATTTTTTTTTCTTGGTTTTAGACCGGGGCACTTCGTATCGAAGGAGTTGTCGTAGAAACTTTGGAAAGGGCTCATTCGATTGGAAATTAGAATGGCTTGTTCCCTTTTTAATAGTCGAAAGTGATTGGAAGGCAACCAACACCCCTTCCACGCCCACCATTTCCCCAAACACATTCAGTCAAAATTTTTAGATAGCCATTTTGTTCAGCGTAGTTGATTTCCATATAAAAATTATGTTTTTGAGGAGGATATTCCCCCACAACCCTCAGGGCAAGGGTTTCAATTTATGCCTTTGGGGCATATAAGAACGATGTTCACACAATATATTATTTATTATTTTTTTCCTTTAGACCAGGGCACTTCGTATCGAAGAAGTTGTCGCAGAAACTTCGGAAAGGGCCCATTCGATTGGAAACTGAAGTGGCTTATGCGTTTTTCCATGTCGAAAGTGATTGAAAGGCACCTAACAACCCTTCCCCGCCCACCAGTTCCCGTAATACATCCAATCAGAATTTTGAGACAGCCTTTTTGTTCAGCGTAGTTGATTACAAAATAGAAATTATATTTTTAAGGAGGACGCTCCCCCACAGCCCTCAGGGCAAGGGTCGTAAGTTATGCCCAGGGGGCGTATAAGGTTTTTTATAGAAAGTGTTGTCGCAGAACCTTCAAAAAAGGCTCATTCAATTGGAAATGCAAAGGGCTAGTGCCCTTTTTAATAGTCGAAAGTGATTGGAGGGCAACTAACCTCACGCCCACCATTCCTCCAAGCACATCCAATCAAAATTTTGAGAAAGCCATTTTCTTCAACGTAGTTTTAAGTTCGGGAAATTAGGTCTTTGAGGATGAAATCCCCCCCCCCCTCCCACAGCCCTCAGGGCAAGGGTTGTAAGTTATGCCCTGGGGGCATATAAGGTTTTTATAGAACGCGTTGTCGTAGAAACTTCAAAAAGGGCTCTTTCGATTGGAAATGGAAATGGCTAGTGCCCTTTTTAATAGTCGAAAGTCTTTGGAAGGCAACTAACACCCCTTCCACGTCCACCATTTCCCCAAACACATCCAATCAAAATTGTGAAATAGCCATTTTGTTTCACAGAGTTTAAAGTTCAGGAAATTATACCTTTGAGCAGGACACTCTCCCCACAGTCTTCAGGGCAAGGGTTATAAGTTATGCCCCCGGGGTATATAAGGTTTTATTGAAATTTTTGTCATAGAAACTGGAAAAAGGGCTCATTCGATGGGTAATTCAAAGGGCTAGCGCCCTTTTTAGTTGTCGACAGGGATTTGAGGGCAACCAATCCCCTAACACCAAACACATTTTCCCCAAACACATCGAATCAAAATTTTTAGATAGCCGTTTTATTCAACGAAGTTGAAAGTTTTGGAAATTTTATGTTTGAGGATGACAACCCCCCCCCCCACAGCCCTCCGGGCAAGGGTTGTAGGTTATGCCTTGGTGGCATATAAGGTTTTTATAGAAAACGATGTTGTAGAAACTTCAAAAAGGGCTCATTCAATTGAAAATTGAAAGGACTAGTGCCCTTTTTATAGTCGAAAGTGATTGAAGGACAACTTACCCCCTGTCACGCACACCATTTTCCAAACACATCCAATCCAAATTTTGATATATCCATTTTGGTCAATGTTGTTGAAAGTTCTGGAAATTGGGTCTTTTAGGATGATAACCCCCTCAGAGCCCTCAGTGCAAAGGTTGTAATTTATGCCCTGGGGGCATATAAGGTTTTTATAGAAAGTTGTGTAGAAATTTTAAAAAGGGCTCATTTGATTGGAAATTGAAATTGCCCTTTTTATAATCGAAAGTGAGTGGAGAGTAATTAACCCCCCTCTCACGCCCACCATTTTCCCAAGAACATTCAATCAAAGTTTATACAGAGCCATTTTGTTCAACGTCATTGAAAGTTCTGGAAATTATGTATTTAAGGATGACAAACCCCCCAGAGCCCCCAGGGCAAAGATTGTAAGTTATGCCCAGGGGGCATGTAAGGTTTTTATTGATATAGTTGTCGTAAACTTCAAAAGGGGCTCATTCAATTGTAAATTGAGAGGGCTAGTACCCTTTTTAATGGTCGAAAGTGATTGGAGGGTAACTCACCCCCCTCTCACGCCCACCATTCCCCCAAACACATCGACGCAAAATTTTCAGATAGCCATTTTGTTCAACGTAGTAGAATGTTCCGGAAAGTAGGTCTATTAGGAAGACCACCCCCCCCCAGCCCTCAGGCCAAGGGCTGTAAGTTATGCCCTGGGGGCATATAAGGTTTTTATTGAAAGCGCTGTCGTAGAAACTTCAAAAGGGCTCATTTGATTGGGAATTGAAAGGGCTAGTGCCTGTTTTAATTGTTGAAAGTGATTGGAGAGCGACTAACACCCCTCTCACGCCCACCATTTCCCCAAACACATCCAGTCAAAACTTTTGAGATAGCCATTTTGTTTAGCGTAGTTGAAAGTTCTGGAAATTAGGTCTTAGAGGATGACAACCACCCTAACAGCCCTTAGGGTTATAATTTATGCCCTTGGGGCATATAAGGTCTTTTCAGAAAGCATTGTCGTAGAAGCATTGTCAAAAAAGGCTCATTCGATTGGAAATCGGAAGGCCTATTGCGCTTTTAAATAGTCGAAAGTTATTGAAAGGCTTGACATTTTTATAGTAAAGATCGATGTGGGTATAATGTATTATTTTTTCGTTTCTTGTTGTTGTTTAGACCAGTGTACTTCGTATCGAAGGAGTTGTCATAGGAACTTTAAAAAGGGCTCATTCAATTGAAAATAGAAAGGGATGATGCCCTTTTTAATAATTGAAAGTGATTGGAGGGCAACTAATCCCCCTCCCTTGCCCACCCTCCCCATTTACCCTTATTTTTAAAAAATAAAAATTGCCTTGATATTGAATCAAAATGCACTGTGTTGATGCTAATTCCCAATAAGGCATCTCAGCAGTATCCCAAGAACGACAGCTCTATCCCAAGAATAGCAGGACAAACTATAAAGTCTTAAAAAAACGAAAAGATTTAAAGTATTATTTTCTTTTTCCCTGAAAAGACTATGTCAAGATAAAACGAACAGAAAATAATTAAAAAAAAACTTTTTCCATAAAATAAGTTTTGCAAAGAAAAGTAAAGAACTCCATTAAACAAAAAATGAGCCAAAAATAAACTCAAATAATCTACCAAGCGTGAAACTACCACAAATCAGCATCGATAAATAAACGAAACTCAAAACAAACAGAAATTACAATAAATAACCGAGTCAAACTCAAAACGAGCAGAAATTAACATAAGTCGGACTCAAATCCCCTATGCCTTCCCAAGGCCAGAACATAATTTGCACGTTACTGAAAAAAAAATACAAATGAATGTGCATTGTCAGTTTTATATACATATACTGATTTAGTAATCAAAATGTTAACACTATTTGATTTATTAAAGTTATAAAAGTAAAAACATTTATACTTTTTTCAATAAAGAGCAAATTATGTCAGGCCTTGGGAAGGCATAAGGGTTTTGAGCCCAACCTGTGTTAATTTCTGCTCGTTTTGAGTTTGACTCGGTTATTTATTATAATTTCCGTTCGTTTTGGGTTTCATTTATTTATCGATGCTGATTTTTGGTAGTTTCACGCTTGGTAGATTATTTGATTTTATTTTTGCTCATTTTCTTTTTAATGGAGTTCTTTACTTTTCTTTGAAAAAGTTATATTGTGGAAAATTTTTTTTAATTAATCACAAGAAAAATCCAATTTTTCTGTTGGAAATGTGACTTGCTTATTGAATTCCAACAAATTATTGAAATTGTTAAGATTTATGTACTTTTCAGTAGAAAAATGTAATTTTCACCGTAAATAGGTTATATCAAACAACACGGTTTGAACTTCAACAGTAGTTTGAAGTTTCTTCAATATCATTTTAAATTTGACTATAGGAAGATTGAAAGTAATATGTTCAGCATAAGATCAATTCGAATATTTGCAGAAAAATGGCAGTTTATATCAGTTCGAATGGAAATATTAGCAGAAAAATGGGAATGCTAATTGAATTTTGAGTATACAAAGACAATTATAAAAATAAGGAAATGGCTTGTTCAATTTGCTTGTCTGCAAAATGAACACGCGGAAATTTATTTTAAAAAATTATTTTTTAACTTTTAAAATCGCTGCTTTACATACATTTTTTGTGAGTTTCTGTAGGTACAAAATTTCTTAAGATGCTACCCTAATCTCAATAGTACTAACGGTGAAAATTTGTTGCTTTCTGAATTCAATTTTTTCTAATCATAGGCAGCGGGATAGCGATGCCTAAGTAAAGAACGATATGGGCACAAAGTATTTTTTTTTCTTCTCCATACCCGGGCACTTCGTATCGAAGGAGTTGTCGTAGAAACTTCGAAAAGGGCTCATTCGATTGGAAATTGGAGTGGCTAGTGCCCTTTTTAATAGTCGAAAGGGATTCGAGGGCAACTAGCCCCCCCCCCCACGCCCATCATTACCCCAAATACATCCAAAAATTTGGGATAGCCATTTTGTTCAGCGTAGTTGATTTTCAGATAGAACATATCTTTTTGAGGAGGACACTCCCCCACAACCCTTAGGGCAAGGATTTTAAGTTAGGACCTGAGGGCATATAAGGTTTTTATAGAAGGCGTTGTTGTAGAAAATTCAAAAAGGCTTATTTGATTGGAAATTCAAAAGGCTAGTGCCCTTTTTAATAGTCGAAAATGATTGGAGGGCAACTAGTCCCCCCCCCACTCCCATCATTCCCCCACACACATCTAATCACAATTTTTAGATAGCCATTTTATTCAGCGTAGTTGATTTCAAAATAGAAAATATATTTTTGAGGAGGACACTCCCCAAAAATTAACAGGGCAAGGGTTTTAAGTTATGCCCTGGGGGCATATAAGGTTTTTAATGAAGCCGTTGTCGTAGAAACTTCAGACGAGGCTCATTTGATTGGAAATTCAAAGGGCTAGTGCCCTTTTTAATAGTCAAAAATGATTGGGGGGCAACTAGCCCCCCACCCACGCCCATCATTCCCCCAAACACATCCAATCAAAATTTTGAGATAGCTATTTTGTTCACCGGGGTTGATTTCCAAATAGAAAATGTGTTTTTGAGGAGGACACTCCCTACAACCCTCGGGGCAAGGGTTTTAAGTTATGGTCTGGGACATATAAGTTTTTTATAAAAGGCGTAGTCGTAGAAACTTCAAAAAGGGCTAATCCGATTGGAAATTCAAAGAACTAGTGCCCTTTTTAATAGTCGAATGTGATTGAAGGGGAACTAGCGGCCCCCCCCCCCGCCCATCATTCCCCACACACATCCAATCAAAATTTTGAGAAAGCCACTTTGTTCAGCGTAGTTGATTTCCTGATAGAAAATATTTTTTTGAGGATAACAAGCCCCCACAACCTCCGGGGCAAGGGTTTTAATTTATGCCCTGAGGGCATATAAGAACGATGTTGGCACAATGTATCATATTTTTTTTCCTTTAGAGCAGGGCACTTCGTATCGAAGAAGTTGTCGTAGAAACTTCGAAAAGGGTTCATTTAATTAGAAACTGGAGTGACTTGTGCCCTTTTTAATAATCCAAAGTGATTGGAAGGCAACTAACACCCCTTCGACGCCCACCATTTCCCAAAACACATCCAATCAAAATTTTGAGATAGCCATTTTGTTCAGCGTAGTTGATTTCCAGATAGAAATTATGTTTTTGAGGAGGACACACCCCCACGGCCTTCAGGGCAGAGGTTGTAAGTTATACCCTGGGGGAATATAAGATTTTTATAGAAGGCGATATTTTTATATTGTCATAGAAACTTCAAAAAGGAATCATTCGATTAGAAATTGAAATGGCTAGTGCCCTTTTTTATAGTCGAAAGTAATTTGGAAGGCAACTAACACCCCCTGCCCGCCCACCATTTCCCCAAACACATCCAATCAAAATTTTTAGATAGCCATTTTATTCCACGCAGTTAAATTTCAGGAAATTATACCTTTGAGCATAACACCCCCCCACAGTCTTCAGGGCAAGGGTTATATGTTATGCCCTCGGGGCATATAAGTTTCTATTGAAATCTTTGTCGTAGAAACTGGAAAAAAAGCTCATTCAATTGGAAATTCAAAGGTCTAGTGCCCTTTTAAATAGTCGAAAGCTATTTGAGGGCAACTAGCCCCCCTCTCACGCACACCCTGTCCCCAAACACATCCAATCAAAATTTTTAGATAACCATTTTGTTCAGTTTTGTGGATTTCTAGATAAAAATTATGTTTTTGAGGAAGAAACTCCACCACAGCCCTCAGGGCAAGGGTTGTAAGTTATGCCCTTGGGGCATGTAAGGTTCTTATAGAAAGCAATGTTTTAAAAGCATCAAAAAGGGCTCATTCAATTGAAAATGGAAAGGGCTAGTGCCTTTTCAATAGTTGAAAGTGATTGAAGGGCAGCTACCCCCCTCTCACGCCCACCATTTCCCCAAACACATCCAATCAAAATTTTGAGATATCCATTTTGTTCAGTTTTGTGGATTTCTAGATAAAAATTATGTTTTTGAGGAAGAAACTCCACCACAGCCCTCAGGGCAAGGGTTGTAAGTTATGCCCTTGGGGCATGTAAGGTTCTTATAGAAAGCAATGTTTTAAAAGCATCAAAAAGGGCTCATTCAATTGAAAATGGAAAGGGCTAGTGCCTTTTCAATAGTTGAAAGTGATTAAAGGGCAGCTAACCCCCTCTCACGCCCACCATGTCCACAAACACATCCAATCAAAATTTTGAGATATCCATTTTGTTCAACGTAGTCGAAAGTTCTGGAAATTAGGTCTTTTAGGATGATAACCCCATCAGAGTCCTCAGTGCAAGGGTTGTAAGTTGTGCTCTGTTTGCATATAAGGTTTATATAGAAATTTCAAAAGGAGCTCATTTGATTGGAAATTGAAATTGCCCTTTTTAATAGTCAAAAGCGAGTGGAGTAACTAACCCCCCTCTCACGCCCACCATTTCCCCAAACACATCCAAACAAAGTTTAGGTATAGTAATTGTGTTGAAGGGTGTTATAAGGTCTGGAAATTCTGTCTTTATGGATGACAAACCCCCCCAGAGTCCCCAGTGCACGAGGCGTAAGCCATGCTCGGGGGGCATATAGGGTTTTTAACGATAGATCTGTCGTAAAAACTTCAAAAGGGGCTGATTCAATTGGAAATTGAGAGGGCTAGGGCCCTTTTTAATAGTTGAAAGTGATTTGAGGGCAACTAACCCCCCTCTCACGCCCGCCCGTCCCCCAAACACATCCAAGCAAAATTTTCAGATAGCTATTCTGTTCAACGTAGTAGTAAGTTCTGGAAAATAGGTCTTTGAGGATGATAACCCCCTCCCCAGTCCTCAGGGTAAAGTGTTGTAAGTTATCCCCCGGGGGCTTATAAGGTTTGTATGGAAAGAGTTGTCGTAGAAACTACAAAAGGGCTCATTTGATTGGGAATTGATAGGGCTAGTGCATTTTTAAATAGTCGAAAGTGATTGGAGAAAGACTTACGCCCCTCTCACGCCCACCATTTTCCCAGATACATCCAATCAAAATTTTTAGATAGCAATTTTGTTTAAAGTAGTTGAAATTTTAGTAAATTGGGTCTTAGAGGATGACAACCACCCTCACAACCTTTAGGATAAGGGTTGTAATTTATGTCCTGGGGGCAAATAAGGTGTTTATAGGAAGTGTTGTCGTAGAAACTCAAAAAGGGCTCATTCGATTGGAAATCGAAAGACCTAATCCCCTTTTTAATAGTCGAAAGTGATTGGAAGGATAGACATTTTTATAGCAAAGATCGATGTGGGTATTATTTTATTGTTGTTGTTTAGACCAGGGCCCTTTGTATCGAAGGAGTTGTCGTAGGAACTTCGAAAAGGGCTCCTTCGATTGAAAATAGAAAGGGCTGATGCCCTTTTTAATAATCAAAAGTAATTTGAGAACAACTAATCCCCCAACCAAGCCCACACTCCTAATTTACATTGTTTTTAAAAACTAAATGTTACCATAAGATTAAATAAAAATGCACTGTGTTAATGCTAATTCCCAATAAGGCATCTCAGCAGTATCCCCAGAACGACTGTGGATATTTATGTCCAAACTTTTGGGGCTGCTTCTGCTATTAAAATTGAACCAAATAAAAATAGCCTAAGTGTATCCAAGCTATCAAAGAAAGTATATAGATTTTTTTGTCGAATGGTATCAAGCTTTCAATTTCAGGTCAACTAGAAGAGGTATGAAACTAAATTAAACACTACTATTTGTGTCCAGGTTTGTAAGAGGGCGTATGTTTTTAAAAATTGCTGAAAATTTTTCTCCAGCATACAAATAGCACGCCAAATTTTGAATTCTTAAAAAACGAAAAGATCTACAGTATTATTTTCTTTTTCTCTGAAAAGACTGTCAATATAAAACGAACAGAAATTAATTAAAAAAAAACTTTTTTCCATAATATAAGTTTTTCAAAGAAAAGTAAAGAACTCCATTAAACAAAAATTAGTAAAAATGAAATCAAATAGTCTACCAAGCATGAAACTACCACAAATCAGCATCGATAAATAAATGAAACCCAAAACGAACAGAAATTACAATAAATAACCGAGTCAAACTCAAAACGAGCAGAAATTATCCTAAGTTGGGCTCAAAACCCCTATGACTTCCCAAGGCTAGAACAAAATTTGCACTTTACTGAAAAAAATATAAATGAATGTGCATTGTCAGTTTAATATACATATACTGATATTTAGTAATCAAAATGTTAATATTATTTGATTTATTAAAATTATAAAAGTAAAAACATTTATATTTTTTTAGCCCGTCGTAGGCTCAATTATAAGCTATTGCTTATATTTATTAGTTTTTATAAATTCTACCATCTATTAGACTTCACTGATTTTAATGTTGACTAGTTTCTGAGGAGAATCTACAATGAACTCTTTGTCATGGTTGAAGCATTAGCTGCAGCATAGTAAAAAGCGAACCACAGCGCATAGTAACTAAAAGTTAAAAAATGTTAAAACGGTCGTTTTTTTTCTTTATTACACGCCTAGCGAGTTACTAGAACATCAAAGAGATATGCTTAAGAGCTCATTCAAAAGCTATTTTTCATATGTAGATGGTTTATATAAATTTTGCAGTGTGCAAGTGCCATATGGCACGAAAAAAGGCACTTTTTATGCCAGTTTCGAGGGGTTGGGCTAGCGGGCTACCAGAACATCTTAGATACATTTTTGATAGTTCATATAAAAAAAAATTGCTCATATATACGTTCTTCCTATAAACTCCACCGTATGCAAGTTTCAAATAGCACTAAAAACGGCACTTTTGGTGCCATGTCTCAAGTGGAAAAGCTAGGGCGAGTGGGTTACTAGAACTTTTTATAGTGATTTTTAATGGCTCATTTGAAAACTTTTGCTCATATCTACATGCTTTTTATCAATTCTAACATTCGTAAGTGAGATATAGCACCGAAAACAACATTTTTGGTGCCACTTCTTAAGTGGAAAATCTTGGAAGCATAAAAAGGTATCACTGTAATAATTATAGTCCAAAACTCTTAACTGGAGGTTTGCAAGAACACCCACTGCAAATTCTTCCTCCAGCCCTCCTTAACAAGCTACACAATTACAGTCCCATAAACACCAATACATTAAATTAAATTACTATAGGTGTGGTTCTGTCAGTACAGCGCTGGACTTCAAATTAGATTTCCATGCGTTCGATTCCAGCTTGTATTTTTATTCAATCATGGTTTGTCCCTTCGTATGATTGCTTTTCAGATAATCCAATGTTTCTGTAAGCGTGATGCACTCATTTTTTAGGGCATATCCCGGGAAGGCAGATTTTAAACCTATTACTCATATCTACGTGCTTTTTATCAATTTTACCATCCAAAAGTGCAATATAGCACTAAAAACAGCACTTTTGGTACCACTTCTTAAGTGGAAGAGTTTGGAAGCATAAAACGGTACCATTGCAATAATTATGGTTCAAAGCCCTTAACTGGAGGTTTATAAGATCCCCTCACATATACTCCCCCTCCAGACCCTCTTAGTAAGTTTTATAAATCAACTAGTCATATTGAAAGTAAAAGATTATTGTGAAAACAAATTAGCTAAAACCAAAAACTTTTCAACTAAACATCTACCAAAATTAAGCTTGATTGATCAACAGTTTTGAATTGAAACTTCAAACTTCACTCTGTGGTGAAGCCTGTGTGCTAGTTTTAACGGCGGTAATTGAGGGGAAGGGACGTCCTTGCCTCCTTAGTTTTTGCTCTTGCCTAGGTTCTGAAATCACCTTTTTTGGTCACTTTATGGAAAAAGCACTTGTTTCATTTAAAAAAAAAGTTGAGGAAACAGCCGAAAGTGCACTTTGTGGGAATGTGCTATCAAGTAAAATTTATAAAAAGCGATTAAGTGTAAATATAGGCTTCTAAATGAGCCCTTAAACAGCTTTCTTTTGTTACAGTAGCCTTCTAGTTTCTGGTAGTAAGCAAGTGATTTATAAATCCTGTCTTCATTATGACTTTTTCAGGTGAAGTCGGCCGAGTAAAAACAGCTTTTTGCTCATCAAAAAACAAACATTCCTGGAAAACATGTATTGTTTTGTGAAGTATGGATAATGAACTTTATGTTATAGACTGAAAGTTTTTCTTAGCTGTCAAGGTTGTTTGCAGCATTTTTTAGAGCTGTCTTATCTCCCATAGATCGGTGATAATTAGAAATTATATTAAAAATAAGTTTTAAACTGAAACTAAGAAGTGACAATAAAATTTAAAACGAACATACATTATTCTTTATAAATAAAAAAGATCATGGCAGCATTGTTTCTTCATTAAATTTTAATCAAAAACGAACAAAGATTAATTAAAAAAAATAAAGTTATTCCGAGGGAAGCAAAGAGCGAAGTTGAAACTTAAAACGGACAAAAATTATTATTTCACAGCCTATTTAATATATATTAATATAACTAGTACAAATAAACCAACTAATTATGTTTTCCTTTGCTTTTATGATTATACAAAACGAGCGCTTTACTGAAAACACAAAATAATATGGGAGTTTTGGTAAAGTAAAAGCAAAACAACTAAGAACACTTTTTATAGAATGAAAATATTATCAATCCCTTTTAGGATCAATCCCTTTCAAGATAAAGCAACAATTTATTTTAGGATTTTCTTTATTTTTATACGTTTAATTTGGTATCACTTCTGCACAATGGCTCAATTCAATGACTGGCTCTGGTTTTGGTTCTTAAAAGGACATATCATGATTAGTTTGTACACAAGTTCAAAGTAAGGCCATCTTGATAGTGTTAGGACTATAGACTAGCATTAGAATTTGTATCAAAGCTTGAAATCCATTCTTGTATAGAGAGAAATAATCGGATTTCCAGAGTTCATATTATGTCTTATTTGATCTTCATTTCAAGTGATACTAAAGCATATTTCTTGCAATTTAAGACTGTATATTACCCACTATTGATATTAGAGCTGGTGAGAGCAAAATGCTGCTTGATAAATCAATTAAATATTTCTTTACGCTGTTCAATCACTTCCCAGTTATTAAAAAATATTTAGTTTTACACTTATGTTTTTAATATAATTATAATTGTATACTGAAAGTTACTAATGTCACAACTGGTGTAAGACTATGAAAAGCTTTATAGATTCGATTGGAGTTGCCAGGCTACATACTCACGTTTGACTCTTAAATAAATAATCCAGTCTTTTATACTTGACTTTTGTGTTTTCAGTAAAGCGCTAGTTTTGTATAATCACAAAAGCATAGGGAAACATAATTAGTTAGTTAATTTGTACTAGTTATATTAATATATATTAAATAGGCTGTGAAATAATAATTTTTATCCGTTTTATGTTTCAACTTCGCTCTTTACTTCTCTCGAAATTTTTTTTTTTTTAAATTAATTAACTCTGTGGGAATTTGTTTCCCCTATATTCCTTATACGTTTTCTTACCATCTGAAACTGCCAGTTTGATCTTGGCATTTATTTGCTAAACAACTCCTGATTTGTTTATGAAAGAAAAGATGATAGTTGTATGATTAAAGCGGTGGATTTCTGCAATGGTAACAGCAGTGAGCAGTTATATATATCCTACCTGCTACGATTACCAATTCCTCGAATGTGGTTGGTATTTTAAGCGGATGTTCTAGGATTTTTTTTTGTGAAAGGGTTGAGGTTTTAGGGCATTGATTACTTAGACCCAAAGTATCCCAGTGTTAAAATGATTATCGTGAACTTGCGACTATAGGTAATTAAGAAATTTATATATTAACATTTATATATATTCTTAAGACAATAGTACCCTTATACTTTGTTTTTTCTTTTAGTTTGCAAATCATCTCTAAGTCGAAAATCCTTCTATTCAAAGAATGGGGAGTATTTCTGCGCAATAGATTTTCAGAATGAATTCATTTTTCACAGGTGTGCCTCTTGTAAGGCGCACATTACGGAAAAATCTGTCGTATATTTTCTGGGCCGGACGTATCACCAGGAATGTTTCAAGTGTGATGATTGCAGGTAGGCTTTAAGTTATTAGTAGAAGGAGGAATAATGGTGTGCTCGACAAATTGCAATGTAGCGCCTCAAATACCTTCTTTTGGTGGGGAGGGGGGGGGGATTTTCCTATATAGAGCCTCCAATTCTTTTTTTTCTAGGGATTTCCTATGGACCAGGTGCAAATCCTTTTTAATGGATGATATCCCTATGGAGAACCTGCAGGGCAAATCTTATAGAGAAACACTTTCTATTTTTGATTGAAATTTCCTGGGGGATTCCCCCTGTAACCTCACTCTCTTTTTTTACATGGCCATATCCTACATGGCTTTCTGCGAATGCTTTTAGTAGTAATGCCTCCATTGATTCTGTGACGCCCATTCGGAGTACTTTTTTTCCATTGGTTCGACGGCACAAGAAGAAAATTTAACAGCGCATCCCTCTTTTGGCGACCAGGTGCCGCAACTTTAGGTTAAATTCCAGTTCTCATAAAATTCCCAATGCATGTCCTGTTTCAAGGTGAAATTCTCAAAGAAAATTACTTGGAGTGTGGTTGGTATAATAAACAAGTTTTGATAATAGGGAAATTAGCATAGGGAAAATAGCATTGGATTTTAAACGGAGCCCTCTGACGTCACACCCTCGCACCTGTCCCCAGCTGGCAAGATTCCCATTTTAGGCAAGAGTTCAATGTTCTAAGCAAGAGTTCAATGGTTCGGCTAGGTCAGGTGTTTTTCTATGACACACCCCCTTGAATTTCTGTGACAAGCCCTCTGATGTCACGCGACACACCTTCGCCCCTGTTTCTAGCTGGCAAAATGCTCGCCTGGGAAGTTCTGGATGTTTCAATTACTTGGAGTGTGAACGGGGCATTAGGCATTGAACTCTTAACCCCTCGCACCTGTACAATGTGGTCAGCAATCGGAGGTCACGACACTGATAAGAAAAAATAAAATGGAATTCCAGTTCTGTTGGAAGTGGTCTGGTAGGTTTTGGTCATGCATTGTTATAATTCTCGTCTGGCAAGATTCCCAAATGCTATGACACGATATAATTACTTGAAGTGTGGTCAGGATAATAGGAAAAACTCCGGTGTCGAAACCCCCTCAGGGCCCGTGGGCAGGTGACACTGGAGTCGACACAACCCCAAAAGAGAGTCAAAAGAGATCGGCGGGAAATAGATCCCCCACGCCCCTTTTCCAACAAATATATCCCATGAAAATTTTGAAATATCTATTTTGTTGAAAATAGTTCAAAGGTCAGATAAAAAAAAACTCAGGTGTCAATCCCCCAGGGCCGGGGGCAGGCGGTGTAATATATTCCCTGGGGGTATGTATGGCTCTTATGGAAGGAATGCTCGTATAAACTTCAGAGAGGGCTCTGTTCACTTTTTAGAGCTAAAAGAGATCAGAGAGAAACTAGCCTCCCTCCCCCTCCTCACGTCTTTTTGTCCCAAATGCATCCGCTAAAAGTTTTGAGATAGTCAATTTTTAAAACAGTTCAAAGATCATACAACAAAAACTTCAATGTCAACACAAGCCCCCTGGGCCTGGGGGCAGGCGCTGTAATTTATGGCCTGGGGGCATATGCGGTTCTTATGAAAGAGATGCTCGTGTAAACTTCAGAGGTGTCTTGCAGGCAACCATTAATACCTTGCCTTTCGATTTATTTTAAACCAACATTTAGTTTTAAAGTATAATGGGCAAATTGCATAATTGTGTGTGTGCGGGGGGGGGTCGACATGCCTAATATCCCTTAAGACATAGTTGCTTGGATCGTTCTACTATCCTGAAAAAAGGGTTGTCTCAAAATTTTAGCTAGATGCGTTTGGAAAATGAATGGGCTTGAGAGAATGCCTGCTTACCATCCAATCTCTTTTTACTCTTAAAAAGGGCACCAAACACTTGTGCTGTAATTGGAGTGCAAGTGGAGGAATCCCTCCTTCATATATTTAGTAAAACATTTTAAACAAGTAAAAACAAAGTGAAAACATTTTAAATGTACGTTGTTTCAGTAAAGTGCAAATTATGTTCTGGTCTTGAGAAGGCATGGGGGCTGTCAGCCCTACTCATGTTAAATTTTGCTCGCTTTGAGTTTGACTCAGTTATTTACTGTTTGATTTAAATAAACAAAACCCGTTTAAAATGTTTTAACTTTTTTAACTTTGATAAATTAAAATTTTTATAGCTTTAAGGAATATATATCAGCGACTCTACAGGATTTTTTCCTTATTTTGCTGGACAATGCGATTTAAGGTAATTTAAGGTAATATGTATTCTACATAAAGAAAGAAAAATGAGCAAAAATGGGGTTTTTATAGGCCAAATGAAAATACTGAAAAAAACAAAGCGAATATTTCGAGAGGACAAATGCCTCTCTTCTTCAGCGCGAAACGAAATAATTTATCCACGTAAAGTGCCGAAAAAAAAAACAAAAACAAACAAACAAACCCTGAAAGTCAATGTGAAAAGAACAAAAAAAACGAAGAAAAAACCAAAACTCAAAATATGAAAAAAATTAAATAAAAGCCAAAAATTAAAAGAATTAAAACCAAATACCTAACAACCATAAAAGCGAGTTATTCACCAATATCCGCGATTTGCTCAAAATCCAAAAAAAATATGAACTGCCATGGACGGATACTAGCGAACAACTGACAAAGATAGGAAACAATTCATTCACTCAAAAAACAAAATGAACCAGCAATTAAATAAGTTGGAGAACTCTGTCATTTGATTTCGGATTTTAATTAATGCATTTATCGCAGACACCCTGTGAGACATAAGGGGTTGTTCATGTGTTTGATTAGATGACTGGGACATTGGTTCAAGGTGAATTTCAGGGATTACTAAAGTATCGGCTTCTCTTTTGAGAAAACCGAAATATGACTCGTTTATTTTTAAATCACCGGAATCTCTGTTTAAAGCTAGACCTAAATGTTGGCATTTATAAATTTCAACAGCTTCTCTGTAGTGCTGGACAATACCTTTGTCATGCAAAATAAGGCTAGCTTCATTAAACAAATAGGGTTGTCTTGATTTTCAAAAATTTGCACTGCAACGGCAAATTAAAAATTGTCTGTTTTTTTCCGCTTTTTAAGTGCATTGTTAATTGAAATATAGTCCGGAGTTAATCTCTCAACGATTTGCTGATCAGCAATTACAATGTAAAAAAAACCCCGGAGTTTTCACCTATCGGGATAGGGTCTTTACCTTGATAAATTTGGGACCTGATGGTTTTTCTGGGTCTGTAATAAGTGTAAATGTTATTTTTCCTTAGATTTTTTGAAATGTGGTCTGAAAGCCCTTACGTATGGGAAACCAAGATAAACTGAATTTTCCCTTTGATTTGTGTTTTCTGTGGAACTATATGATAATCTTTTACTGCGTTTTGCAATTACAGAATTTATGAAACTAATTGGATAACCATTCCCAAATAAAATATCTCTAAGGTGGTTGACCTGGATTGTGCATTTCAGGAAAATTTGAGGTGTTGGGTAAGAGCCATATGCGGCTTGTGAGCTGTAGGATGCCGACGACTGACCTAGTCCTTTACGAAGTAACTAGAGAGCATTAATCTTTCATATGTCAATCTTATTCAAGTATTTTCTGTGTTTGTTTTATATATTTGACATTTCTAGCTTTTATATATTTGACATTTCTAGCTTTGCTGTTTTATATATTTGACAGTTCTTTCAATTTCCAATCGAATAAGCTCTTTTGAAAGTTTCTTAGACAATAAATGGCCATCTCAAAATTTCCGTCAGATGCATTTCGGGAAAATTTGAGGTGTGGGGTAAGAGCCATATGCGACTTGTGAGCTAAGATAAGATTTATTGCTGAAAAATGGTTATCACAAGCCCAAAAGGGCCGAATTCACACTTTAGCGTCAAATACAGTGAAAAAAGAACAACAAAAACAAACAATCAAACAACAACAGAAAATTATAAAAGGGTCAATGTCAAATACGTAAAAACGTTAAAAAAAAATTAAAAATTAAAATAATAAAATTATACGGTAAATTTAAAGACAGCAAAAATGCAAAACAAAAAAAAAAAAAAAAACTCGTAAAATTAACAAGGGGATAAAGTAGAATTAAAACAAAAACATAAGTTAGTTGGTTACTAACAAACATAAATATAAAACCTCCAAATTTGCAAAATGGGCAACTATGTAAGGGATAAAAGTTCTTCATATCTTTCAGTGCAATCTCTTATTGGGGCGAGAAGGGGGATTTTTGTTGACACAGAACGCGGGAGGCGGGGTCGAAGAGGTGAATATTGACCGGGGAAAAGGGGAGATGTTCGAGGGTTATGAAGGGCATTGTTAGCAAAACGCAAGGTAATTTTTGCTCTCCTTTCCTTAAGGGTGACAAGGTTAGTTCTCCTAAGAAGGGAAATATAAGGCACTTTACCCTCATTGAAGATAATTCTTAGGCACCTTTTTTGTACTGCTTCTATTCTGTTTGACAATTCAATGGAAATGCCAGGATGCCAAACAGGAAAGGCGTACTCAAGGGTTGGGAGTACAAATGACAGGAAAATCCTTAAACAGTACGATTCAAATTTTTTAAGGAGGGAAAATGTGGCATTTGCACGTTTTAAGATGTCATTAATATGACAATCCCATTTTAAGTTGCTAGAGATGGTAACGCCCAGTAATTTCATAGTGGTAAAGGACATTTCAGGGGGGATTAGACAGGAGAAAGAAGGGGGAGTTTTAAGGAAATTAATAGTAAGAACAGTTGACTTTAAAGGGTTGACTTTCATATCATCAGTAAGAGCTTCGGCTGATATCGATTCCAAGATGTACATTGGGTTGCTTTTGGAATTTTTGGAACATGTCTCTAAGACAGTCAGATCATCAACGAATTTCCATCTATCCGGGAAATAAACACCAAGGTTGTTTATCATTGTAAGAAATAAAATTGGGCCTAAGAGGGTTCCTTGGGGCACGCCATTATAGATTGGGAGGAGATCAGAATATACATTCAGGTATTTAACGACTTGCGTTCTGTTAGAGAGGAAAGACGCAATTATTCTAGTTAGATAAGGGTCAACTTGAAAGTCATTAGATAGCTTTTCTAATAGTATATTGTGGCTGATTAAATCAAAAGCTTTTTGCAAGTCAACAGCGATAACATTGAGCCAGGTATTGGATTTTTCGAGTGTGTTGCATATTGTGTCCATAAGGTGAACAAGATAGTGGGTTGTAGATGTAGAGCGTAGGTTTCCGAATTGTCTTTAGTCAATATTTGGGATTGTTTTTACTTTCAACCACTCAGCTAAAAATGTTTCATATGACTTCGAAAAAACTGGAGTAAGAGCAATGGGACGGACACCATTAAAATCTTGATTATTACCTTTCTATTTACGGGAGTAATAAAACCTAATTTCCAACAATTTGGAAATCTACCAGTAGAGGTAATTTTATTAAAAAGTAAGGACAAAGGCTCTGAGAGATTGTCGGCAAAGGCTTTAGTTAGTACAATCGGAATGTCTAATGGACATGTACTACACTTTTTAATGTTCTTAATTTTTGCC
Organism: Artemia sp. Qi Xiang Cuo; assembly: GCF_049724085.1. Classification (NCBI taxonomy): domain Eukaryota; kingdom Metazoa; phylum Arthropoda; class Branchiopoda; order Anostraca; family Artemiidae; genus Artemia; species Artemia sp. Qi Xiang Cuo. The sequence continues at coordinate 27,353,645 of NC_142800.1, forward strand.
TCCACATCCGAGGGCGAAATAACGGGAAAATTGAGAGAGCACAAATCATAAGGAGTTTCAAAAGAAAGGGGGGGGGGGGAGGTTCTGAACTATGGAAGAAAGAAACCTGTTCAGATCATTGGCTGTAACTGATGGGTCTTCTTGTAAATGGAAGTCTATATTATTATGTGTTTTCCCACAAATTTTCTTTATTCTATTATACCATTGTTTTGGCTTTGTAGAAAATAAATCCTGGACTTTGCATTTGTAATATGAAGAAGCAGATTTACGTATTTCTTTTTTTTATATGTTTACGCAGTGAGTTCGCTTCGGATGTTTTACCACTCTTTAGAAGATTCAATTTAATTCTAATTAGTTTTTTCAATTGGCTAGTAATGTATTGTTTGTCATTAGAACATGTTTTTACTTTTTTCACAGGGAAGGAATTTATGTATTTTGTTTTAATCAGATTTTAGAATTCGGAGAATTTAAAATTAATGTCATTTTTTGATTTGAGGGCCAGGCAGTTTTCATTGGTAATCCAAGATCCAAATGTGTAAAGGCCATCATTGGAAATTGGGCGATAAGAGAACTCAGTAACAGAAAAAGTATGATTAAAGCTATTGAGAGGCTTCGTTAATAAACAAAAATGGTAACTTCCTCCTAACGGGGGCAAGGGGACAAGAGGGGTATAGAAAGCCTGCATATTGGTGCAAATCAAATCAAGACTTGAATTTTCTTTTATTGTTTGTATTTTTACTATTTGTTTTAAGTTTAGGGAACTACAAAAGGAACTTAACTTTAGATCATTAGCATTACCTACTAAGAAAATACCGGCATTCGGGATTTTGTATAGTATAAAGTTGGCACTACTATGCAGTTGTTGGTAGAATCGCTGTCTTTGTGCAGCGTTTTGATTTTTTGGAACAATAGAAGCAGCAAAGCACAATCAAATTAAAGGGGCGTGGCAAAACTTTGGGTCTTACACTTACCCAAATGATTTCATCGTAATCTGAAAGGTTGGGAGTATGCATTAATTTAGGAAAGAGATAATTATTTACAGATAATAGTATTCCACCTCCCTTTTTACCTAGGGGGTGATCATGAGGTCGAAGTCTTATGAATTGGGATTAGTTATCAATTTTCAATAAATCAGGGTTCAGTGCTTGGACCTCGGTTATGGCAATTACATCAATTTTGTGTACTTGACAGAGGGCCTCTAGCTCGATCAATTTGTCGAAATTAAGGCTTTAGGCGCTCGTAACAAGCAACTTTGGGAAAGTAAAACGGTTACTAAAGAGGGCAGTTTTTTGTTTGTTAATTGTAGGAGGCAGTGGGGGTGGGAGGACCGTGGACTGGGAGAGGAGAGGCATCTTTTTCGGGATGAAGGTTGGGATTCGTTTGAGAAGCAGGATTAAAAGGCGGGGCTGGACCCGGCTTGAGATAAAAGGAGGACAGCGGACAAATTATGGGGATATTATTAAGTAGGGATTTAGGGCGACATAAGTTAGAACTAAAACACTGGTTTACACTAGAATCACGTAATTCGATGCTTCTATAACCCGAATGGGTGGAGGTAGGGTCTTCTTTGTGATTATAGAATACGGTGGGGGTCTTAAATTCCCCGGAATGAGCTGGTGGTGGTGCTTCAATGCACACTGGTGTGTTACATGACAGGCTCGGGGGCTCCCGTTTTTTGACAAAGTTTTCTTGGCACTGTTGGAGGGGGGAGAATTTGTTTTCGGTGAGCTAGACTGCTTGAAGTATCTTACTGAACTTTGATGTAATGGTGGGAAGGTTGGATGTAAATCGTTTTTTGACAGGTCCAAACTGAGGAGAGAAGGAATTGGAGGGGGTGCTGACTGTGGGTTTAAATTTTTTCGGCACTATTTAAGAGCTTTTTAAAATATTTGTATCCATATTTCAAGTGAATTTGACTGCATTCATCGAAGCAAAGCCCACTTCTAAAACTTTCACACACCCTAGAATGCAAGAGTTTGCACTCAGGGACACTACATTCATTCTTCAAATAATAATTCTTGCACAAATGAAGGTATTTACACGACTCTTCCTTCTTGCCAACCCCTCTCCAGGCATATTTGCATATATCTTTATTAGCATTAACTTGCTTCCTGGATAGTTCATCACTAGGATTGAACTCACACCTAGTTTTACATGCATAATTAGGGTCAATTTCAGAATGAACTTGACCTTGAACACTTGTGCCTGAGAGGCTATTAAAACCAAGACAGTTTAATCCTTTAAACACACAAACTTGTCTTTTATCTTAGTTGAACCGGGAATCACTGGATTCGTATCTATTATTTTGTCGTTGACCTTGTCTTCTATTAAATTTTGATTTTTGATGATATTATCAGGAGCGACATTAGCATCAATTAGTCTTGTTTTAATATTGGTTTTAACAGAAATTTGGGATTTTTGCTTTTCCTGGATTGGAAAAGACTGGGGGTTACCAACTCTAACGCTTTTTGAAGTGGTTAGAGTGGACATTCCTATAATAACATTTTCAAGTTCACTCATCAATTATAGTAACCCCTGCATTGGAGGGAGGAGGTTTATTGTTTTAGGTGCAGTAGGGACATTGTTTAACAATTTGGACTGGCAGGAAGCACAGGTCTTGAATGTTGTAGCCTGGTCAAGGGTTTGGCAACTGAAATCAGTTGTTTTTGAATCGAAATTGGTTTGGCAGGACACATCGGACGTGGTTGAGGGGGACTGTCCTGGGGCATGGAACTGGTTTGGCAAGCAATTGATTTGAGACGAAAAGGGTGATGACCTCACTTCCTTCAAAATGTTGATTAGGTCACTTCCCGATGGGTGACGTGGAGGTGTCATAAGGGTAGACGGGGTCTGGGTGGAACAACGCAAAGAGTCATCAAAAGGTACTACCTTTTCATTAGTATCTGCTTTTGTGGTACAATCTAGGCAAAGCCAATTATTTGACCACTTAAAACGTTCTAGACCGGAGCTATGTTCATGGACGTAAAACTCAGAGCTACTGCACTGAATAGAGTTAATAGTAACTCTTAATCTGTATTCCTGGCATACTCTCTTTGCCATTTTTTTAACCGGAATGGGTTTTGATATATTATCGCTGATTAAAGATGAGTTAGCTAGGGTCACTGAATTAATTCATGTTCTAAGCTCTTAATCAATTCTGTCCAAAGTGAGTGAATCCAAAAAGGTGTTACCACTCTGAAGACTAAATGAAGACTGAGCTGTCGGCGACGACTGACGTAGTCCTTTACGACGTAACTAGAGAGTATTAATCTTTCATATGTCAATCTTATTCAAGTATTTTCTGTGTCTGTTTTATATGTTTGACATTTCTAGCATTTTTTCTCAATTTTAGACTGGTTCCCCTGGAATATGAAAGAGTCACGTTTTATGACAAACTAGATAAAAGACCAAGCCGGTCTACTGGGATACTTTGCCAAAACTGCCGGCCGATCTCACTGGGAGATGCCGTCTGGCCAGTTGAATGTCATGTATATGCAAGATACTTCATCGAAGGTAGCTATAGACAGGCTTTAAATTAGTAGTGGTTTAAATTTTCTATTTTTTAAAACTTTGTCTTAACATGGGCGCCCATAAGCTGAATTCCAGGGGGGGGCAAACTTCGTCTAATTGCTACTTTTAAAGCTATATAGTAGAAATCTCAGAAAACAAAAAACTATAAAAATAAGGCAGCACCATTCAGCCAGGGGGGGCAAGAGCCCTCCCCCATATAGGCGCCCATGTTTGTCTATATACCTTAATGGGATATGAGGGACCAGAAAAAAGTTGGAGAAATTTTCAGTTAAATTATAAAACCGAGAAATGCATTTGATTGTGAAGAGTATATCGTGCACTAAATTTAATACTAAAAAATTCAAATGTTTTGGGAATTCCACTTGATATTGAAAGTATGAGAGAAAGTGAGAGAAAGAAACGTTCTTCTTCTGGGAGAGTGGAATCCGTCCTTAATAAAATAGACATGTGCATGCTTGACCAAATGGTCGGCGTAGCCCCGGCACCGATCTCCCGATTCTTTGCCTTTGGTTAGGAGGGTTCTGCGTGATAGGGGGCAATCATCGGATGCTCCCTATTAGGCGAACCCACAATAATTCGTCCAAAGATCCCACCTATAGTTGTCTCTCGATTTGTAACTACTTATGACGAATCCGGGTTGCAGCGGTAGCTAGCAACCTAGTAGGAGACGATCACACCCCATAGTAAAAACTAAAATAACCCATAACTCCTAAAAATGGAGTCAGATCAAAATAAGAAGTAAACTATTAGAACCGCCTTGTCTGAAACCCTTGTATAGCAATTTTACCGTCTCTTGGCTTAAACGATAAGGAAATTATATTGGCCTGAATTAATAAAGAATGAATACTTGCGCATAGTAACTGAACTATTAATTAATAGTAGTAGCCTTACCTTTAGTGACAGTAATATCATCAGTAAGCTTATTGATTTTTACTAAAAGAATGACCTTTCGTCCACTTTTGACAAATATATAAGCAGATTATAAGGAAATAATAAAAATAGGAACTTATTTTTAAAATCGAAATTTTGTGGAACATATGTAGAGGATTTTTTGTATTAGTGCAAGTCAGACATTGAATGTTTTTTTAATATTCAATTACTTTTGGGTAGAATTAGTTTCACCAGTAGAAAAAATTTAACATAGAATAAGTTACCATTTTTAGATATGTAATTTTAATAATAATGAAATTGCCCTTTTCAATTTATTGTAAACCAACGAACAATAACCGTTGTTTACATTTTATGTCAATTTATTGAATTTAAGTTAAAAAGAGAAAAAATTAGTTCTGTACATGAAAGACCATTCAAATTAAGGTAATTAAGATGTTTAGATAATCGCCTGATCTTCATTAATAGTATTTTAGTTGGAAATGGATATCCTGAAAAGATTGTCTCTCGAACACTACAAAAATGAATAAAATTAAAATGAGCCCTTAGCAATAGACAAAGAGGAATTGAAAATCAATAACTCAACCTCACCATTTGTTGCGATTTTAGTGCCATATCGCACTTGCAGATTGCGGAATTTACCGATACAAAAAAGTGATGCAAAATGATGCTACCGATTCAAAAAAGTGATTTTCCTAGTTGTTCATGAAGGGGGACTGTAATTTCCCTGTGTAAGGTTTTCAACTATGTTAATTCCAATGGTACACTTTTCATTATGATCTGACTCCATTTTTGAGGGGTTTCAGGCTATTCTTTCAAAATCAAAATAAACTTCTTTTTGCTTTAATAAACTTTTACTTTTAAGGCAAACCGAAATAATATTTACCATTTCTGAATCAGTGTCAAATGGCAATTTTTTTTCACTAGACAGTTTAAAAAAGTGCGTTTTTTAACTTTTGGTTACTATGGGCTGTTGTTCGCTCTTTACTAGGTTGCAGCTACCGCTGCAGGCCTGCAACCATGACGATTACAGCAGTAGCTGCAACCTAGTAAGGAACCACAGCCCATAGCAACCGAAAGTTAAAAAAACGTGTTTAGAAAAAAACTGCCAAGTGAAAAAATTGCCATCTGACACTGATTCAGTAGTTATTTCGGTTCGCCTAAAAAATATAAGTTTATTACGAAAAGAAATTTTAGGTGATTTCGAAAAAAACCTGAAATCCTCGAAAATGGCTTCAGATCAAAATGAAAAGTGTGCCATTAGAATCAGCATAGTCATAAACCTGTTGCAGGGAAATTACAGTCCCTCACCTTGAAGAACAAGGAAAATCACTTTATTGTATGGGTAGCATTGATCTGTCTCCCGTTTTTTTTTTTTTTTTTTTTTTTTTTTTTTTTTTTTTTTTAATTTCGATCCATTTCCAGGTAATGAGTGGCATTTCTATTTAAGGACAGGTAAAATAACTCCCTAAGCCTAAAGGCGCATGTCAGATGGGGAAAAAATCCCAATTGACGCTGATTCAGGAATGGTAATCATTATTTCGGTTCGTGTTAAAAGTAAAAGTTTATTGCAAAAAGATATTTATGGTGATTTCCAAAAAAAGCCTGAAACCCCTCGAAAAAACATTGTTTTTGTTCTTTGTGCCTGTTGTTCATGTTCTTGTTTTTTGTTCCCTGTAGTAGCATAATATTTGTAGGCATGAATATATAATGAATCAGAGGTAATAGGCTTGGGACTGTCTGTGCAGGATTTTGACTCTTGTTGATAGAATTGTATCGCAAAGTGCTGAAAACCATGTTGTGACCAAGATGGGCCAAGGGTTGCACAAAGTCTCCTTTCATACTGGAGGTCCCAGCGACTTATTGCTTTTCGGTTGTAAGCCGGCTTAAGTGCTTCGATGTAGACTTGTGAAGATATGTTGATCACCGTCCTGCACTGGCATCCGGGATCATTGCTTTTCCTAAGGCCAGAACAATTTCAATGACTTAAAGAACATGAAAATTGGAACTTGGAATGTTACAACGGTAAAAAATGAATATTGTATCGACATTTTGACTGACGAATTCAGAGGATTCGAACTGGACATTAGGAGTTTCAGAAACTCATATCCCAGGGATAGGAAGCATGAAATTAGGTGATATAGAAGTTAGTAGTAATCAACATTGTACTTCTAGGGCGCCCCTGTACCAAACAGGTTTCTAGTAGGTATAGTATTCTACCGGTCCTATAGGTAAACACTTCTACAGGGCATTACACCTTTTCAAAGAGATTTACGCAATTTACTAGATTTCTAGTTCATCATATATATGTCTTTTTTTAGTGATAAACCTGTATTATAAAACCCGCCCATCTTGTTTCGAGTGTTAACGGACAAGTTTTTCTGACACAATTTACAGACCAGATTTCTACTTCATATATTTTTTTGATAACTTGATAGGTGATTTGAATAAAAAGAATTCAAATATTTTGTCTATGAAATAGAAGCTAACTCAATTTGCGAAAAGGTATTCCATTTGAACAAGTCTGATCTGATTGAATTGTCGCCGACAATGAGATTTAATCACTGCTAAGCCTATTGTTATTGCGAAAGGGTTACCTAATTTACTTCTTAGTGTTAAATGACCGATTTCTAAATACGATTATTTTGAAAAGCAGACAAAAAAAATGGACACTATAATCAGAATTATTTGATTAATATTTAAAAAGGGTAATGAGATATGTGATCTCTATAATACACAAGTGATGTTTGATAAGTATTGTCAATTTAAAATAGGATCTAACTTTCCTTTGTTCCCCCATTTCTGAAGGGCAGGAGATAACTTAATTTACTTAGACAATGAATGATATTAATTAATGTTTTGAATAATAGGAATGTGAATGATTCTAATTAGTGATTGGATTGTATCAGTGGAGAAAAAAAGGATTAAACTGATTATCAGTTAAAGTAACCCCAAAGGAGTTGTTAACTGAGGTAATTTGTTATAAATTTGAAAAAATACCTAACGACGAATCGGAAACGTTTGATTAACATTTGCAAAAAAAGGATTAATGGGATTTGTGAATTGGAGGAGATGGGGTGGTTATGCACTGTATAATACACAAGTAATGTTTTGGAGAGTTAGTGGTCGTGTGTGTCTCTTTAGGCTATGTTTGTCTCTTTGGGGCGTTTGAATCTTTTGGTATGTATGTGTCTGTATGGGCGTTTTTTGTGTCTTCGGGCTGTGTGTATGTCTTTAGCCAGTGTGTGTGTGTTTTTGGGCTGTGTGTGCCTCTTTAGGCTGTGTGTCTCTTTGAGCAGTTTGAATCTTTTTGGTCTGTGTGTGTCTCTTTTAGCTTTTTGTGTCGTTTTGGGCTTTGTGTGTCTCTGTTGGATGTGTGCGTCTCTTTGAGCCGTGTGCATCTCTTCGAGCTGTATGTGTCTCTTTGGACTGTTTGAGTCATTTTGGTCTGTGTGTCTTTATTTTGGCTGTTTGTGTCTCTTAGGGCTCGTGTGTGTCTCTTTGGGGCTATGTGCTTCTCTTTGGGGCGTTTGAATCTTTTGGTCTGTATGTGTCTGTATGGGCTATGGGCGTTTTCTGTCTCTTTGGGCTGTGTGAGTGTATATTTGGGCTTTGTGTGTCTCTTCGGACTGTGTGTATGTCTCTTTAGCCTGTGTGTGTCTCTTTGGGTTGTGTGTCTCTTTGGGCAGTTTGAATCTTTATGGTCTGTGTGTGACTCTTTTGGCTGTTTGTGTCGTTTTGGGCTTTGTGTCTCTCTGTTGGATGTGTGTGTCTCTTTGGGCCGTGTACGTCTCTTTGAGCTGTATGTGTCTCTTTGAGCTGTATATGTCTCTTTGGACTGTGGGTGTCTCTTTGTGCTGTGTGTGTCTCTTTAGGCTGTGTGTGTCTATTTGGACTGTGTGTCTTTTTGGGGTGTCTGAGTCTTTTTGGTCTGTATGTGTCTCTTTGGGCTGTTTGAGTCTTTTAGGTCTGTGTTTGTCTCTTAGGGTTGTGTTTCTCTTTGGCCTGTCTGTGTCTCTTTGAGCTGTTTGTGTCTCTTGAGGCTGTGTATGTCTCTTTGGGCTGTGTGTCTCTTTGAGCTGTTTGAGTCTTTTTGGTCTGTTTGTGTGTCTCTTTGTGCTGTTTGAGTCTTTTTGGTCTGTGTTTGTCTCTTTGGGCTGTTTGTGTCTCTTTGGGCTGTGTGTGTTTCTTTGGGCTGTGTGAGTATCTTTGGGCTGTGTGTCTCTTTTGATTTTTTGTGTTTTTTTGATGTTTTGTTGTATGTTTGTGCTTTTTTTGTGTTTTTTGTGCTTTTTTTTTCTCTTTGTGCTTGTGTCTCTTTGTTCTGTTTGTGTTTATTTGGGCTTTGTGTGTCTCTTTGGTCTGTTTGAGTCATTTTGGTCTGTGTGTCTTTCTTTTGGTTGTTTGTGTCTCTTAGAGGTCGTGTGCACCTCTTTGGGCTATGTGTGTCTCTTTGGGGCGTTTGAATCTTTTGGTCTGTATGTGTCTGTATGGGCATTTTTTGGTCTCTTTGTGTTTCTTTTGGCTGTTTGTGTCTCTTAGAGGCCATATGCGTCTCTTTGGGCAATGTGTGTCTCTTTGGAGGGTTTGAATCTTTTTGGTATATATGTGTCTATATGGGCGTTTTTTGTCTCTTTGGGAGGTGTGTGTGTGTCTTTTGGGTTTTTGTTTCTCATAGGTCAGTGTGTATGTCTCTTTATCCAGTGTGTGTCTCTTTGGGCTGTGTGTGTGTCTCTTTAGGCTGTATGTCTCTTTGGGCAGTTTGAATCTTTATGGTCTGTGTGTGCCTCTTTTGGCTGTTTGTGTCTCTTGAGGCCGTGTGTGTCTCTTTGGGCTGTGTGTCTCTTTGGGCTGTTTGAGTCTTTTTGGTCTGTTTGTGTGTCTCTTTGGGCTGTTTGAGTCTTTTTGGTCTGTGTTTGTCTCTTTGGGCTGTTTGTGTTTCTTTGGGCTGTGTGTGTCTCTTTGGGCTTTGTGTGTCTCTTTGGGCTATATGTCAATACGTTTAAGCAATAAATATCTTTAAGCTTAACCCCGTCTTTATTCTTTAGAATAGTTCTATTGTAAGCAAGTAACAAACTCTTTCCTGAAGTCACCTCTTGGATACACAATGCAGAAACTTCATTTAAGAAACTATGAAAAAGTTGCAAGTAAGTAACAAATTCTTTCTTGAAGTCACCTCTTGGATACACAATACAGAAATTTCATTAAAGAAATTATGAAAAAATTGAAAAGTAAGTAGCAAATTCTTTCTTGAATTCACCTGCTGGATAAACAAAAAGACATTTCGTTCAAGAAATTATAACAAAATTCTAAGTAAGTAACAAACTCTTAATTGTTTTCACGACTTAAATATACGATGTAGAAATTTAATTCAAGAAATTATGAAAAAATTCTCAGTAAGTAACAATTTCTTTCTTGAAGTCAACTCTTGGTTACACAATACGGAAATTTACGGAGGTCCCATAGAATGAAATTTCTGTATTGTACATGTAAACGGCGAATTCAAGAATGAGTTTTTTACTTACTTAGAATTTTGTCATAATTTCTTGAATGAAATGTTTTTTTTTGTATCCAAGAGGTAAAATCAATAAAGAGTAATTTCTTGAATGAAATGTTGTTTTTTTTGTATCCAAGAGGTGAAATCAATAAAGAGTTTGTTACTTACTTACAAATATTTTCATAATTTCCTGAATTAAATTTCTACATCGTATATCTAAGTCGTGAAAACAATTAAGAGTTTGTTACTTACTTAGAATTTTGTCATAATTTCTTGAAAGAAATGTATTTTTGTTTATCCAGCAGGTGAATTCAAGAAAGAATTTGCTACTTACTTACAATTTTTTCATAATTTCTTTAATGAAATTTATGTATTGTGTATCCAAGAGGTGACTTCAAGAAAGAATTTGTTACTTACTTACAATTTTGCCATAGTTTCTTGAATGAAGTATCTGTACTGTATATCCAAGAGGTGAAATCAATAAAGAGTTTGTTACTTACTTACAAATATTTTCATAATTTCTTGAATGAAATTTCCGTATTGTGTATCCAAGAGTTGATTTCAAGAAAGAAATTGTTACTTACTGAGAATTTTTTCATAATTTCTTGAATTAAATTTCTACATCGTATATTTAAGTCGTGAAAACAATTAAGAGCTTGTTACTTACTTAGAATTTTGTCATAATTTCTTGAACGAAATGTCTTATTGTTTATCCAGCAGGTGAATTCAAGAAAGAATTTTCTACTTACTTACAATTTTTTCATAATTTCTTTAATGAAATTTCTGTATTGTGAATCCAAGAGGTGACTTCAAGAAAGAACTTGTTACTTACTTACAATTTTTTCATAGTTTCTTAAATGAAGTTTCTGCATTGTTTATCAAAGATTTGAATTCAGGAAAGAGTTTGTTACTTGCTTACAATTTTTTCATAATTTCTTAAATGAAATTTCCGTATTGTGTATCCAAGAGTTGACTTCAAGAAAGAAATTGTTACTTACTGAGAATTTTTTCATAATTTCTTGAATTAAATTTCTGCACAAGAGTTGACTTCAAGAAAGAAATTGTTACTTGCTGAGAATTTTTTCATAATTTCTTGAATTAAATTTCTGCATCGTGTATCTAAGTCATGAAAACAATAAAAAGTTTGTTAATTACTTAGAATTTTGTCATAATTTCTTGAACGAAATGTCTTTTTTGTTTTTCCAGCAGGTGATTTCAAGAAAGAATTTGCTACTTACTTACAATTTTTTCATATACACGAGGTAAGTTCATGAAAGAGTTTGTTAATTGCTTACAATTTTTTATTTAATTTCTTAAATGAAATATCTGCATTGTGTATCCATGAGGTAACTTCAAGAAAGAGTTTGTTACTTATTTAGAATTTTGTCATAATTTCTTGAACGAAATGTCTTTTTGTTTATCCAGCTGGTGTATTCAAGAAAGAATTTTCTACTTACTTACATTTTTTTCATAATTTCTTTAATGAAATTTCTGTATTGTGTATCCAAGAGGTGACTTCAAGAAAGAACTTGTTACTTACTTACAATTTTTCCATAGTTTCTTAAATGAAGTTTCAGCATTGTGTATCCAAGAGGTGACTTCAGGAAAGAGTTTGTTACTTGCTTACAATAGAACTATTCTAAAGAATAAAGACGGGTTAAGCTTAAAGATATTTATTGCTTAAACGTATTGACATATAGCCCAAAGAGACACACAAAGCCCAAAGAAACACACACAGATCAAAGAGACACAAACAGCCCAAAGAGACAAACACAGACCAAAAAGACTCAAACAGCCCAAAGAGACACACAAACAGACCAAAAAGACTCAAACAGCCCAAAGAGACACACAGCCCAAAGAGAGACACACGGCCTCAAGAGACACAAACAGCTCAAAGAGACACAGACAGACCAAAGAGAAACACAACCCATAGAGACAAACACAGACCTAAAAGACTCAAACAGCCCAAAGAGACACATGCAGACCAAAAAGACTCAGACACCCCAAAAAAAGCTCAAAGAGACACACATGGCTCCTAAGAGACACAAACAGCCGAAAGAAACACACAAAGAGCAAAATGACTCAAACATCCCAAAGAGACACACATAGCCCAAAGAAACAAAAACAGCCCAAAGAGACACACACGGGCTAAAGAGACACACACAGCCCGAAGAGACACACAAAGCCCAAAGAGACACATACAGACCAAAAAGATTCAAACACCCCAAAGCGACACACATAGCCCAAAAAGACACACATGACTCCTAAGAGACACAAACAGTCAAAAGAAACAAACACAGACCAAAATGACTCAAATAGCCCAAAGAGACACACATAGCGAGACAAACACAGACCAAAAAGACTCAAAAATCCAAAATAGAAACAAAAACATACAAAAAATACTCAAACAGCCCACAGAGACACACGGCCCAAAGAGACACACACAGCCTAAAGAGACACAAACAGCCCAAAGAGACACAGACAGCCCAAAGAGAAAACACAACCCAAAGAGACAAACACAGACCTAAAAGACTCAAACAGCCCAAAGAGACATATACAGACCAAAAAGACTCAGACACCCCAAAAAGACACACAGTCCAACGAGACACACACAGCCTAAAGAGACACACACATCACAAAGAGACACACACAGCCCAAAGAGACACATACAGCGCAAAGAGACGTACACGGCCCAAAGAGACGCACACATCCAACAGAGAGACACAAAGCCCAAAACGACACAAACAGCCAAAAGAGGCACACACAGACCATATAGATACCAAGGGACAAAATATACATACATAATATATATAAACACAAAGAAAAAATAGAAAAAACATGTATAAATAGACATAAAAGCATTTAGATTATAAAAAAACCCCCAAACGCGACACACACACAGCTCAAACATAAAAAAACCATCTAAACAGACACAGACCTACTAAAAAGATTCAAACACTCCAAAGAGACATACATGGCCTCTAAGAGACACAAACAACCAAAAGAAACACACACAGACCAAAAAACGCCCATACAGACACATACAGACCAAAAGATTCAAACGCCCCAAATAGACACACATAGCCCAAAGAGTCACACACGACCCCTATGAGACACAAAAATCAAAAAGAAAGACACACAGACCAAAATGACTCAAACATCCCAAAGAGACACACATAGCCCAAATAGACACAAATAGCCCAAAGAGACAAGCACAGCTCAAATAAGACTCAAACAGCCCAACGAGACACAAACAGATCAAAAAGACTCAAACAGTCCAACGAGACACACAGCCCAAAGAGACACACAAAGCCCAAAGATACACACACAGCCCAAAGAGACACAAACAGCCCAATGAGACAAACACAGACCAAAAAGACTCAAACAGCCCAAAGAGACATACAAACAGACCAAAAAGACTCAAACAGCTCAAAGAGACACACAGCCCAAAGAGACAAGAGACGCACACATCCAACAGAGAGACACAAAGCCCAAAACGACACAAACAGCCAAAAGAGGCACACACAGGCCATAAAGATTCAAACTGCCCAAAGAGACATACAGCCTAAAGAGACACACACAGCCAAAAGAGACACACACAGGATAAAGAGACATACACACAGTCCGAAGAGACACACAAAGCCCAAAGAGACACACACACAGCCAAAAGAGAAAAAAAACGCCCATACAGACAAATACATACCAAAAAGATTCAAACCCTTCAAAGAGACACACATTGCCCAAAGAGACACACATGGCCTCTAAGATACACAAACAGCCAAAAGAAACACACACAGACCAAAAAACGCCCATACAGACACATACACACCAAAAGATTAAACCGCCCAAAATATACACACATAGAAAAAATAGGAGAACATGACATCTATTAGACACCACCAACCAAAATAAAAACACACAGACCAAAATGACTCAAACAGCCCAAAGAGACACAAATTTACCACAAACACACACATAGCCCACAGAGAAAGAAGCCCACAGAGACACACACAGCCCCAAAAAGACTCAAACAGCCCAAAGAGACACAAACAGATCAAAAAGACTCAAACAGCCCAAAGAGACACACAGCCCAAAGAGACGCACACAGCCCAAAGAAACACAAACAGCCCAAATAGACACAAACACCCCAAATAGACAAAAACAGACCAAAAAGATTCAAACAGCCCAAAGAGACACACAAACATACTAAAAAGACTCAAACAGCCCAAAGAGACACACAGCCCAAAGAGACACACACAGCCTCAAGAGACACAAGTAGCTCAAAGAGACACTGACAGGCCAAAGAGAAACACACCCCAAAGAGACAAACACAGACCTAACAGACTCAAACAGCCCAAAGAGACACATACAGATCAAAAAGACTCAGACATCCCAAAAAGACAAACAGTCCAACGAGACACAAACAGACAAAAGTGACACACACATCACAAAGAGACACCCACAGTCCAAAGAGACATATACAGCTCAAAGAGACACATACAGCTCAAAGAGACATACACGGCCCAAAGAGACACACACATCCAACAGAGAGACACAAAGCCCAAAACGACACAAACAGCCAAAAGAGGCACACACAGACCAAAAAGATTCAAACTGCCCAAAGATACACACAGCCTAAAGAGACACACACTGCCCAAAGAGACACACACAGGCTAAAGAGACATACACACAGTCCGAAGAGACACACAACGCCCAAAGAGACAGAAAACGCCCATAGCCCATACAGACACATACAGACCAAAAGATTCAAACGCCCCAAAGAGACACACATAGCCCCAAAGAGACACACACGAGCCCTAAGAGACACAAACAGCCAAAAGAAAGACACACTTACCAAAATTATTCAAACAGCCCAAAGAGACACATACAGCTAGAAGAGATGCACACGGCTCAAAGAGACGCACACAGCCAACAGAGACACACAAAGCCCAAAACGACGCAAAAAGCTAAAAGAGACACACACAGACCAAAAAGATTCAAACTGCTCAAAGAGACACACAGCCTAAAGAGGCACACACGGCCCAAAGAAACACACACACAGGCTAAAGAGACACACACAGCACGAAGAGACAAAAAACGCCCATACAGACACATACAGACCAAAAGATTCAAACGCCCCAAAGAGACACACATAGCCCAAAGAGACACACACGACCCCTAACTCTCCAAAACATCACTTGTGTATTATACAGTGCATAACCACCCCATCTCCTCCAATTCGCAAATCCCATTACTCCTTTTTTTTGCAAAAGTTAATCAAACATTTCCGATTCGTCGTTAGGCATTTTTCAAATTTATAACAAATTACCTCAGTTAACAACTCCTTCGGGGTTACCTTAACTGTTAATCAGTTTAATCCTTTTTTCTCCACTGATACAATCCAATCACTAAGTAGAATCGTTCACATTCCTATTATTCAAAACATTAATTAATATCATTCATTGTCTAAGTAAATTAAGTTATCTCCTGCCCTTCAGAAATGGGGGAACAAAGGAAAGTTAGATCCTATTTTAAATTGACAATACTTATCAAACATCACTTGTGTATTATAGAGATCACATATCTCATTACCCTTTTTAAATGTTAATCAAATAATTCTGATTATAGTGTCCAATTTTTTTGTCTGCTTTTCAAAATAATCGTATTTGGAAATCTGTCATTTAACACTAAGAAGTAAATTAGGTAACCCTTTCGCAATAACAATAGGCTTAGCAGTGATTAAATCTCATTGTCGGCGACAATTCAATCAGATCAGACTTGTTCAAATGGAATACCTTTTCGCAAATTGAGTTAGCTTCTATTTCATAGAAAAAATATTTGAATTCCTTTTATTCAAATCACCTATCAAGTTATCAAAAATATATGAACTAGAAATCTGGTCTGTAAGTTGTGTCAGAAAAACTTGTCCGTTAAAACGCGAAACAAGATGCGCTGGTTTTATAATACAGGTTTATCCCTAAAAAAGACATATATATGATGAACTAGAAATCGAGTAAATTGCGTAAATCTCTTTGAAAATGTGTAATGCCCTGTAAAAGTGTTTACCTATAGGACCGGTCGACGACTATACCTACCAGAAACCTGGGTGGTACAGAGGCGCCCTAGAAGTATAAGGTTGATTACTACTAAAGTTGTGCACACAGGCAGGAAGGATGGGGTAAATAGAGAGGGAGTAGGGCTCATGATGAATAAGGTAGCTGCTGAGTCGTGTTTAGGCTTGGAAGGTATTAATAATAGAATACTTATTGCTCATTTTATGACTAAAAACTTCAGGGTGTCAGTTATAGTGCTATATGCCCTAGTTGAACCGACTGACGGAGAAACTAGTGACTCGAATGAATTTTACTTACAGTTACAGGAACAAATAGACAGGGTGTCAGGTAGAAATATGGCGTTTTTACTAGGAAATTTTAACGCCCAGCTCGGTAGAAATAGAGAAAAATGGTATCATTATTTTTGCCTGCTAACGGGGAAACTCGAAATTTTGTGAAACCAAAAATTAAAATGTGGTGTGCTCGTGATATAGAAAGTCACCCTTGAATACGTCATTGCTTCCTTTGAATACCTGTGCTTCCATTTTTAATCTTGAATTTTTTTATTGTTCTAGATTGGGTATCAGAAAAAAAAAAATTTCTTAGCGCGTTTGGAGATAGGAGAATTTGTTTGTGTTATTGCATTGCCCTTTTTTTGCTTTCAATTAAACTTTTGAGCCGAAAAGTAATAATAAAAGAAAATTTAAACTTTCATATTTCATTCCAACGTTTCCTACTTTAATAGATTCCCAATTATGTTTGTGTTTGTAAAACTCCAAATTTTTTTTGTAATACTGCTTGTCTAGACGACACCTACTTATATTTTAGAAAACCTTATTACCAGTTTTTACCAGTTTACCAGCCTTATTACCAGTTTTATATTATGAATGCTATTTCTGTAAATAACGATGAAGATAATTCCATCATACAGACCATAAAGGAGATAAATGTAATGGAGAAGCTTCAATGACAGGGACTTGAAGAGGGAAACTAATTGAACATTTTGGCCAAACAAGAAAGTAGAATAAAGATGAAATTCAATTTACAATAAATATACCAGGAAGCTAGAAATAAAGCTTAAAAAACTTCATTTAAAAAAATAAAATGAAAAAATTTGAGAATTTTATTGACTAATTACCTTTGACTAATTGACCTTTTCTCTAGTCCAACCTGACTCTGAAACAGCATTGACCACTTACGAAGAATATTCATCCGTAAGTACGAAGTATTGTAGAAACTGGACTATTATCTGCTGACCTTGAAGCCATTTATTCTTTTAAACGTTATCTTATGAATTTGTGTTTCCAAAGCTTTTAGTTTCTTTTTTTATCAATTTCATATACATCTTTTTTTATGTGGGCCTTGTATGTAACAATTAAATTTCAATTAATTGATTCTGTATTTATTGGTTTATATTTATTATAACTTGTATTGGGCTGACTGATTGACCTTATTTCAAACAGTGGGTTGTACGAACAGTGTGGTTGAATCCCGCTGTCTAGGGCTATAATGAGAGCAAGGTTGATATGGCTATAGCACGTTCTGCGGATGAAGGATGACAGATTACAAAAGATTATCCTTTTTGGCCAACCATCATAGGGCTAAACGGAAAGTAGGTCGTCCGCGGTTGGAGTGGGAGGGTTTCATAAAGAATAATTTAAAGGAAATGGCAACTACCTGGGAAGGTGTAAAGAGGGAGGTTTTGAATAGACTTGGATGGAGGAGCAGCGTGCGTAGCTGTGTTGGCCTCATGTGGCTTGGGGCTGCGGTGAGTTGTTAGTAGTAGTAGTTGATAAATTTTGGAAGAAAAATGTGGTTACACTGATTTTTAGCTTGAAAAATCGTTATTCCTTTTACTTTGATCTGCTTTAAAATATCAGGCTCTATTGACACCCCATCCAAAATGTCAGAACCTCAAGAAAAACTTCCATTACAATTCGTGTTTCCTCTCTTTTGCATTCTTGCTTTTTGTGCTTTTTTGTAACATTTGAACAACTAGTAGATAACAGTTATCCAAAATGTTTTCAATAAGGATCATTTTCTGTATTATTTATTAACTTTCCTACTGATTCTAATTGTCGAGTTAGTGCTCATGGGCGCCCATAAGGGGGGGGGGGGGCCCCACCCCCCTGGCTGAATGATGGTGTCATATATTTGTATTAATTTAAAACACTTTCCACAGAAGAAGTTTTCAAAGAAAAGTAAAGAGCTTCCATTAGATGGGAAACTGAAGTGGACTTGTCACCCTTCAGCACCCCCACCCCTTTCACCGCCATCATTTTAGTAGAAACATAGGCATGCTGCATCCTGCTTGAACCAGAATAACACAAATACTTTCTATCTGCATAGTTTAAGGACAAAAGTGGGCCTTGGTCGCATTACCTCTGTCCCCTTCCACCTCCAGCTTTATAGTAGAAAGGTAGATAAGTTGTGCCTTTTTTTAATTGGAATTATGCAAGGATTTTCACTTGGTAGTATATTAGACACAAAGTGTATTGTAGCTCTTCACCTCTCCTCACCTCGCTCTTTACTAAATTTTTGTCCGCCCCAAATCTGCCTCTTTGTTACCTCTGTGTGTGTTTCTTATGGTTGAATATCCTTGTGAGTGTGGTTTGTGAATAGAGGCATAAAGTAAACCCTATAACACCTCTCTCAAATACCAATTTTCTAGCGGAAAGATGAGACCGTTGCACCTTGTTTAAACCAGAATCTTGGAGGGATTCTCGATTTGTGTGATTGTAGGACCAAAGGGCATTGCCTCTTCAACCCCAAAATGCAGCCAAACTTGTGTTCCTGTAAATCATGCTATTTCTTTCAAATTGATAGCTCTTTTCTAATTGGATATTTACCTACCCTCTTCAGGATTATAAAATGTTTGTTTTTTATAATTTATTTGTTATTGCTTGAAGGGGATGTTTTGGCTATGGGGCGAGAAAATTGCACACCAAATTTATATTTGTTCCTTAGGAGTATCTCGCTCACCTGATAATGTTTCCGCTATAACTAACCTTACTATAGGAAACAGACATGTTGTCTATAAAAAGGGAAGTTCCAATGTTTTGATTTGGAGCAGCTACGTCCATTTGAAAACTTTTCATGTTTACAGCGTTTTGCCAAGTTGTCTAGTATTATACTATAATATCACATATAATCTGCTATTTTGCAATTTTTCTCAGTACTTTTTTTTCGTGTAATCGTAACTCTCGGTTTTTAGAGTATTAAATAAAGAAACAAACAACTGAAAGTAAGGAACGACGTTAAAACTTAAAACGAACATAAATTATTCCGTACATTAAAGGGGCTGTCCCCTCCTCAACGCCTCGCTCTTTACGCTGAAGCTTTTTATTGTTTAAAAAATAAGATTTGTGAGAAAGTCAAACTTTAGCGTAAAGAGCGAGGCGTTGAGGAGGGGACAGCCCCTTTTATGTACGAAAAAATTTCTGTTCGTTTTAAGTTTTAACTTCGTTCCTTACTTTCAGTTTAAAAAATTTGTTTTTTTATTTAATTTTTGAACGTTTTTGAATTGATGCAGGTTTTAATTTTGGCTCACCGTACATGAATAATTAAGACAAAATTTGAATATCAATTTTACTTTTATTTGGTTAAATGGCTTTCTTGAAACTTGTTTAATTTTATTTACGATCATATTTATTAGTAATAAATATACGTAACTTACGAATTAACTTACGTAACGAACTTCTATATTAATATATTTTTAATACGTATATTAAGGGGCTCGCCTACTAGTCCATACCTCGCTCCTTAAGCTAACGTTCAAATTGTGTTCCAATTCTTTAAAAATGACCTCTTAATCACAAAGGCCGTTATTTCGAATAAATAGCTCTTTTGAAAGTACTAAAAAATCTTTGGCTTAAAGAACGAGGTACTGACTAGGGGGTGAACCCAGTCATACACGTAATATTTTCTGTTCGTTTTAAGTTTGGATTTTACTCCTTATTTTCAGTTGGAAAACTTGTTTTTTTTTATATTTAATTTCTGATCTTTTTTTGAATAATGCTGGGAAATCTGGCACCCCCTTCATAGCAATGTCCCTTTTGCCATGAAAACTTACTTCATGGAAAGATCCTCCCACATAACCCCCGACCCACCCACCCCCCTACTACCAGAAAAAATCCCTCCTGAAAACGTCTGTATACTTCCTAATAACCAATACTATATGTTAACATTGGGCAAAGTTCAGAACTTTCAGCCCTCCCCCCGGGGACTTAGGGGTATTAAGTCATCCTAAAGGACATATTTATCATATTTTCAACCACGCTGAACAAAATGGCTGTCTCAAAATTTTGATCAGGTGACTTTGGGAAAAAATGAGCTTGGGAGGGGGCCTAGTTGCCCTCCATTTTTTTTGGTCACTTAAAAATGGCACTAGAACTTATAATTTCCGATCCAATGAGTCCTCCCATGATATTCTAGGACCACTGGGTCGATACGATCACCCCTGGGGAAAAAAACAAACAAACACGCATCCGTGATCTTTCTTCTGGCAAAAAATGCAAAATTCCACATTTTTGTAGATAGGAGCTTGAAACCTCTAGAGTAGGGTTCTCTGATACGCTGAATATGATGGTGCGATTTTCATCAAGGCTCTATAACTTTTAGAGGGTCTTTTCCCCTTTTTTCGAAAATCAGCCAAATTTTCTCAGGCGCTTAACTTTTGATGGGTAGAACTAAACTTGATGAAAGTTATATGTTTGAAATTGGCATTGGAATCTGATTCTTTTGATGTATCTATTGGTATTCTAGAGTTTCGGTTACCATTAAGCCGGGTCGCTCCTTACTTACAGTTCGTTACAACGAAGTGTTTGATCAGTGCTAGTATAGGTCTTGTATTTTGGGCCACAATTGACTGTTAAACTAAGTTTGTCTTTGGTGATGATGGTTTGGAAACTTTTGCTGGCTGGTGTTCCTGTTATTTTTTTTATATGCATTTAAGGCTAAGAAAGAGGTTGTTGTTTTTAGAAAACGGGTTCAAAAACCCGTTTCCTAGAGTTTCGGTTACCATTAAGCCGGGTCGCTCCTTACTTACAGTTCGTTACAACGAAGTGTTTGATATGTGCTAGTATAGGTCTTGTATTTTGGGCCACAATTGACTGTTAAACTAAGTTTGTCTTTGGTGATGATGGTTTGGAAACTTTTGCTGGCTGGTGTTCCTGTTATTTTTTTTATATGCATTTAAGGCTAAGAAAGAGGTTGTTGTTTTTTTGTCTCTAACACAGAGCGACTATTAAGACAGAATCCTAAAACATGTTCAACAACAGAGAAAGAGGCTGGGTTCTTGCTCCAAGTACATATCATTGATTTCTGATTAGTATTCTAGGCCAACAAAAATTCGTGCCTATAACCACACTGTTCTAACCCGAAAAATAAATGAAACAAAGGATAGGTATTACGTTTTTGGGCTAGCTTGTCAACATAGTGCCCTTTGAAAAGCCATACCATTGACAGAGTGTGTCAGGAAATAAATAATAAAGTTTGTTTGCCCCAGAAACAACGTTTAACGTCATTAAGGGACATTTCATAATTTCCCTTAAAGAAGAGGCTGAGATGTGATTTTGAGCTCATGAAACCTACGACTATTGTTTGAGTGTATATTAAAACGGGCAATATAATTTACTAATTTTTTTTTCAGATATCCACCCATTATTAGACGACAGCGATGAAGGAATTATCCACCCATTTTTAGACGACAGCGATGAAGGAAGTGAGATGGTGATGAAGCAAGATGATGATAGTGATTAAAATATCAGGCTCTATTGACACCCCATCCAAAATGTCAGAATCTCAAAAAAACTTCCATTACAATTTGTGTTTCCTCTTTTTTACATTCTTGCTTTTTGTGCTTTTTTGTAACATTTGAACAACTAGTAGATAACAGTTATCCAAAATGTTTTCAATAAGGATCATTTTCTGTATTATTTATTAACTTTCCTACTGATTCTAATTGTCGAGTTAGTGCTCATGGGCGCCCATAAGGGGGGGGGGACAAGGGGCACCAGCTCCCCTGGCTGAAAGATGGTGTCATATATTTGTATTAACTTAAAACACTTTCCACAGAATAATTTTTCAAATAAAAGTAAAGAGCTCAATTAAGCCAAAAATGGGCAGAAATAAAGTCAAATAATCTTCCAAGCGTAAAACTACCACAAACCACTATTAACAATTAAGTGAAACTCAAAACGAACAGAAATTTCAATAAATAACCCAGTCAAATTCAAAACGA
The DNA here is from genome assembly GCF_049724085.1 of Artemia sp. Qi Xiang Cuo. Taxonomy (NCBI): domain Eukaryota; kingdom Metazoa; phylum Arthropoda; class Branchiopoda; order Anostraca; family Artemiidae; genus Artemia; species Artemia sp. Qi Xiang Cuo. Next base: position 27,375,855 of record NC_142800.1, read on the forward strand.
GCAAAAATTAACATTAGTAGGGCTGACAACCCCCATGCCTTTTCAAGACCAGAGTATAACTTAGGCTTTACTCAAAAAAATAAAAAAAATTATCGTGGATTGTCAGTTTAACTTACCTATACTAATATTTATTCCTTAAATTAAAAAATGGGTAAAAAAAGTGAGTAAAAACAGTTTTTTACTTATTTAAGTAAAACAAGTGAAAACATTTAAACATATTTTGTTTTCAGTAAAGTGCAAATTATGCTCTGGTCTTGAGAAGTCATGGGGGTCATCAGCCCTACTAATGTTAATTTCTGCTCGTTTCGAGTTTGACTCCGCTATTTATTCTAATTTCCGTCCATTCTGAGTTTCATTGATTTGTGGTAGTTTTATGCTTGGATGATTACTTGACTTCATTTCTGTCCGTATTTGGCTTGATGGAGCTCTTTAGTTTTCTTTGAAAAACTTGTTTTGCAGAAAAAGTTTTTTTAGGTGAATTTCTGTTTGTTTTTTATTGGCAAAGTCATTTTCATGAAAAATTTTTTTTATATCTTTTCGGTTTTCTTTTTCTATAAGAATTTATAGTTTGGCATGATTATGGGGTTTTGACATGCCCAATATCCCTAAAGACATAGTTAATGGACTGTTCTACTATGCCGAACAAAAAAGTTGTCTTAAAATTTTTACTAGATGTATTTGGGAAATAAATCGGCTTGAATGACGGGCTGATTGCCCTCCAGTCTCTTCTTACTCTGAGAAAGGACCCTAGAACTTTTAATTTTGAATCGAATTACCTTCTTTAAATGTTTTTTGATATTTCTAGCTATTATAGAGGGGTGCTGCCTATGATATTGCTTATATACTCTTTTGAAAACCTGCATGTATACAGTTTTTTCGTTTAATTGGAACACCCCCTAAACACTTCCTAGAAGTTTCACCTTAATACTCTAAGTGTCATTAGTTACAGTAACTGTAGTTGTAGTACTAAAAGTATACACATAGTGCCTTTTGGATAGTTCAAAATCCCACAAACCTGCTCTTAAAGGTCTAACTTAAAAATGTAAGTTGTTCTTCAGATATTGCTTTGTCACCTTTTTGAAAGTTCACATGCTCATAGTTTGATTTGATTTAGTTCAACGTCCGCCTAAATATTTCTTATATTTGATTACTGAAGACATTGTTATATTCTCTTTGGACTATTGGCTACAAAATGGCTGTTCCACAATTTCAATCGAACGTGTTTGGGGAAAAGAGGATATCAGGGAGAGGGGGGCGGGCTATTTTCTCTCCATCACGCTTGACTCTTAAAATGGAACGAGAAGTATGTATTTCCAATCAAATGAGCCTCCTCCAAAGTTAACAAGACCATCTCTTCATAAAAACCTTACATCCCCCCGGGGTATAACTTAAAACCCTTATCCCAATATTTTGGAGGGTTTTGTCAACCCCAAAGGCCGTATTATGAGATCTTTGGACTATTTTTGAACAAATGGCTGTCTTAAAATTTCTATCGGATGCATTGGGGGAAAATATGACGTGGGTAAGGGGTATAGCTGCCCTCCGATAAATTTGACTCTTAAAAATGGCTCTTCAACTTCCGATTTCCAATCCAATGAGCCCCCTCCGAAGTTTAGACGACCCCTGTTTCCATAAAAACCTTCAATACCCTCAGGGCACACCTTACAACCCTTGCCCTGAGGACTGTGAAGGGGTTCTCATCCTCAAAGACATAATTTCTGGACTTTTGAACTACGTCAGATAAAATAACTATCTCGAAATTTTGACTGGAAGTGTTTGGGGAAATGATGGGCGTGTGGGAGGGGAGGGGGAGTTGCCCTCCAATCCCTTTTTACTTTTAAAGAAGGCACTAGCCCTTTCAATTACCAACCGACTGAGCCCTTTTCGAAGTTTCTACGACAACAAATGGCCACCTTAAAATTTCTATCAGATGCGTTTCTGGAAAGTACGACGTGTGTGTGGGGGGGGGGGTTATTTGCGTTCTGATCACTTTAACTATTAAAAAGCGCACTATGACTTCTGACTACCAATCCAATGAGCCCTCTTTGAAGTTTATACGACCACAATTTCTATAAAAACCTTATATGCCCCCAGGACGTAACTTACAACCCTTGAACTGAGGGCTATATGGGGGGGGGGGTATCCTCAAAGACATAATTTCTGTACCTTTCAACTACACTTATCAAAATGACTATCTAAAACATTATGATTGAATGTTTTTGGGGAAATGATTGGTGAATGGGGGGGCTGCATGACCTCCAATCACTTTTTACTGTAAAAAAGGCCAGTAGAACTTCTGATTACTAATCAAATGAGCCCCCTGTGAAGTTCATACGACCACTTTTTTTTAAGACTTAATATCCCCACAGGGTATAACTTACAACCCTTACTCTGGGTTTTTTTTTGGGGGGGGGGGGGGTTCTTTCTCAAAGTCATAATTTTCAGACCTTAAAACTGCACTGAACAAAATGGCTATCTCAATATTTTGATTGAGTGTGTTCAGGAAAGTGATTGACGTGGGGGAAGGGGAGCTGGTTGCCCTCCATGAGCTCTTTTGAAGTTCCTATTGCTTTTCTTTCTATACGAAGTGCCCTGGTCTAAAAAAAAAATGTTGTGCCCACATCATTCTTTACTTAGGCAGCGCTATCGCGCTGCCTATGATATTTTGTCTTAAGATTTCAATTATACAGCACTGGAAGTGTCGATTAGACCAGGTAAGCCCCCCCCCCTTAAAAATTGGTCTATGGGCATCCATGTTAGTGCTTATTAATTGCTTCTCATGTTCAGTTGTTTTTTCTTCTTTTCTAGGATTAGAATAAGCTAAATTTTCCATAAAAGAAAAAAAGTACAATTATTTTCTTATTTGTTATTAGCCTTTTTATTAATCTTTATTCCTGATTTATTCTTTCCTTTTTCTTACATCTCCTATTCTGGTCAATCTTAGTCAAATCTAGTCAAAATCCTTAGTAAAAGCATACAACAAATCTATCAGTTTATAAGCTGAGCATCCTTAGTGACCCTAGTCAAGCTAGCTTAGTCAAGTCTATGTATCTAGTCAAGCTCCTTAGTATCGGCATACAAAAAAGTCTCAATTTAAAGACTGAAGGTTCACAAAGCTCAAAATTTAAAAAGATTACTTCCATATGTGAACTTTGTTATACTGGTCCGATTTCACTGATGTGGCTTGTGATTTAAACTGGTGTGATTGATTACTATGCAGCATACCTTGAAAATATAAATTAATAATTTATAAAATTTGTTTCTTTTAGTCAGAGTTTGTTTCTTATTTTCCAGGATTAGAATAATCAGAATGTTTCTTTTAAAAATAATAATTTTTGTTTGATTTGTTATTAGTATTTAAATTTATCTTTACTTTTGATTCTATTTTTCTTTTCCTTTCATCTTGTTTTCTGGTCAAGCTTAGTAAAAGCTTAGTCAAGCCTAATCAAAATCCTTAGTCAAGATTAGTATAAGCTTAGAAAAGCTTGCTCAAGATCCTTAGTATAGATAGATAGATATTTTATTAGTGACTGAACCGTAAACCCGGTATTTCACATCTGCAACTACAAAAACTTTAAAATGACATGAAAACGAGAGAAATAAACACAACAAAAACCAGAAAGGAAAAAAAAAAGGACGACGATCTTAATAATAAGCATATCACTTTAGAAATCAACTATGGACATTGATGAAATTAGGCCGTGTCAATAAGAAATTGAATCACCAGAGACCGAGTAAGTTCGCAAACACTATGCAAATACAAATCGAAAGGAAAGAAGATTAACAGCTCATTCAAACAATTTATCAAAATCGAGCGAGGAAAAGAATAATTTCCACATTCAAAGAGGATGTGATAACAATTTTCAACACAGCCACACAAGGAGAGTGGAGTTTCACTTTTTTCCAATTCTGTGTAGGAAATAATTTAGGTGGGTGTAACCAGTTATAAATTGGGTTAAGTAAGGAGACGGGTTGAAATTTGTAAGAGACAAAAGATCATCCTTATTACGAAAAAAGTTTATCGTCCAGTTAGTCAAGGAATTCGCAAACCTATTTTCCCAATTATGATATACTGTATCAGTCAAAACGGCACGGGGCACAGTGGTATTCTTTTGTATTGTTATATCTCTGTCCAAAAATTGAGCAGCTAGTTCTTCAATAAAGGTACTGTGATCAGCAGAATCGTGAAATATGGAAATACAGAGGGTGAGAAATTTGGCCAGAAGTTAGGACGATTTTTGTCAAAATAACGTAATAAGGATATTTCAATAGCCTGATAATCAATTAGAAGTACACCAGAAATGGCGGGTATAACCTCACTTAAAGCAGTTCTAGAAGATTTGGAAATAAAGGAAGGCCTTTGAGTTGAAAGTAGGACTTTTCTTATATGCGTTTTACTGATTGCACTAATCCATATAGCAGCAGTATACCGAGTGGTACTTTCTAATAGTTACAACTTTTTTCGAATACGAATAGTTACACTTTTATACAGCAATATTAGGGTAGACGGTTTTAGACCCCAAGTTGATCTAGCAATACTAGGAAGGAGGCTGGAATATTGTTTAGCTGAATTCACTCTGTAAGTAATGTGAGGAGACCATAGTCATTTTCTATCTAAAATACCGCCCAAGTATTTTACATTATCCTGAATTTTAGTCATATTTCCACCGATGCACAGCTTAACAGGAGGGAATTTATGTTTGGAGTTAAATAATATAGCTTAAACTTTATTCATATCAAAGGTGAGTTTATTATTTGAAGCCCAATCAGTGATTCTTTCGAAAACATTTGTTGCTAGTCTTTCCATACTTGAAACCATCGAGCCCGTTATAACAATGCACACATCGTCTGCGTAAGCTTGAACTTTGCAATTAATGTCAATATTTAACTCGAGTAATCATTTACATTTATAGACCAAAGGAATGGAGACAATATGCTACCTTGGAGCCATGAATTTCTTTAGAAAGCCAAATCGTGAATTATAGATCCAATTGTTAGCGTAACTTAAGGAATCAATTTTATTTAAAATTAATCGTTTAACATTAAACAACAAGCTAATAGGTCTATAGGAAGAAACAGAACCATCTTTATTTCTTTTTTTTACTAATGACAAGAATATTTTCAACTCTCCATTCCTTGGGGAAATATGACAACATCAGATAGGCATCAATAAGTGTCAACATAGTAGGTGATAACACATTGTTATTTTTCTGTCAAAACTAAATTTAGGATCCCTTTTAGGCCAGCTGCTTTCATTGAGCTTATATTCCTTATAATTTCTTATAGTTCGTCTAGACTAACTTCATTTACACCATTTTCACTATTATTTGATACGATTGAAACTTCTTGTCTAAGATTACGATGATAATCCCTCTCACAGGATCCATCCATCAAGGAAACCATCCATATATCGAGGAAATCATCTAGAGAAAAGTTCTTCTGCTTCACTCGCTGAGGTAGTGTATATTTTGTCATCTTTCTTAATGTGGGTCGGGTGTTCAACACCATTATTGTATGTATTGTGTGCCAGGGATCAGAGCTGCCTTTGGTTCATAAAAAAAAATTTTCAGTGCTCTTATTTGGCTTTTAGGATTGCAGATTTGTAATTTTTTCTCTAGTACTTTCACATTTTTTACACTGTCATTCGGTGGATAGTGTCTACTTAATTGTTGAACGTGGTGGTATTCTATTCTATGAAGACTTGGCTCTGGAGTCCACCACTTATGACATCTCTTAGCATTAGCACAGTAGATAGGTGTAGACTCAGACGTCGCTTTAAGGATTAAACTTGTCATTTATTTTATGGCTTGGTCTATTTCTGGCTGAGATGGCAGGATCATAGCATAAATATCATCAACGCCATCCAAAACAATAGCACTGAAAGCACTCTTGTTGTTTTTTTTTTGAATCAAAACTAGAATCAGCAATAGAGACATGTTCACTAGGACTAAACGACAACTTCAACGTAATATATTTATGGTCTGAAAGGGAAGAATCTTCATGAATGAAGCTAAGGAAAATGTCGACTAGTTTCGTTTCCTCGGAATCTATTTCTCTGTAGATCTCTCTTCGAAAACCCATCTCGATCGGATAAGAACTACCTGTGCAAGAAAGCTAAGAATCATCCTTCCCTGCAAAAACTTTCAATCACTCAGCTTGATCATCAATTCTACAATTCTTGCATCGGACCCATCACCAAGTATGGTTGTCTGCTGTATGCTGGGGCTCTTAAAACGTTGCTGGTACCGCTCCAAAATATTTGGAATAGGGCAGGCTCAATCGTATCTTACGACTCTCCAGTTTATTAGTGACAGGTTTGAATTAGTGTCAATGGCTTTATGAGCAAGCATATAAATTAAAATTCACCTCTAGAGCTTTCTCGTATAGTGTTCCCCCCTCCCCCGTTTTCCAACAGATACAAAGGCACACAACTCGGTCCAATAATCTTGTGGTTCGTACGCCGAGAACAGAACATTGGAAGAACAGCTTCATTCTACGTTGCACTTCAATCTAGAATGATCCTTCTAGAGAAATTTTCCCTAAGAGTTTCTCTCTAGTTTCTAACTAGCGGCAAATCAGATATATAAATATACCTGGTGCTACAAATTTAGGGAAAAAATGTTTACACAAAGCACCCTTGTAAGCTGACTAATTAATAGTACAGATACTCCTTGCGGTAACAATGCAAGTAAAAATTTTTATCCATGTAACAAGGTATGAAAGTAATGTGCATAATGGTATTCTTTAGTTAAATGAAAGCAGTGTTAACTCCATCCGTAAGTAATTACAGCCAGTCCCAAGCCTGAATAAAATAGGAGGGTTTTGTGGTAGTCTTGCAACCTGCCCTCAGAAAAAATTATGCTCTAGAAACAATCCAAAGAGAGCCAAAATTTCTTTGTTTGTGTTATGATTGCCCAATTGAATAATGACCATGGATCATCCTCTGATTACTCGATGTTGACAACATTGGAACGCTCCTGGAAACGATTTTTGAAAGCAAATTGCCCCATAAAACTTGGTTTTTGGAATGTCAGAACAATGGCCCAACTATCAAAAACTGAACAGGTCATGAAAGAAATGCCTAATTATGGCCTGGATGTACTAGCGCTCTCTGAGGTCCGTTGGACTGAAGCAGGTGAACAAAAACAGGATAAGGGGTATACTATCCTGCACAGTGGCCTCGAGAATAAGAAAGTAGCGGGTACGACCATGATGCTCTCCAAAACAGCCTCAAAAGCAAGAGACCAAAGGACCAATGGTTATCAGAGACAACCTGGAACCTGATTGGTGAGCGTCGTAACTTAAAGCTGCAGCTCTTAAAAGGTAGTAAAAACAGTGACACAGTTCTGAAAAACCAAATGTACAAAAGCCTAGATGAACAAGTCAAAATTATTGCAAAGCGAGATAAACGCAACCTTTTGGATAAAAAGCTGCCATGACAGAGGAAGTGGCGAAACGTGGTGACTCCAGAGCCGTATATAAGATTACCAATGGGGGGAATGCCGAATCGTAAACGGACCAGTTAAAGATGCAAATGGAAAAATTGTCTCAGACCTAGCAGAAATACCCGTAATATGGGCCTTGCATTTTGAGAAGATTTTGAACAAACCCCTCCCAGTGGATCCGCCGGATATTCCTACAACCCCCTTTTTGAACCTTCAAATCAACACAGAAGAACCTTGTTATGTAGAAGTTCGACAGGCAGCCCGCAGGCTTAAGAATGGCAGAGCAGCTGGAACCGACAGAATAACAGCCGAGACGATAAAAACATAACTGAATACCTGTATAAATGTGTGGCTTAAACTTTTTTCTAGTATCTGGAAGTCTGAAAAGGTACCCAACGATTAAACAAAAAGTACGCTCATCAAATTTCTCAAAAACGGAGATGCGACAAATTGTAACAACTGGAGGGGTATCAGTCTCCTATCTATTCCGGGTAAACTCTTTGCACAAATTATTCTCCAGCGCATCCAGACAGTCCTCGGTAAATACCTACGGGACGATCAGCATAGTTTCCGGCCATCCCGTTGTTGCATGGATCTTATCTAAACATTACGAATGATGATTGAGGAGTGTAATGAACGGTGAGGAAAAATGTATCTGATTTTCGTGGACTTCAAAAAAGCCTTTGACTCCATCGACCGAGACTCGCAATGAAAAATCCTGTGATACTTTGGAATTCCTGATAAAATAGTGGCCATAACTGTAGCATTATATGAAAACAGGGAATACTGTGTTCGGACCCAAGAAGGAAATACAAAATATTTTCGTATCATGTCCGACGTAAAACAGGGCTATATTCTTTCTCCCTTCCTCTTTGTCATCGTTGTCGACTATATACTCATTGATTGCACAGGCTTCGGCATCCAAATTGGAGAATGTAAGCAGTTAGCCGATCTAGATTTTGCTGAGGATATTGCCTTGATGGAAAGTAACAAGACCAAACTCCAGGATCTCCTCAATACTATCAGTCAAAATGTTGGCCGACTTGGCCTCAAGATCAACACAGAGAAGAAAAAGAGCATGACAACAACTAATTCCTCCTGAACATAAAGTGTGAAGATTTAACTGTCGAGCAGGTCTTGGAGTCCAGGTACCTCGGCAACACTGTGGAAAATTCAAGGTCAAGCGAGTGGAAAGTGCAGTTGAGGATAGGGCAAGCCAGCGAAGCTTTTAACCGACTACAACCAGTATGGCGATCGAAAAAGTCTTCTACGAAATTAAAAATGATACTATTTAATAGTAATATCCTTTCTGCACTCTTTTACAGCAGTGAGTGCTGGAATTTAGGTCAGCAACAAGAAAGACGGATTCTTCCCTTCGGAGGATTCTGATTATCGACTGGATAGATCACGTCACAAACCAGAAAATCCGATCTATCTCAGGCCAGCCCATGGTTACAGATATCATTCGGCAACGAAGGTGACGATACCTTGGGCACGTGATCCGTATGAAGGACTATAGGATCCCAAGACAGATCTTGGAATGGCAACCTCAGGAAAACCGCGGGAGAGGTCGACCAAAAAACACTGTACGTCGCAGATATAGACAGGACCTTCCCAACATTCACACGACGATACAACTCCAATGGGAAGATATTTTGGTGAAAACGCACATGTGGAACGACTCGCGGCTCTTCGTGGATGCCCTGGGTGCCTCTGGTGGCACAAGAGGATCCAAGGTCTAAGGTAAGTAAGTAAAACATTTACCAGGTAGATAAAATACCCATACCATAACATAAAAATAGTATTTGGCCAGTATAGAGCCTACTGCTGTCGATGACATTCATTTATTTGCTTGTACTCTCATTGAATGTTTTTCGGCCATAGCAGCATCAACATTATCAATAAGCACTAGCTCTTTCGGTTACCATGTTGGTTTCCTATTATTTCGTATGAAAAATCACTTTAGGCTTCTTTAAATTTCTAGGCAATTGAGAGCTGTACCTTTTCTATCATTTCTAAGAAAGAATCAGTTGAAATACAAGTTTGGTATTTGTTTGGCTCATTAAGTGATTTTTTTAAATATTTTAATATTTTGGGATTTCATCTTCCGGGCCAAATTCGTCTGAGCTGGGCACTTTGGCAGAGATTTTTAAAATATCGGCAATAAGAATATAAAGTGGCATAATATTTCAAATTATTGCACCATGCTGGGCAAATGACTGAAAGAAATTGTGGCTAGCACATGAAAAATACTGAAGCGTAGAAGGATTGAGGAAAACGGACAGCGCGGTAAAATTAAAAAATTTTGCCCAGGCTTATTTTCTAGACTATTTCGTATTCTGAAGTTTTTATTTTGGGTAAGAGCATTTACAATATTTGGATTAGGATCAATTAATGAATTCCCACCCTATAATGGGGGTTCCTTCTGGGGGAAGTGTCACAGTGGGAACTAGCCATCCACAACAGGCAAACCATACACAAACAGGATCAGCACTAGTAGGACTGTCTCCTCCACAAACATCATTCTCACCACCACACATAGCATACTCACCTTCTCACACCCAGCCATTTCCAGTATACTCTGGACAGCCCCATCAAACACCTATACAATTTCCTCACTCAAAATATCAAGATACTCAAGGACCCCCTACAGTTTACTAGCCTATGCACCTCTGCCATATTCAATTCATCAAGGTTATTTTCACCGTGTACCCCAAAACTAAAATTTACAATTTGTATCCTCAGCAAGCGTCCATATTAGATTTTCAGGGTTGTTAGTTGATTATCCTCCCCTCCCCATCGAAGAAGAGGAAGACATCACAAATGTTGTAAATCCTATAGAGGCTGAAGGGATCAGTGATTTACTAAAAAGAAATGGTAAGAGAAGTGGCTCACATCTTGAGCAAAAAACTTCTAAAACTGTAAAACCTCCTATAGTTGAAAGATTTCCAGAGAAATTCAGAGCTATAAATAACAGAATAAAGACAGCTAGTGAGTTTATAAGCAGTGAATCAGGGACTAATCTAATAGTGGTTTTCACCTCACAGGTAAAACTTCCATCAGACAGAGCAATCACTCTAGAACTTAAGAAAATTTTCCAAACAGAAAAAATTGACTTTTACTCAAACTACAATAGAAATAGACTATCAGTATATGTTCAATCACAAACTGCATTGGATACTTTAATGAAAATTCAGAAGCTAGGGTAAAAAACCAGTATCCAATTGATCAAAATTATGTAAAACTAAAACCCTCACATCTTGTTACCAAAGAGGAATTGAGAAGGATTGAGTATATTAATGAATAGCTAAAAGTCTAAGCTATGCATCAATATGGTTATTATTCAGATTATTTAAGATCAGAGACTTGAAATTCTTAGTTTATTGACTTACCTGCAGGGACCTCTTTTTGGAAATACCAATTATCCTATTTTGATGTATATATCCTTTTAGTGTTTCACTTTTATTCATATATTAACAGAAAGCTGATTTTCTTCTGATTCAAGAAATGTAACTTTTATTGCTTGATATTTATTCTATAAATTGCAAATTTTTAAATATAATTTTTCTTTTCAATTGCTTTTCAAAACAGAGACCACATTTTCAATTTATGCTGAAAAATCATTGGTGAAAATTTGACCAAGAAGGCAGGTTTCTTGTTACTGCCCTCACATTGCTTCATGTTGTAGTAAAAAGGGGTGGTCCAAAAACCCATTGCTATTTTTCCAAAATGCCAAAGAAAAGTGGTCTTTTACCCTAGATGTTATTGATGTAGCACCTGAAGAGAAAAGACAGGTCAGCTATGGTGTAATCAAGCAAATAGCACTAGGTTATTCAAAGGGAGAACTGCTGACAGACCTCAGGGTCTTGATATTTATTCTATAAATCGCAAATTTTTAAATATAATTTTTCTTTTCAATTGCTTTTCAAAACAGAGACCACATTTTCAATTTATGCTGAAAAATTGTTGGTGAAAATTTTACCAAGAAGGCAGGTTTCTTGTTACTGCCCTCACATTGCTTCATGTTGTAGTAAAAAGGGGTGGTCCAAAAACCCATTGCTATTTATCCAAAATGCCAAAGAAAAGTGGTCTTTTACCCTAGATGTTATTGATGTAGCACCTGAAGAGAAAAGACAGGTCAGCAATGGTGTAATCAAGCAAATAGCACTAGATTATTCAAAGGAAGAACTGCTGACAGACCTCAGGGTAGAAACTAATATTGAGATTAAGGAATTAAAGAGGTTGAAAAGATACAATCAAGAGACCAAAAAAATTAGAAGATAGCCTGAGTATTTGTGTTGCATTTGAGAGCAACTTCCCCAGTCTATTTGGCTATATAGAAGAAAAAGAAGTATTGAGAGATACAACCAACCAGTTATTCAGTGCTTTAAATGCCAAAAGTATGGCCACACTCAAGAGAAGTGTAGGTCCCCCCATGCTGTATGCTTGAGATGTGCAAACAAACACTCTTATAATGAGTGTCCCTTAAAACTAGAAACCAAAGAGTCAGGAAAATACCAAAAGCATGTCTGTGTCAACTGTGGAAAAAAACCATTCTACAACATCTGGTAGCTGCCCAGCCTGCCAACAAAACCATTAAAGCATAAAAATTGCAGTTGCCCAAAACATACCAATAAAAAGAGCAGCGAATGCATACCAGAGTTATGCAGATGCACTGAACAAGAAGGCTGTGAAAGAGCAACCCCCCCCTTGAAACAAAAAACACCCTTCAACAGCTAGTGTTATTTGTATTCAAAGTGCCAGAAGTGATAGACATCAAGAAATTAGAAATGAAAGATAGGATAGTGAAGTTATGTCAACTTATGCACTCACTGTTCAAAGTTGAAATCAATGTAGAAGAAGTTTGGAATCTAGCAAATAAACCAGAATGAAGTTGCTATCTTTTAACATCCAATCTATTATGAAAGGCAAAAAGGCTTTATTAGAGCGCTATTTAGAAAAAGAAAAAATTGATGTTGGATGCTTTCAAGAAACATAGCTACAACCCCAGTATTCATGGAGACTTAGAAATTATGAAGTAATAAGAAAAGATAGAGCAGAACAGTCAAGAGGAGGAATATTAATTTGCATTAAAAAGTCATTAATGTTTCAAAAACTAGATATTGAAGACATCACAAGTTCTAAAATTGAGATGGTAGCTTGCTGAGTATTCCTGGGTAAGAGGGATGCAATAGTTATTGTTAATATATATATCCCCAATGGAAATGAGCCACAAACAGAGGACATTTTCAATAAGGTGAAAAAAGTGATTAAAGCCAAAGAGCCTTTTATTATTACTGGTGACTAATGCCCATTCAGATGCCTGGTGTTTATGTGGATCTCATGAACACAGTGGTATAGGTATCCTAAGTGCTCTGGATAAGAATGATAACATTGGCCTAGTGACCCCACTTGGACTTCAAACTAGAAGAAACCCAATTACAGGAGTATACTCTACCATTGGCCTGACTTTCTCTGCAGTAGCAATAACCACTCAACTAAATATAAGTTTAACTCCTGAACCATCCTTAACCAGTGATCATGAGCCAGTGATAATCGAGTATAAAGAATCTACACTAAGAAGTCAAACCCCACCAAAACACCCTACCTTTAAATTGAAGAAAGTTAACTGGGATTACTTCCAGGAGGAACTTACAAGGATAAGTCTTGAAGAAGAACTGGAAACAGTTATGATTACAGAGAAGAAAATTGAAAGATTACAGGATCTACTGATGGAAATGGCTAAAAAGACTATCCCCATCAAGAAATTGGGCAACATGACTAGGAATGAACCAATATGGTGGAATAAACAGTGTAGCTTAAATAAGAAGAAACTAAACCAAGCTTCAACAATTACAACAAGATTCTGACAATTGAAAATTATAGAAAAAAAAAATATTGGCCCAGGCAGAATTTAGAAAAACAAAAAATCAAGCTAAAGCAGAATCTTGGAAGCATTTTGTTTCAAATCTCAGCTTCAGGGATACAGTTGGAAAAGTGTATACCTTCATGAGAAAGATGAATAAGAGAGAATTGCACCACCATCCACAGGGGCCAACAACCTACCAAGGACAAGTGATTGCTGATAACAAAACAAAAGCTGAGGCAGGAGCAAGTCATCTCCACCAGACAATAGGTAAGAAAGATCCATTTGAAGGAACCAGCCCACATTCAACAACTTTCACTAAAGCAAGAAAAGTTTCTATGCAACAATCAGTATTAAGTTAGAACAAACCCTTCTCAAAAGCAGAATTTGAACTTGTTCTAAAGACACTACCAGAGACTTCATCTGGCAGTGACAACATATACCCTGTTTTCTTTAAAAGGTTGACTGATAAATGGAAGGATACTCTGCTACAACTCATCAACAAATTGTGGAAGGAGGGCAGTTTTCCTGCAATTTTGAAGAATGGCACATCTAACATGATCCCAAAACCAAATAAACCATACAAAGTAGAAAATCATTGTTTTATAACTCTGCTCCCAGTTGGAGGTAAGATATATGAAAGGCTAGTAAGGGAAAGCCTGATATTTGCAATAGATGAAACTAACCTGTTGCAGGATATTCAGATAGGTTTTTGCAGATAGAGAAATACAGTAGATAACCTGATCAGGATGCAGAGGGACATCATTGATGCACTTGATAATGGCAAAGTAATGATTGCAGTGCTCTTGGATGTCAAAGGAGCTTTTGATAATTTGGTTCAAAGACAGATACTACAGGGTTTATCTAAAGCAAAAATTAATGAAAATTTGATGAAATTCACACCGAGTTACCTGTCAGATAGAAAAGTTGCTGTGATGGTAGGACAAGGAAGATCAAAGGAAATTGAGGTGGAAAGAGGTGTCCCACAAGGGAGTGTTCTTGGACCAGACTATTATAATGTTGGAGAATTTGATATCCCTCTAGAAGACAATAACTGCAAAGGAGGAATCTTTGCAGATGATAATAATACTTGGACAATCCAAAGCACAGTGGAAGAAGCAGAAAAAGTTGTCCAAGAAACATTAGACCAAATAGAGTTATGGTCCCTAGGAATAGATCTGGATTTTGAACCATCCAAAGCTAAAGTTATGTTGTTCACATCTAAGAGGAATATTAGACCTCCCCAACTTACTCTGTTTGGAGAGGAACTACTTGTAACCAATTTTCATAAGGTCCTTGGAATACACAGTGATGATAAACTTCAATTTTGTCAACATGTCAAATATCTAAAAGAATCCTGTGCAAAGCAACTGAAATTGATGAAGATGCTTTTGTTTGGGAAGCATGGTATCAACATAGTTACAGCAAGACAATTTTATATCAAATACATAAGGCCTAAAATTGATTATGGGAGTTTGATATACAGTATTGCCCCAGAATCTACTCTCAGAAAACTTGATACAATACAGAATACAGCTCTAAGATTAGCATTTGGAGCTCACCAGAGTACCCCAATTCCTTTTCTCCTGGGCGAGTCTGGAGTGGAGAAACTCAACACAAGATGGGAAAAAATGCTTATAGTGTACATGAACCTTCATGGAAAGCAGATTTTAATCACCCAGTTAAGAAACTGATAATTAAACCTGGTCTGACCAACACTAGAAATCACCATAGAAAAAGGAAACGTCTGAATCCTTTTGAAAAATTTGAAGAACTACTAACTCAGGAAGGTATAGAAGTACCTATTACCAAAATGCTATGTTATGAAAAACCACCGAAAATTCCCTCCTGGGATCGGGCTCAGATTGAGTGTCAGATTGATTACATGGAAAAAAATGGAAAATAACCCCCTAATAATGAGATATGAATTCTTTTCAGTTTTTAATATCAAGTACCAATAATACGTTGAAACAAAGGCGTTTGACTCAAAAATAAATGGCTTAGGAATTGGTTTTTTAACAATGGTTCCAGGAATAAATGCTATAATTGCAAAGACATTATGTAAGTGATCAACGATGTTTGAGGCAGAAACAGAAGTACTAGAATGTCCGCGCGAGAGTTTACTGATAAAAACTAGTGAAAGTGATGGAAATTAATAGAAGTTCCTCATATGTAGTGAGTCGAAATCTGCCCTCCATTCCCTAAGGAATTATCCAAATAAACAAAATGATGAGGTCCATAAGAGTTATAGTTCTATTCTGAAGATTGTCGAGAAAGGAATAGTGATACAATTTTTGTGGTGTCCAGCCCATGTGGGGGTGGCGGGTAATGAAAAAGCAGACAAATATGCCAAACTAACTGCACAAAACATGACCCTTACACCCCCTACAGAAACATATAAACAGATTACAGAGATGGTTAGAAAGATTTACCAAGAACATTTTGAGGAAATGAGGGATAATAGTAGTAATATAGCTCTTACCCAGAAAAAGAAGCCTGGCTTTGATATGAAAAATTATAGTAGATTAAAAAGAAAATATGGTTGCTTAATGTTCCGTTTTTGGTCAACCCATGTAGGTATTAAGCATAGGTTGTTTATCATAGGCAAAGCTGATAGTTCTCAGTGGGATAGGTGTAGTGAGATAGAAAGTATTTTCCATTATGTTGTTGAATGTAAGGAATATGAAAATTTGAGAAAAGAAATGATAAATTTGTGCAAAGATGAAAATTTAGGAGAATTTTCAGTAGCACTTGCATTAGGAATTTCGATTGATGATGATTTTTTGAAGTATAGGATGACAGACCTCTTTATTAAGTTTATACTGGAAAGTGGTAGAGAAAGAGATTTTATCTGATGTTGATAGTAATGTAATTGCTGTATTATCAGTGTTGAAAAAGGGATTGATTTTGTGTGTGTACTAGGTTTGACTGAGGGTTTTAGCAATGATATATGTCCGTGTTATAAAAAAGCAAACAAAAAAAAAAACTGCTATAAAGGAAGATTGTCTGTTCTTTTTTAGATTGAAGCTGAGGTGTATTAATTATTGCTGTTTTGAAAGTAGTTGCAGCTAATGGTGTTGTGCTGAGAAGGAAGAAAATTAGTCATATTGAAAGAAGTTTCAACTGACATTGCTGTCAAGAGGAGACTCAAATCTCTCAGATCAGAGATTCAAATAGTTTATGGTGAAAAATTAAATGTTCCCAGAATTCTATTGCCTGAAAATTCCTTAATAGTATCCAGTAAAATTCTGGTTTGGCTAATTTTTTCTATCTTGGAAAAGGGTTAATTTAAGAAAAGGAAACTTTCAGGGATGGGTCCACAGACTAAAGTATGTCCTGGGAAGGTATTTTGAAGTAACTACCCTCACCCTTTCTCCCTCTGAAGGGCCCTGACCATTGATGATCTTTAAAATATTTGTGTTATAAAACTCCTTTGGGGAGGGGTTTTTGACCATAATGATACCTTTGTTATGCTTCCGAGGAGGGCTGTATCCAAGTTTTTTTTGGAGGGGGCTTGGTAAATTTTTTGCAGTTCATATTATTGACTTCCAAATGAAGTAAACAGTAAAATTCTTCTTTAGCTACTTTTGGCTATATTGGAAAGGGGTTAGGTTAGGAAAATGAAACTTTCAGGGATGGGTCTACAGGCTAAGGTATGTTCTGGGAAAGTATTTGAAGTACCTACTTCCACTCCTCCCCCTCTATATAATGCAAATTATTGCACATTACTAGTTATTTTGGCTCACATTTCATCCTACATTACTATCATAATTATAAATCACTGCTTACCTTACACAACTTCAGCTTTTAATCTTGTTAATGAAAATATATTCCACAATCCTATTTCCATTTAATTTTCTTCCCATGCTGACGTTGGTGAGGGTATAATGGGACTGGGTTTGTGATGTGGCAAGTCTTTGCCTATCATAACCACTTAAGGGTAGCTTGCAGGTGGAGAAGAGTATTGATAAACTATTTATACTCTCTTAATTAGGGAAAAGATTTGACAAGAGGTAGACCCAGTAAAAAGATCCAACTTGTTTTTAGAGGACAAATTATGTCATGGGAAGATGTTTTTGAAATCACCTTGTCCCCAAACTCAAAAATTTCTAAAATTGTATGTTAAATACTTTTTACCATGGTTGCCATAGTAGCTACAACCTAGAAGATATTTTTTAGGACTTTAGTGGACAAATTATGTTATGAGAAGATGTTTTTGAAATCCCCCTTCACCCCAAACTCAAAATTTTCTAAAATTCTACTTTAAAACTTTTTAAATATTTATAATGCACTAATAAATAGAGTGCTAAAATCATCAGAATCGACTGTAGAGGACAAGTTATGTCATGGGAAGATGTTTTGAAATCCCCCTTCACCCCAAACTTAAAATTTTCCAAAATTCTACTTTAGAAGCTTTTTTAAATATTTCTAAAGTGCTAAGACATGGAGCGCTACAAACATCAGAATTGACTTTAGAGGACAGATAGAGCGCTACAAACATCAGAATTGACTTTAAAGTACAAGTTATGTCATGGGGAGATGTTTTTGAAATCCCCATTCCCCCCAAACTCAAAATTTTCTAAAATTCTACTTTAGAAGCTTTTTAAAATTTTCTAAAGCACCAATAGATAGAGTGCTACAAACATCAGAATTAACTTTATAGGACAAGTTATGCAATGGGAAGATGTTTTTGAAATCCCCCTTCACCCCAAACTCAAAATTTTCTAAAATTCTACTTTAGAAGCTTTTTAAAATTTGAATTTTAGCATAATATTTGAACCCATAATGCACAAGTAATAAAACTCCTTCCCCCTACAGAAATTAAAAAAAGCTCAAATTTGGAAAGCCTTCTTTTCCATGGGGAGGGGGGGGTACAGTATTTGGACAAAACTACGAAATACTGCACATGTCAAGAAACTGTTAAATCCCCCTTTAAATCTATAAATCTATAAATCTTTAAATCTATGGCGAATGAATCGCCATAGATTTCTAATTAACTTTCTTTTCTCGCAGCTATAGCTACTAATCAATCTCATACTGGAATATGATTTCTCAGTTGTTTTTTTTCTTCTTCTTTTTTTGAAAGACTTTCTTTTGTCTTCTGTCGGGATCAATAATGTCTATATTGTTTTCCTTTTGATGTAGGAATGAAACCTACTCATCCATTTTCTGATTATGCTTCTTCAAAGCTTCGATGCTATTATTTGTCATATGAAGTGTAGCTTCTTAAAGAAGCATTTCGATGCCCATTAAACATCTCCTAATGATACTCTGGTAACCCGTTTCCCTGGTAAAAAAGAATAAGAAGAAATAACCCAGTAAAAAAAAGAAACATCTTCCTATGACATAACTTGTCCTCTACAGTCGATTCTGATATTTGTAGCGCTCTATCTGTTGGTGCTTTAGAAATATTTAAAAAGGTTCTAAAGTAGAATTTTAGAAAATTTTCAGTTTGGGGTGAGGGGGGATTTCAAAAACATCTTCCCATTACATAGCTTGTCCTCTAAAGTTGATTCTGATGTTTGTAGCACTCTATCTATTAGTGCTTTAGAAATATTTAAAAAGCTTCTAAAGTAGAATTTTAGAAAATTTTGAGTTTGGGGGGAAGGGGGATTTCAAAAACATCTTCCCATGACATAACTTGTCCTCTAAAGTTGATTCTGATTTTTGTACTGCTCTATGTCTTAGCGCTTTAGAAATATTTAAAAAAAACTTCTAAAGTAGAATTTTGGAAAATTTTGAGTTTGGGGTGAAGGGGGATTTCAAAAACATCTTCCCATAACATAATATGTCCTTTAAAGTTGATTCTGATGTTTGTAGCGCTCTATCTATTAGTGCTTTAGAAAATTTTAAAAAGCTTCTAAAGTAGAATTTTATGTAGAATTAAATATGTCTTAGCACCTTAGAGATATTTAAAAAAGCTTCTTAAGTAGAATTTTGGAAAATTTTGAGTTTGGGGTGAAGGGGGATTTCAAAAATAACTTCCCATGACATAACTTGTCCTCTAAAGTCAATTCTGATGTTTGTAGTGCCCTATTATTTATCGCTTTAGAAATATTTCAAAAAACTTCTAAAGTAGAATTTTAGAAAATTTTGAGTTTGAAGTGAAGAGGGATTTCAAAAACATCTTCCCATTAAATAACGTCCTCTAAAGGCGATTCTGATGCTTGTAGCACTCTATCAATAAGTGCCTTAGAAATATTTAAAAAGCTTCTAAAGTAGAATTTTGGGAAATTTTGAGTTTGGGGTGAAGGGGGATTTCAAAACATCTTCCCATGACATAAATTGTCCTCTAAAGTCAATTCTGATGATTTTAGCGCTCCATTTCATAGCGCATTAGAAATATTTAAAAAAAAGCTTCTAAAGTATAATTTTGGAAAATTTTAAGTTTGGGGTGAAGGGGGATTTCAAAAATATCTTCCCATTACATAACGTCCTCTACTGTCGATTCTGATGTTTGTAATGCTCTATGTCTTAGCACTTTAGGAATATTTAAAACAGCTTCTAATGTAGAATTTTAGAAGATTTTGAGTTTGAAGTGAAGGGGGATTTCAAAAACATCTTCCCATTAAATAACTTGTCCTCTAAAGTCGATTCTGATGCTTGTAGCACTCTATCTATTATTGCTTTAGAAATATTTAAAAAGCTTCTAAAGTAGAATTTTAGAAAATTTTGAGTTTGGGGGTAAGGAGGATTTCAAAACATCTTCCCATAACATAATTTGTCCTCTAAAGTTGATTCTGATGTTTGTAGTGCTCTGTCAATTAGTGCTTTAGAAATATTTAAAAAGCTTCTAAAGTAGAATTTTAGAAAATGTTGAGTTTGAGGTGAAGGGGGATTTCAAAAACATCTTCCCGCAACATAATTTGTCCTCTAAAGTCGATTCTGATGTTTTTAGCGCTCTATCTATTAGTGCTTTAGAAATATTTAAAAAGCTTCTAAAGCAGAATTTTAGAAAATTTTGAGTGTGGGGTGAAGGGGAATTTAAAAAACATTGTCCCATGACATAATTTGTCCACTAAAGTCCTCAAAAATATCTTCTAGGTTGTAGTAACTGCTGCAACCATGGTAAAAAGTATTTAACATACAATTTTAGAAATTTTTGAGTTTGGGGAAAAGGGGATTTCAAAAATATCTACCCATGACATAATTTGTCCTCTAAAAAAGATTTAAAAAAAGTCTGGAAGAATAGGAAGATAAGTCTGCAAACCAAGATTAGAATATTAGAAGCTACAGTGATGGCAGTGGTCAAATAAAGCTCTGAAGCATGGACTTTCCGAAAAGCGGATGAAGATTTGCTAGATGTTTTCCAGAGAAATTGCTTAAGGATTGTTCTGGGTATCCGGCTGACTGACTGTATTTCAAACAATAGGCTATATGAAAAATATGGTTCAATACCGCTCTCTAGGTCTATAATGAAAGAAAGGTTGAGGTGGTTAGGGCATGTTGTGTGGATGAAGGATGACAGATTGCTGAAGATTGTTCTTTTCAGCCAACCATCTATGGCTAAACGCAAAGCAGGTCGCCCCCGTCTGGGGCTCGGAGGACGTCATAAAGAAAGATTTAAAGGAAATGGGAACTTCCTGGGAGGGTTTAAAAAGGGAGGCTTTGAATAGATAGGGATGGAGGAGGAGCGTGCGTAGCTGTGTTGGCCTCAGGAGGCTTGGTGCTGAGGTGAGTTATTAGTAGTAGTAGTAGTAGTACCTTTGCTTTGACCTGCTAATTTGCTTACCTCCACAAAACTTGGCAGATACTTAGGGGAGACTGGTATATGCCATGACAGTTCTTTTGAAGTATAGAAAAATCATATTGATTGGTTGACTGGTTAAACTGTTTTATAGACCAACTGAAAGCCCATTATCAGGCAAATAGAATGTGATTATTTCACGATTTTTTTTCAACTGAAAAAAAGGGGAGAGTCCCTGCATGTACCAGCTGCCTCACAAAGTACCAGGGGTTGACACATACAAGGACAAGGGATGGTACTTAGGTGGTTATGATACAAATCGATTATTCATTAGCAAAAAAAGGACAAAAATAACTTGTATGATCAAAGAATTAACTTCAAATAGCTTGACACTGCCATTTTGAAATCTGGTCAGACACATGACATTTACTTGGCACTGTTCTTTGTTTTTTTTTTTCCCACAATGCAGCCAGGGCAAAATCCTCCCTCATATACTACCTTTACCAAGTCACAAACATTGATGTAGCTAAAGACTTCTTCATTCACATCCTCCTCATCAGAAGAACCAGCCTTCAAACAATAATCACTTTGTTGTCCAGGACTGTATTATGTTCACTATCTGGCTCAATGAATAGTTTCCTCTTTGTGTAGGTCTTTTTCCCTTCAACAACTATCTTGTCAACTACTTTGCTGATTTTCACTTTGCTTTCCTTGTCTTCTTTTTTAAGCTTTAACAGGCATATCAGTCAGAACTTTTAAAGTTCCCTTCTGATATTCTTTACTGTATTGGAGTAATGCATGGCTTCTGGGAATGATTTTAAATGTTTAGGTGTAGCTGGTTTTGATTTGAAACAGCAATAGATGAGCTCTGAGCTTCTTCATTGTTCACCTCAGCCACAGGTTCTTTAGGCTAATGCAGGACATTGTTGATAGGACTAAAAAGGGCAGATCCACCAAGATTAGGGGTAGAAGGCTGGTCAGTGACAATGAAAATAAGAAAATCTTCTTCTGTGAAGACTTCAGGATTGTAGGCCCATATTTAAGTTTTCCCAAAGCCTCTCATGATGTTATTTTGGGTGAAGAACAGAAGAAGGCTTTGTCTTATAGACAAAGAAGTGTCATATATTGTCAAGGTCTTCCTGGGATTAGACAACAACCAGTTAGTGGCAGCTTTTTTATATTTGTGCTTGAAGGGGAGGTATGCACTAATATCTAACAGCTGGAGCTTGTGTCTATAGTAAGGGGGAATTTTAAGTAGCATGATACCTGAATCTTTTGCAAACTGTATAATTTTCAAGGAGATACAAGCCTTGTGATTATATAAGATCAGTAGCTTGGGGCTCTCCTGAAATGCTTGTGAATATACCTTGGAGTGATGAACATAATTAAAAAATAGGTCATGGTTGGTTTAACCTGATGGAGGGCTTTGCCAGCTGAGTTGACTGGAGTGCCAGTAAGCACGTAAGGCTGAAAAATTTTCCTTGGAAATATAAAGAAGGGTGGTAAATACTAACCACTTGGAGAAACAGTCCTGACCATGGTCACAAGGACACATCTCTCTGAAGAAGCCTCTGACTTTTGATCTTCTTTTTGGTACTTTATTTAAAGAAGAAATAAATGAAATCTCAAATATGTAGTCAAAATAATAAAATAACTTGTTCCAGTAGTAGCAGTAGTAGTATTACCAATAGTAGTCACAGTTGCAGTTGCACAAGACACAGTTGCATGTAACCATAGTCACAGTTCCAAGTAGTTGTGGTGGCAGTCATATTTGCAAGTGTTAGTAGCTTTAGACACAGGTAGTTGATGCAGTCAAAGTTGTGTTTACTGTTAATTGCAGTTACATGTATAAAAAAAAAATAGAGTTCAAGTTTCACCTGATCCTATGTATTTCGGTCCTAAATGGGGTCTCAAACATCCTAAGTTGCGCCTGCTTTTAGTCCCTCTCAGACTCTTCAGTGCTTCACTGTTAGTGTTTACTCTCTGAAAGGCTGCAGTTGCAAAGTTGTTGGAGTTGTAATCAGTCATAGTCACAAGTATTTGCAATTATAAGTAGTCACAAATGCAAACAGTGAAAAGCAGTCACAGTTTGGAATTGTCACAATAGCAGTAGTACTAATTGTATAAGTTGTAGTTTTGTAGACCTGAAAGATTAAATTTAATGCTCTCAGCTGTTCTTTAAATAATGTTTTGAAAACTTGCATGCATAGAGTGTGTTTTGATTTTGTTCAATATACAATACAATATTCCCTAATAGTTTCTCCTTAATGCCCTTAGCCATCCCATATATGTTCCAGATAGGCGTTTTGAACATCCATATTTAGTTAGAAATCCCCCTCAATATGTGCTGAATGTTTCAATTTAGTACATTTATATGTTCCTAAGATGTTGTAAATACGCCCATATGACTAACTTGTATGGACATAGCATCTTTTGATTTAGATCAACATTCCCAATAACATGCTCTAAAAGTTCCAACGTACTTCCCTTTTTTCCTGGGATATTGCTCATACACCCTTTTGACAATCTGGATATGCACAGCACCTTTTGATTTAGTTTCATTCCCCTCTGAAGTTTCCCTGAAAGTTAAAACTTAATACCCTATTCTGTTTCTAAGACAATGTATCTTTGTTGTTTTGACAACCTGGATATGTTCAAACCTCTTGAAGAAAATTATCTATAGAAGAAAAAAACTTGCCCTCAATTTGGTGATTGGTGTCATCTAGTACATACTGGGACATGTCTCAGTGTGTCCTATTTTTTCCTGTTCTACTATATACCAGATGACAACCATCTACAAAATCGAAATTTTTTTTCTGAATGTTTTCCCCATGATGGCAACAGATATTATAGCTTTTTAGTTTAGTTGTATTCTTAACTTTCAGATTTGTAATCCAAAGTGTTACATTATGGTCTTAAGCAGAGAAAATGAGGTCTGAAGGAAGCAGGCCCCTTCTCTGTCCCATGTCAACTGATGGCTCTTAAGGCCAATTTGAAAAGAGCAACCAAATACATTAAAAGTCCTAAAGATTATATTCAATTCCATGTTTTGAACAAGGAATATTATATAAATGCTATAATAGACAAAGGCGGATGCATCTTAAGTAGGGGAAGGTGTCTTAATCAATGTGGTCTCTCTCTCTCTGTGTGTGTCTGTGTGTCTGTGTGTGTGTCTCTCTGTCTCTCTCTCTCTCTCTCTCTCTCTCTCTCTCTCTCTCTCTCTCTCTCTCTCTCTCTCTCTCTCTCCCTCTCTCTTTCTCTCACTCACTCTGTAAAAGGGTTGTTTTCCTTCCATATTATAATTGTAAACATGTTGTTGTTTTTAATTGAAACTTCAAATTCAGACAAAACTTGTAAGATTAATTCAGGAATTTTTTTGTGAAAGTCGAGGCTAAGTTTTGTGTTCAAAACATAGACAGCAGTAGGAACAAAATAGAGGAAAACCATTAATTTTCCTATCTTAAATTACAGGCTTGTCATCACATATATGGATATTCAAACTATTGTGCAAATGGTGATGGATCTCAGCAAGAAGGATCCTAAAAGGAAGGACATTATGAGGTAAAAATAACAAATAATTATAATATTGTTCCATACTAACAACCCATCACAACTCCAAGCCATCAGATCCGTTAACCTTCTTCTTCCACCTTATTCAGAGCCTTTTCCCTTTACTAAGTCCCTTGTAGTTTCTATTATGTAATAGTGGTAATTACTTGGTTCAAAAAAACAAAAAAACAAAAAAAAACTGTGTTCCTAATCCAGCAATTGAGGTAAATGAGCACTTGGAACAAGGTCTTGACCTTAATTATCTATCCAATTACCTAGGACAAAACAGTATAACCGAATTGTTAATCAAATTAAAATGTCTAAATCCATGCAAAGTTGCCATTAATAAATGTAAGCTGTTGTAAATTTACAAGCAAAAGCACCTTAGATATAGCTAAATATTTCCAAGCGATTACCTTCCTTTAGGGATCCTCAGAGGAATACGACCTGCCTTAATTGGTTGTGGTGCTTTAAAATTACTTACCCGGCGAGGTGGAGCGTCTACCATAAAGCTCTTTTATGGTATCCCTATGTTAGGTAAAACTTGTGAAATACATGCCTATTTGTAAAATTATTCAAAAAATATATGCCTACAAAATGAGATTAGCATTATCCATCTTAGCATCCCATAAGTCAATGAAACCTAAATACAAAACTGGAACAAAGACAGACCTTATAGGCCTGAGCTGGGTTATAAAACAAAGTGCTTTATTGGCTCCTGGAACCAATTATAAATTTAAAGCCCTTCTAGTTAGTCCGTAATTCTGTATATATGCAAAAACTTCAAAAGAACAATGAAAGAGCAATTACATTAAAATATCCTTAAATATTTCTTGATAATTATTTGTATATTTACCTAAAAGTTTGTTACACAGAAAACTAAATTTTTTAAATTGCCAACTAATTTTAGTGGCAAAAAAAAACCTTAAAATTAATTTTTAGCTAAACATTTGGCATCTATTTTTAAAATCTGTGTAGTTACTGCAAATTCTTGCATACCAAAATAGTTGGCAATAAAAGGATATTTGAATGTATATTACTTTTGAGGAATGGGAAATTAATCACTTCAAAATTAAAATCATCAGTTTTATTGTTAATTTTAAAAACTAATTTATTATTTTTAGTAATATTAATAGTTAAAGGTCATCCAGATATCTTTTACTATTTGAAAGAGAATATTTTATATTACTTGGGCTATTTTTATTTATCATATATTCATATTCAAGTTGACTTAAAAACAGGTCAGCTATAAACAGACTGGAATTACCGCCCATTGGGATTAATACAATTTGTTTATATAAATTACCATTAAAACTTATAAAAGTATTGAACAAAATAAATTCTAGTAAACCATATATCATGTCCAGGCTATAACATCTTGAACTAATAGTACTATTTAGTCCATCGGGCTTTTTTTTATTAAAAGTATAAATTTTCAAAAATCCCATATTAGACAAAAGAAAAGATTTCTTATTGATCATTTTCAATTTTTCGAATACTAAATTAAGTGACAGATTTTTATACCGTGTAGTAAAATCAAACGAATCTACTCTCTTAGCTGAAACCATAGCCAAAGAGTCGATCACTTGCAATGAATTACTAACACTCCAATATGGATTAAAGTTAGAAAACTTTTTAATTCCAGAGCAATATGCTTTAAGTTTATTTCTAATTTCCCTTAAAATTAAAGATAGTCCAGTGGCCGCAATGCTTGTTGGACACCTTGCTGCGCCTGCAATAAAATGTGGTTTGGGTGGATTCTCATGAAGTTTTGCCGTCAAATATAAGAAAGGAAACTTTTTATCGTTATCATTAATTTGAATGTTGAATTTTTTCAAAACTATTTCTTGTATATTTTCAATTAAACTACTATCCTCTAGATGAGCCTTTTCGTATTTTTTGTTGTACTCTTGATACAACAAAATGATGAGCTTTTACAAAAAAAAGATGAGTCTTTTGATAAAATATCACAATAGAGTTTCTGACAAAATTACGGCAAAATGATTACTAGCTTTATCAATTTGTACAATTACAAATTCATTCTGTATATTAGCTATTGCTTGTTTCATATTAGCAATATAAAATATTGAATTTTTCGTAGATTTATTTTAATTAATTTTATATATAATATTTCGTGCAGTAGTTAAAATCAATTTCATCCAATTTTGAAAACTTTCTAAAATAATTTTCTCCTTCTTGCACTATTTATCAATAAATAAATTTAAATCGTTATTTAACCCACTAAGAGTACTTGCTGGCTTTATGTGGCAGGAAAGACGGAATTTAGACCCCCTTTTCATTATATTTTGAAGATCAAGTTGCTTTATATTGGACAAATCCCCTGTTACAACATGCTCTTAAGTTTGATTTACATATGGTAAATATTGCTCTCAATTACAAACTGGTTTCCAATCACTCATTTTTTCAAGTTTTCTAAGCATTAAATTATAGTTAAAAATCATTTGCCTTATCGTTTTTGAGAATTTATACGTTAAAATCGGACTATCGTTATACGTCGAATTACTTGGAAAGGTATTTTTCACTCTCTGCTGGTTTAAGATTCCAGGTAAATTAATATCTTCTATTTGTTTACTACTAAAATTTACAGATAAATATAGTCTCTTATCTTTATTAACACTCTTATCAGATTTATTATAATTTGAAATAAATTTTGTTGTATCTAAAATGCAAATTGCATCGTAAATTAATTTAGTTTTAAAATTATACGTTGTATTATTTTTTGCAATCCAAAATAATTTTATTAAGTTATTCCTTGATAACTTATTTAGAGATTTTATAATACTAGCCATACCATTAGCCTCAAATATCTGACATAAGTCGATTAAAAATACATTTAATACAATTTTAACACCGTTATTTCAATCGAGTGATACTATGAGAAGTATATAATTCTCAAAGCTATTGTGACGCATATTCTGTTTGGATATCCTGCAGGTAGTTTTTTTGTTTTAGACAAAGTAGAATTTTTTCCATCACGCATATAAAGGTATTGATCTTCTAAAAGCTGGAACTGACATTGGTTTTCCAAAAATAAAATTCGTTCTATGACTTTTTCTATTTTGAAGTTTTAATTTAGCGAAATCCCAATATTTGTCTAAGTGAAATGTCCTAGCTTTGAAGCAATTTTTTTAGAAATCAAATAACTTTGAACAGAACTTCGTATTTTTTCTTAAAAAACCGAAGCAAATTTCCGTATCTCTCATTAGTTTTTGAAAAATACCTCCGTAAATCTTCATTTTGAAAGACAGCAGCTTCAATTTTTTTTCTTGAATTTTCGACATTGATTTTTATCATATTTTTGACGTTTACTGCTATGGAAAATAAACAAGAAGAAATATACGCTTCTAAATCCGAAAACGAACTGTATGCTAAGAAATCATTTCTAAAGTTGTCACTGCGAATCGATTTCCTTCCTTAATGTTTTTTTTGTGACTTTTCTATTTCGGAGCTTTTATTTTGCGAATTCCCTACACTTTTGTCTAATTAAAATGCCCTAGCTTTGAAGCTTAATGTTTTAGAAACCAATTATATCTTCGATCACTGAAGCAAAATTTACGCATCTCTCATAAATTTTCGGGAACTAATTCCAGAACTCCTGATTCCACACCATACGGACAATAACCTCGCTTTCAACCTGAGAGAGAGATAGATTTATTAGAAGAACTAAACAAATTTAAATTAAGTTTAACGGCCACCACAAGAAGTAAACTTCTCCACGGTGGTGGCAAAAATACACTCACATACAAAAACAATAAAAAAACGAAAAAAATAAACAATCTTTATCACAGTCCCCAAACAGCACCGCAAACCTTACACCTTAACATTTTCATTAAATTTACTATCATATTCATACTCATCACCCCCAGGAGCCATAAATATTTACCAATATCATTATTAAAAAATTAATAAATAAAATTCATACTTACTAAAAAGCATCCCTTTAATTACTATCTTAAACGAAGAATATCACCTATATTTTTCATATTTTGATCAAGATGGTTCCAACTTCTGATCCCCCTGTGAAGCAAAGAAAACATCGATCGGGCCGAAACAACCAGCGGAATATTAATCTCTACAGATGACCTAGTATTTTAATCATGGACGGAAGGTCTCAGATTTGCCAAGCTATCAAAACACGGGAGGTTTATACCCTTCTGAATCCTAAAAATGAATAGAAGTGTATACAACCCCCATAATCCGGAAGCTGGCAGTATCTTTACACGCTCATACGCGTTTCGTACCGAATCCCGGGGTTGTAGGCCATCTAACAGCCGAACAATAGAAGGAAATGTTCCAAGCCAAAAGCTACTACAATACAATATATATGGATGGATAAGGGAATAATAAAGAAGGCGCATAACAAAAGGAGGAAAAAAATGCTTAAGTTTTCTCATTATACCCAGGTTACGAGACACAGTTTTACAAACATAATGTACATGGCGCTTGAATGATAAAACGTCATCAATATAAACCCCCAGGTACTTATAAGAACACACCCTCTTTAAAGCTCCATACTATGTTACAATATCCTGAATCCATGATAAAAATCTGGTGAACGGGAAAAAATAACAAAATTAGTCTTATCAAGATTAATCTTTAACCTATTTACCCTCAAACAGGAATATAACCTTTCAATAGTATCTTTCATCGATGTCTGAAGTAATTCTTCCGTCTTCGCGGTACTAACAGCAACTGTGTCATCAGCAAATAATGATACCGTCTCATTCCAGGGATTTTTAGCCATATAACAAACATTGAAACAACAACTTGGGATACAATTAGGCATATCATTAATATACAATAAAAAAATAATCAGACCAAGAACTGACCCCTGCGGGACACCACTAGCCACTGGGCGGGGTCCTGATTGTATACAAGTCATCTCTACAAACTGGTACCGGTTACTATGGAAACTCTGTATAAGATCGAGAGCTTTACCTCGGATCCCATAGACCTCGCATTTTTCCAGGAGTAGGCCATGGTCAACTGTATCAAAAGCCTTCTGTAGGTCTAGAAACACTGCACCAACCTTAAATCCTCCATCTAAAGCTATGTTAATTATGCTAGTCAAAAATATCAAAGCATTCTCTGTATTCCTATATTTTCTGAAACCAAACTGATTATTATTCAACAAATTAAACTTCTCAAAAAAATGGGTCAACCGATTACTAAAACATTTTACAATAAGACAAGAAATAACTGGCAAGACTAATATTGGGCGATAATTACCCAAATCATTTCTATCACCACCTTTTTAAACCGGTGTCGCTCTTGCTTTTTTAAACAATCTGGAAACCTTCCTTGACGGAAGCAATCATTAATCTGTTATGTCAAAACACCAGATATACAAGGGAAAATGCATTCCAGAATTTTTAGGCTTACCAGGTAACTACCGGAGGAACTATTTTTCATACTATAGATAATATCCCTTAACTCATCTAATGTAATTATCTTTAGATGTAATTATACATTTGCAGGAGATGGTAGAGTAGATCCAAAGGGTGGGTCTTCTGGAGATGAGGAAATCATCTCAGCTATTTGTAGGCCTATTGAAGAAAAATTATTTAGAAACTCATTACATATCCCAGTACCATCTGTAATTATAACCTCACTAACAATTAGTTCAGTTTGTAAAATATTAGACCGCTGATCTGTAATATTATGGATTATTTGCCAAGTTTTCAACGGGTTAACTTCTACATCCTTAGATTTTATACTAAAAATATTTTTTTTTAGCCTCACGGAGGAGATTGTTCAAACCATTACGAAAAGCACGGTATCGCTCTTTATTCTCATCCGTAGGTTTTAAAGCTTGGGACTTAAATAGTCTATCTATAGTCTAATCAATTATACTACGAGCCCCCAGGGGTAGAACAAGATCTCTAACCACTATATACAAATGGCCTGTGGTGATGAATAGGGCATATACCAATCACAATTAAAGATAATCTCTCAATTCTCACCACAAAAAATGAAACGACCGCCGCAATATCATAGTTATACACATCACTGATAACTTTAACTGACTTATCCGCTATTCTATAAGCTACTGAAATTATGAATGTGATTTTTGAAACAGGGGAAGTACCTAGCGATTTTAGGAAAACCCTAATTGAACCACTGTATAAGAAAGGTGATAAGAGTGAGTGTGGTAATTATAAAGACATTAGCCTGGTCTCTGTAGGTGAAAACTACTTAGTAATATACTACTTTTTAGACTGAGTTTAGTTTTAGTAAACAAAATGCATACATATATGTATAATACATGAAAAAACAAAGTCATTCAACTAAATCTTCTAGCCTGCCCATGAACTTGCAAAGGCAGATTGTCCTAGGGGTGTGCCAGGAATAGAAGAAAAAAAAGAGGCAATTTTAGTTCTAGTTAATTGCACATCCTGATAATACAAAAAACAATATATGTATATGTTTATAAATAAAAATACATAATTCCTTGCTGAGTTGCTACTGGAGTCACCGTAATGACCAAAAAAAGAAAAAAACTATCCAAATAATCCACTATACTCCTTCACACACCTCAAACAACAAAAGAAGAAGAAGAAGAAAATTTCCTTAACTTTATTTCTAAATTTTTTCAAAGCTTTTTATATAATTAATTATCATATTATTACTAATCCATAAATTTATAAATAAAATAAAAATAACAAATAATAACTTAAATTTCATAATTAGAATACATTTTTCCTTTCCTTAACTTTATCTTTCCTGTTCCCGAAACCTCAACTACATCTATGTTTATCAATAAAAAATCAAATAGGGACAAATCCTTTTAATGGACATTGTTTCACAATCAGTGATAAAATTTCACAAAAATGACTAAATATTTCGGTCACATATGCAGTGACTGTCATCAGTAGTAAACTCAAAATTTTTTTTTATAAACTGCTTGTGAAACACTGTCTATTAAAAGGATTTTATCCCTATTTGAACTTTTCGTCATGGAAAGGCAGTGTGGTCTCCGAAATTTTCTACATCTATGTTTGAAAGGACTTTGATCAAGTGATCAATGATCAATGATCAAGAAAATAGTTTCGTGCATGTTTGCATTAAAAACTGAAAATTTAGGAGAAAATGTCTGATGATTCCCATTTTGGTGAAATATCTAGAGTTCTAGATTATTCTTTGTAACTTGTTTTTTTTTCTTTTTTTTAGGAAGCTGAAAGAAGAAGAAACGAAAGCAGCAGAATATGTTAAGAAGGCAATGGCGTCTGTTTTAGTGACAAGAAGAGCTAAGTTGACCACAGACTCATCTATAGAAGATTGTATCTTATATTTTGATGTCATTCGAATTTTCCTTGATGACTTTAGGTTTGGTAGAGAAGTTGTACTATCATCTGAAGAAGCTATCTTGGGGATCAATAATGTTCTAAGATTCGTAATAAAAACCCTGAAGTAAGTCACCATTATGTATAAAGCGTCGAAACTAATTTTTTATTTGATTTTCAAAATTTGTACAATATAATCTTCACTGTGTGATACAAAATTATATTAACTAACTAAAAAATTAAAAGTAACTAATTTGATTTTCAAAATTTGTACAATATAATATTCACTGTGTGATACAAAATTATATCTTGGGTTTATCCATTGAGCAATAAAACTATTTACTTTTAATCACTTAACACTGTACAATTATATTTTCACTCGATCTGAACTAAGACTTGGCAGCAGAAATGTTTGAACTGGTCAGTTGAATTGGCCAAAATTATGTCTAGACACAAAGACAGCAGCAGAAAACATGATATAAAAAGCTGCAGCAACAATTCTCCTGGAAAAATTAAATATTTTCTTTAGATTTTTCCTTAATCCTGGTGAGTAGGGATAGTTGGAAATTATGAACGAAAAAAAAAGTTGAAAACAGTCAACGATCAGACATTTGGAAGAACAACTGCCTTTGATAGTATTCCTCTACAGTAAAAAAAAGAGAACAAAAAGGTAAAATTAAACAAGCACAATGAAACAAGAGAGTTTTTATTGCTTTTTATTCTTCTTTGATTGTCTTCTTGATTCCTTTTTGATAATCTTTGATAGATTCTTATTGCACTACCTTTGATCCTCTAAAGAAAAAAGAGTTTCTTTATTGATTTTTATCCTTCTATTCTTCTTTGATAGTCTTCTTGATTCCTCTTTGATAGTCTTTTATAGATTTTTATTGCACTACCTTTGATAATCTTCCTCTAGCGTAAAAAGAAGAGAACAAAAAGAGAAATCAAACAAATAAGAAAAACAATTTATTTATTTCCATTGTTTTTTATTCGTCTGTTCTTCTTGATTTTATGTTCAGAAGTGAAAGACTCGTCCATATAATAATAAGTTGTTTTCTGTTGCTTTCTTTTTTATCTGTTTGCTTTTTTATTGCTATGCCTCTATGCTTGCTAAGAATTTTCTTAAAAGCATTATTTTTTAAGTAAACTTATAGCTTTATAACTGTTAATTAAAACGTATATAGCTATAACTTTTAAACTTTAGTTTCATATTTTTTTTTTCGTTATCGTTGTGTTCATAAGTTTCAATAAAAATATAATAATTTAGTAACATTTCATATTTGGTAAATATAGCAATATAGCAACATGTTTTCATGTTACATGGTAACATGACAAAGTAATAGTAAAATGGTAAAACTGACCGACTGTTTTCGTATAGTGTTATACTTTTCACTGTATTCTTTGTCTATTCATTATAATATATATCTCCTGTCATCTTGGAGAAAGACTTTACGTCTAAATTTAAATCAGTTTTGTTAAGGCTAAATGCCTATAACTTGCCTGAAAGATACTCAATTAAAGTTGATTTGGTATCATGGTATCAAGAGTAATTTATTTTCTGTTTCAAATTGTTAGTTGTTTCGAATTTTTCTTGTCATGCAAAAGGGTCAGCGTTGCCACTTTATAAAAGATGTACTCAGCTACATCAGGTTTAACTATTGTCAGCTATGGTTTTTTTCATGTATGCTAATTCTAGTGAGAATTAGGAAGTTTTTTAATGAATTAAATTAGAATATCAAGTTTTTATTTCAAAGAAGAATACGGTGGCGATAAAATTTAAGACGAGGAAAAATTAACTCATTTAAAAACCCAAACTTAACATGAACAGAAATATTTGTGAAAGAAGAAAGCAAGCATAAAACGAACGGAAGTTATAATGAATAATTAATTCAACCTCATAAGGAACAAAATCACCACAAATAAGGGTAGGCATGTCCACCCTCTCAAGCCACACTTTAAGTTGAGCTCCATTTGATCCTTTACAGAAAGCAACATACATATTGAACTGTATTTTCTTTTACTGCAATATAGCTAAGAAAGGTACTTGTATGATATACCCCCTACCAAATATTCTTCATCTGTTTAGATCCTTGGATTTTCCATAATTTTGGGACCATAAAGTAATGAATATAAAATACTTTATTAACAAAATTATGGGAATTCCCAAAATTATGGAAAATCCAAGGTTCTAATTGGATGAAGAATATTAGATAGAGGGTATATCATACAAGTACTCTAAGAAAAACTAAAATTTAAAAAAAAAGCTGCGAATATCTATTCAAATGAGAATCCACAATTGCAATATAGAATTTGAAAATCTGAATTTTTTTTCATTTGTTAATTCTAGTGTTAATACTAGATATTTCTAGTAATTTCTATTAAACCTTTGTTCGCTTTTTGATGAATTTTCGTAAGTAATTTATGTAATTTTCATTGCAATAGAATACTTTGATTGCAACCACATATTCAAAGCCTTTTGTTTCAAATACTGATTAATTTTTTCTTTCAAATTGTTGCACAGTACATTGCAATAATCTCAAGAAAACTACAATGTCAGCTGCAAATAACATAGTTCTGTTAATTTTAGTACGAAATTTAAAGTCATTTGTCAGAAATAGAAAATACAGGGGGGGGGTATTATCCTTTCTCTGCTTAATTGTCTTGTTATAAATGTATCCATCCGATCTCTCTTACGGAAACATAACTCTCGTTCCCGCTCTCTTCTCCTTGTTAACCCCCCACAAGGCGTCCAAAAAGCCAACAAGTACTCCATTGACGATGACGGTCAATGTTCACTCAAATCTGGGACGCTCTGTTAAGGTCTCGCCGACGAAGACAGTAGAACTAAGACAGTAGAGTAGACAGTAGACAGTAGAGTAGACGAAGACAGTAGAGTAGACAGTAGAAATCTGTTTGCCTTAGAGACCATTATAGGCCAAACCGTTAGAAAACCTGAAGGTTCCATACATCAGTTGAGAGGCTCTTCTTACCTGTGTGAGTCCTTATGCAGTCAAAAAGGAGGAAAATCATTTATTTAAAGTTAGTGTAAGCAAAGAATGTGTTCTTTACCAACCCATGTGTACACCTTGGTATAACAGCTTGTTGAATGCGAAATGCTTCAAAAACCGATAAACAATATAAATACCTTTTCCACTTCCAACGATTGGATTTGAGAATTTGTTGCTCGAGCACACGGATCCTTATCCTCAAGTACACGGGAAGCTCCTCGCTGGAAGCTCTTGTTTTGACTCCACTAGCTTCTGTCAAATCTGCAAGAAAAACTGGAATACCTAATACACAATTCAGCTTTTGCTAAAAAGCTTGCACAAGAATAGAATTGGTGAATGTCTTAAAAAGAAGCGGACTTTAGACCATTGGATCCCTTCCAAGGAGATTGTTTTTTCTTCATCTACTTCTTTGTCAACTAATTTAAATACACTTTGGTTTATTGCCTATCTCACAGTATAACTATCTTTACGGTATTGTGGGCTTATTTAAAAACTGACAGCTACTAGCGCCATGAGAGTCATGCGCTGAGTGTCACTAAGCTTTTGACGTGTCTATATTGTGTGTGGAAATGTCATTCACTCTTTACGATATGGCCAAAGTGCGCATGGAGGAGTAGGTTTTATATTGATTTTGTCTAAAAAATAATCGGTGGAGTCCGCTGATATTGGAGCGTAAGGTAATCTATATGAGACTTATGCTTACTTCACTCCATGGCTTACTTCACTTTATGAAAGTTTTGGGCCTGACTGGGCATGTCTTTCAATCTGTCCATTCTCTATGACCGTAGATTCTTTTTGCAAAACATGTCCCTCTTTTTACAAAAATAATGCATGGTCTTACAGAAAACTATTTAGATTAGCCAGGTGCCACTAAGAGGCAGTAAATATAAGCTTGCTTTACAGGTTTTGTAAAGCTTAGTTAATTTAATAGCCGTAGTAACTAAGCCAAAATAGCTGCTTTGAGCAATGCAAAAAAAAAAAACATTTAGTAAGCGTTTTAAAGATAATAATTAATGCTTGCAACTTTACGATCAGAACAGATCTATCCATTTTTAAGGATGTAAGAACATTTATTTGGCTGCATTTTGTATTTAAGGAGCAAAGGGCTCGCTTTGGTCCTGCTATCATACAGATTGAAAATTCTTGCATTATTCCGTTTAAACGAGATATCACTTATCGACCTCTCCAAAATTTGCAAGTGGGAGACCCAGGGGGTTGGTGCAAAAGGCTACTGACCCACTTTTGTGGGTCTACAATCATAAAATTCAAAACCTACCATGATTCTGCCTAAAAAAAAGGTTAAAAATGCCTGTTTCTGTTAAAAAGTTGGCGGTGGGAGGGGGCGAGAAGGACCGGAGGAGTCATAGACCCACTTTATACCTCCAATTAATAAAAATGGATAATAATAGCTTTATGTTTTATTTGAACGAGGTGCATCTTTTCTATATTTCTTCTTAAAACTTGGGGGGTTTGTTGGAGGTGACCACGGGCCACTTTGTTTCTCAAATTATAGAGATAGAAAATGATTAAGCGTTTCCAATTAAACAAGATGCTACCTGCCTACCTTTTTGCATAAGAGTTTGTCATCTGTAGAGCACTACCTGTAGCTTGAACTCGTTTTGAAAAATGAAGACTTAGGTTGTTTTTGCACCGAATCAAAACTTACCTCATTTTTTTTACCGAATTAGAAACTCATGCAAGAGCTGGTTTTTGCAGTCATTATCTGACTTTAAAAAAAAAAAACTGATTCATCTCATGCACTTTGTAGAAAAAGTAGATGTCAAAAACTCCGGTCAGATCTTCTAAGATTATTGATCAGCGTTATAAAAAACTATTTTAATTTCTTGCCATGAGTTAACTTTCTAATACTACTGCTAAGAAAGGAGCGAAAGGTCAGCTCCAATTTCGTTTCAGCAGTAAGCTAACTACTACAGCTACAATGAACCTTTCCACTTTAAAGCCAAAATATAACTTGAAGAAACAAAAGTTTGGTGGAACAGCCTCAAATATAGATTGTAAAATATAAGATCGGGCATTGTAGGCTGTTTAGCTCATGGACAATCAAAAATCGTTCCTTTCCGGTCCAAGAAATAATTCTCCGCAGCTTTCCAAAATGTAGTATACCTACATTATATACACAATAAGATTTGCTAAGTTAATATAACTTTCTTAACTTAGCAGTTAAGATATTGTTTGATACATTTGTATATCTCTTCTATGTGAATCCCCCAAAAGGCTGGAATGTTGTTTATGTTGTACTAAAAATTAAAGAGATTGTTTAAATTGGAAATTCTGTTTAACCGATTGATTACGCTATACATTTCCAAGGAGCGGATTGAGAAGGAGAGAACATAGAAATAAATAAAGGGTATGTTTTGAAAAAAAAAGTATCGCACATAATTAATTGTCACACTTGTGTCTGTATAGATGATTTTTTTTCATGGAAACTTGATAAGGTTAGTATCTAGATTTCTTACTTTTTTCGTTTTCTTTAAGTCCTAATGGCATCCTAGCCTTTTTAGATTTCTGAGAGAGATGGGGATCTACCCCCTATTTATCGTAGTTCCTGCTCTTTTTAGGTTAGAGTTCAATGTTCATTGTCATTTCTGCTCTTTCGAAATTTCATTTCTTCTTTCACAGTAATCTCGGTTCGTTTTAAGTTTGATGTATTATATAAGCCAATTTATGTTCATTTTAAGTTAAATGGGTAATTGGCATAACTGGTAAAATTTTCATGTAAAAATTATGTTTTACTTTTCCTTTTTTTAATTGGTATATGGCGTTTTGTTGTGTCTAAATTCATGGATTAAAAGAAAAAATTCCGTTGGAAGTCATTGTGGAAATTGTAAGTTACGCACTGTATTTTGTTTTAGAACTCTCCTTTTCCAATTGGAGTTCTATATTTTTAATTAGTGATTTAAGAAACTTTGAAACTCCGAAGTTAGAGGAAGTCAAACGTAAAGTGAGAAATCTGTACTTGTCATATTTGCTTTATGACACTTGTTTAATTACTAAAGACAATTCTATGAGCGATCCCTGAACTGTTAAGAGTCGAAAGAGGTGAGCATGGCTTAATTTAGGAAACTTAGTGGAGGGAGAGGGAGCTGCGGTGGTAGAAACCTGCTTTAGGCGCTCAACCTGTACAGACCAAAAACTATACTCAGATATTTAGACCAAAAATAAAAAAATTATAACAGCAATAGCAGCACTTTGGCACTTAGAGCAATAACAGTATAAACTAACAAGACACATGGTCAACCACGTCCTATTTAATTTAAGATCTAAGCGGGCCTGGATAATGTATGTATGTATTTCCAAAAAAGCCATCGGGCCGTAGGAAAAACAAACGAACATAAACATAACAAAACCAACAAAAAACACAAATAAATTAAAAAGAAAAAACGTACTTTTATATGAATCTTCACGAAAATATTTATAAAGAGATACATCTTTCACGATGTATCATCACCCGATGTATGTTGACATATGTGAATTTATTGGAAGAACTGCACGGTCACTGGAAGAACTAGTGGATAAAGCAAACCGAACGCTGGAAAACCTTTTGGTGTTTACCTCCTTGAGTTACCTTGCTGTTAATACTTCTAAGACAAATTATATGATTTTTAGTGGGGTAGGAAAAATTGTAAATAGTGCTTCTATATTATTTGAAAATTTGTCGCTTTCACAGGTTTTTTTAAATAAATATTTGGGGTTTTTGTTGATAATAATTTGAGTTGAAACACGTGTTACCTTAAACTGTTTTAAGAAATATATATCATACTGTTTTTCATCCTTTTATTGTTTATGGTTGCTGTATTTATGCATCTAATTTTTCTTCAAATATTTAAAGACTGCAGATTCTTCAGAATAAGGTACTTCGAGTACTGGGTGAGTTTGTTCAGTATGAGCATAAGCGTGAATGTTTTATCAGTTTTAGAATTTTAAATGTTCATCAGATCAGGGACCATCAGGCGGGAGTGTTTACTTACCAAGTGCATAATCTCCAGAATATTTTAGAGATTTTTTTAAGTTTAATTCTGATTATCATCATCATAGGACTAGAGGTCGTGGAAGCTTAGTCTCAGAAGTAAGGAGTACGAGTCGACCTAGTTATGCAACTAGAAATTATGCAGTTAATTTGTGGAATGGTTTCCCGGAGAGCATTAGGGAGTCAGAAAACCAGTTTCAGTTTAAAATTAGATCGAAAAAGTTTTTGTTGGGTGGGAATTAAATATTTTTTTTTTTTATTATTATTCGGGAGAGTTAAATTGTATTGAATAGTATGAAAAGAGTAGGAAGAGTGAATGAGTTTGGTTTATGATGAAAGATTGTGTGACACTGCTAAAGCAACAATAGGGGCTTAATAGAACCCCATACGTTCTTACCATTTCTACGTTTGTTGATAATGTTATTAAAAAAAAATGTAAGTGCCAGTTAAGTATGATGTAATTATTAGTTGAAAATAAAAGTCATCTCATCGCATCTCATATTCAAGGCTAAGGATTTGGATTGTGTATAGGGGATAGTTTAATTAATTTCGTGCGGTATCAACTTACATTTTTACAAATCTGTCGTACAAAAAAAGGTTATTTACATTATTCCCAAAAGTGAGGTGTCTCTGGTGTTTCAAAGTTTCTGGTGTTTCGTTTAGATTTTCTTTGGCTTGCTCCAATCGAATGACCTATTCCCTATGTCGCATCTTTTAAATGATGAAGTCAGAGAAAACGAGAAACAAATGGTAGTTGGGAGATGTTTTAGGCTTTATACTAAATTAGATGCAGGCATACTGCTTTGTATATGTTATGTGGCTTTAATAGGTCTTAAATGCTAGCTTTGGCTAAAATCAAACCTGGTTTAGGATATATGTGCTGACAGTGTTTTGTTTAATAGTAATATTTCAATACTCGCGTTAGTTATAATGAAGAGGCTCAGAAATCCCTCGACACTAATTATTTTACAAAACGAAATCCGATGTAGAAAATATGGGCTATTAAGTGTGTTTTGTGTGACATTGCAATTTCGCTCCTATATTTGAAGATCCATACTAATTGCCTTTTGATTTATGACGCGTGTTTTACCACTTGAAACTATTCCCTTCATGGTCGCTGGACAAGCACTAGTGGAAATAGATGCAGCATAACTATATTTACGAAGTTAGAGGGAGGAGCTAGGGTGCTTGGACTCAAGGACTCCGCTTTGGGCCTCCAATTACACTCACCAAACGATCCATGAGCTCGAGCCAAAGAGGTGAAAAATTTCTATGCTGACAAGGTTGGGGGGTGAAGAAGCTTGGGCCCTGCTTTAGACACTTTAGTTATACATACCAAAAATATACAGACCAGAAAATACTTCAGCGTTTCGATCAGACGCATGATTAAACATCATGTGAGAACAGTTTATTTTGCCGTATTTTAATTTATGACAGTCATTTGATCATTTAAAGCTGTTCCCAAAACGACCCCTGAACTATCACGGGTCAAAAGGGGTGCAAAATGTCTGTACTTATGTAGAGAGAGAGAGACTTGGGGGGTCGCGATCTCCAAAACCCCCACCCAGCCTTAGTTATTGTGACATTTTAGATGTAATATTTATTTTTCATTGAATATGGAACAAGAAAAGATAAAATGGATTTTCCAGAGAACTTCATTTTCCCCACTTTTCCCACGTCCCCTGAAAATCCTTTTTGAATTTCCTTCTTTTTCCTGAAAAGGAATAAAAATATTATTGCCACCTTCACATAACCCTGTAAATCTAAAATTAAAAAAGAAAAAAAATAGTTAGCTGACCTCCAGTGCTTTTACATCGTTGCATCATGGAAAATGGCTGAATATCAATCGGTTTGAAGTTTTTACTCTCATTTCTAATCGTTCGATTATCTGGCAATACTGGCGGTTTTATGCCTGGTGATGCTATCTATAAGAAAAAATCAAAGAAAAAAATCATTTGTCTTTTTTTAATGCACAGCGGTATATTTTTATTACGAATAACGATCAATCATCCAAGAATTGTTGATCAGTCGTAAACCAGATTATGTACTAAAATCCGTAAGTTCTTAGGTAAGTATAAATCAGTAATAAATGTCCCGTAACTTGGTTGCAAAAAGCGTGTTTCCGCAGTCCTAGAAAAAAAAATATAGCCATCAATTTTTAAGAACCAGCGAGTTTTCTCAAAACCTCGTAAATTTCGCCAACAAAAGCCGGTGTCTTTTTAGCACAAGCTTAAAAAAAATGAATTACGGAGACAAAACTTGTCAATATCTTCGTTTAACCCCTTAACGAGCATTAAATCTTTTTTCATAATCCCAAGTAATCATTTTTTTATTTAAGATAGTCAATATCTAGGTTGTTTGGCAAGCGATTAGTTTCGATATTTTACCATATAATTACTTAAAGTACGTGTTAACTGCCCCAGGGGTTGCCCACTTCCCACCACACGGTGTACATATCAGAACTCCACGTATGCTGCACAGTTCCACCTCATTTAGCACAGTCCTCAAATGCTTGGCATACCCCACAAAGCGCTCGGAACAGTTTCACCACACTTGACACAAGCTGCCTGGTGTACATGAATTCTGAGTTGGCAACGTCTCAAACCTACCTTACCTTAGACCTTGCATCCTCCTGTGGCTCCAGAGGCCCTCAGGGCATTGAAGAAGAGACGCTAGTCGACTCTCAAATGGGCTGCTGCCATAACATCTATTTACGTTGAGAAGGTCTCTCTTGGTATGTTCGGCGTAGTGTGTTCTTTGGTTTCCCCCTTCGCCGCGTTCCCGTTGGTTGCCACTGGAGGATAGACTTTGGGGTTCAGTCTTCGTTTATTCGTATGACATGTCCGAAGTATTTCCATCTTCGGGTCCTGATCATATCAATGACTAGAGGTTACCCAGTAATTTGGCGTATTGTCTGGTTCGAGACGTGTTGTGTCCAGTTTATTTTGAAGATTCTTCACAGACAATTTCTCTCAAAGGCTTGGAGTCTCTTCTCTTGCTGCTGATTTAACTTCCAGCATTCGCTTCCATACAGCATAACTGAATGGACATTACTGTTGATGACTCAAAGTTTTAGCCGGTTTGAGAACTTCTGTGAGCACCAAATCTGTTTAAGCCTGGTAAACGAACCACAAGCCTATCAGATACGATTATGGATCTCTTTGTCTATTGCCCCTGTATTCTCTACTGTGCTTCCCAGATATTTAAACTGAAC
Organism: Artemia sp. Qi Xiang Cuo; assembly: GCF_049724085.1. NCBI lineage: Eukaryota > Metazoa > Arthropoda > Branchiopoda > Anostraca > Artemiidae > Artemia > Artemia sp. Qi Xiang Cuo. Next base: position 27,417,916 of record NC_142800.1, read on the forward strand.
AACTCGTTCTACATCCTGTTGTCGCACTTTATGTTGAGGGGGTCGCGTGATAGCCATACTTTTAGTTTTTGATGTATTTATCTTGAAGCCAAACCGTAATGCATTTTCTCTCAACATCCAAGAACTTTTGGAGGTTCTGCTAGTCTGATTCGAGAAGACTGATGTCATTTGCGAAGTCTATATCTGAAGGCCTCTTTCCGTTTCTGATTAGGATCCCTTAATTTTTGCACCCACGGAGAATGAAATCTATCACCAGTATGAAGAGAAAAGGGGTTAGGACACATCCTTGGTTTACTCCAGAGACGGTCTTGATATTCTCTTGTTTGGCCTTCACTCATCTGTATGTAACATTCCGTGCTCTGGCATAGGGCCATAATTAGCCTTACGAGTTCGTCAGGAACACCGTAGTACTTGAGTATTTTCCAGAGTGCATCTCGATGAACAGAATCAAATGCTTTCTCGAAGTATATGAAAACTAGATATAGCTTCTGTCTCCACTTTTTTGTCTCTTCTAACATCATTCGTAAGGCAAAAATGAGATCTGCACAGTAGCAGTTTGGGCAGAAACCGTGTTCTTCGTCCCTTAAATGCTTGTCGATCATTGGCTGGATATGGTGCAGAATTATGAGAGTAAGAAGCTTTCCCGGAATAGAGAGTAAACTGATTCCTCGCCAGTTGTCGCACAGTGTCTCAGGCTATCCATACAGTTTTTCCATCTTTTGTAAGTACAACGGTTCAAAACTGAAGACAAAACTTGAAATAGATTTTCACATTTATTATAATCATTTCAGTAATAAAGAAAAATAATATAGCAAGGTTTAGCTTGTATTGGTTGGCATTTAGTGTAACCTTGGTTCAAAAATCATTTTTTGTATGAAATGCCATGAAGCAAGGAACTGTACACAGCCCAACGCTGCATTTTGAACAAAAGAAACGTGTCTGTTTTCGAATTCATTTCCCCCTGCCATTCCTCTTTGGACAGCAAACTGTACAACACAAATGTTCATAATACGAACACAAAAAGGAAGGAATTCTGCTTTACAACTATTCATAAAAAGTAATTACGAACCACCATTCAAAATGGTAGTTTGAAAGCGACAACTTGTCAAAATGGGCATATGTCAGGAAGTTGGGCATATTCGTTGCAATGTCACCACAAGTTAGTTTTGTGCTTACGACAATATTCCGAGTCATACACGGTCACCTATAATTTCATAACATCATTTTTTGAACAAGCCCGAGTCAGACTCGGGCTTGCACAGAGTCATCGGTTTTTGGTGCCCGAGAGGGGCTCGGACTTGCACCTTAAGGGGTTAATAAATAAAGGAAGGCCTTTATGTGTTCTACAGTTTTATATTACCTTTATACACTTGTGTAGATTTTTAAAGGCTGCTTTCTGAAATTTTTGAGTTCCATTTTTAAACTTTAAATAAACTAGGGTTACAGCGGTTCAAACCTCCCCGTCGCAAAGGCTTCTCTGACGAGGTGAGCGATCCTTTTTGAGGTAAATTTAGCAAATAAATTGACACGATCTTTCAGAGGGCGAAAATTGGGGAGAGGAGCAATTAGCCTTCCCCTAGATTTTGGAAATGCCTTTCTTTTGATATTTTCTTTTAAACATCGGCAAAAACAACCCGCCTCATCGTCAATTTAAAAACGAAAAAATACTTGTCCCTTCCTCCTACACATTTTCGTGAATTGTACTGCTGTTACTTTACGCTATGTGGAGTTCAGGCGACTTTGAGCTGCGATAAACTGCTAATAGTAGTAGTATTTCAAATTTTTCTGCCATATTATATATTTCTGACAATAATGGTGATAAATTCTTACGGGTCAACATTTATATTTCCATGAATATGAAAAAAAAGGGCTTCAGTTACAATGGGAGGGTGGGAACACGCCTAAGATATCAAATAAAATCCTGGGCTTTTAGAAGAAAGTTATCTAAGGAGATTAAAGATTAACATCTTTATTTCCAATTAACAGCTTTTGGTGAGAGCGGGGGGGGGGGAGAAGAAGTACATTTTCAAAAATTTGCCCATTGATTAAAGGAACTTCGACTAAAACGGATTAAAGAAACGATTGAAAGTTAGTGACCAGGCTAATATTAACGAATTGACCCAATAATGATAGTAAAATTGTGACTAATATCGATCTTCAATATCTGTCGGTATCAGAAAAGACGGAGGCGGATCCGATGAATCGTCGCCCATTTAGTTCTATATATTTATTTACAGTATCTATGGTTTACCAAGCCGATTTTTGGAAACCAGTTGGTGTGGATTTGGAATCAGTAATTCTTAAGTTAAAAATTCAGATTTGTGTTCCTTTTATTTACTATATTTCCGTCGTACTAGATTTTAATTTTTCTTTCTACCAGATTCTCATCGCATTCTTGTTTACAATTTACGTGTTTAAATTTTTTAACATGATTTATAATATACAATTGGCTTTTTCAAGACTAAGTTACCTAGCGATGAATAAAATAGGAAAGTAACACATGCGTTCTAAAATAGATCTAAAATTAACTTAAGTTAACTTTAGTTAAGTTAAGTGACTTTAGTTCTAAAATTAAAGTTACTTAAGCAAGGTAAAACGACCGAAGCTAACTCGCTGCGTAAACGTATAAAAAAGAAATGCATAAACCTGCTACGTCGTCTTTCGACTACAAGGTCAAGGATTTGTTTTCTACTAACCAAAAATAATGGCATAATAAAATAAAATAAACTTGTGGGAAAATACAAAACAGTTTGATTTCTATCTCCAAGAAGAAACTTCAGACTTAGAAGAGACTATGAATTGGAATCTAGTAAATTTTTTCGGTTCTCGGAACCATTCCACTCTGTAATTCAAGTTTTCGTAGGTGTTGTTCGTTTGTTGTCAGACTAGTATTTTGTCCTTTTTTTTAATTTTAGCATTAATAAAGAAAGTTCAGTTGCAAATTTGACATTAAGTGTTCAGCGTATTGTAGAGTAACAAGGACATCGAACATGAAATCTGATTGTTTGAAGTATTGTTGAAAAATTCAAAAAATTTCATAGTTAGGTAAGCAGAGTTTTATCTCGGATGAAGAAATAATGTATGATGGTGATGTATCTTTATTATACGGCGTAGGTGAATTATACGGGAATTTTAAGATATTGTAGTAAAAATGGCAGAAAATTCGATATCTGGGGGCCAAGGAATGTTGTATTGAGTATTGACGAATTCGTATAAACCAACTGTAGAAGAGAGTAAGAAATTGTTACAAAACTCAACGTTTCTATGTTTAAAAAAAATCCTACTGTGGTGGAATCTCTCCTTTCCTTTTTTTATTTCTGGAGTGCAGAAATGTTTCTTTTGTGCTTGGTAAAAAAAAATGAATTCCAAGAATACAGCCGTCAAGAAGGGGTTGCGGACCTTTCTTATGGTGTTTTTTTTTTTTTTTTTTTTTTCAGCGCCAATGAGAACGAACTTTAACTTCCTTTAAAACTATTAAATTTCCAATTTTTTATTCAATATCAGTTTTTAAGCCTGACATTCAGTAGCAGCAAATGATTAATAGCCAACTGTTGCATCATAAATATGTTTAATGACAAACTTGACTAGGTAGCGTGACTTCCGAAAGTATTGTATTAATACAGTAAAAAAGTAAAGAAAAAAAAGTCTCCTTGGAATCTTATCGGAATCAATACTTCCGAAATAAATTCTGGGTTAGAATTGGAATCAGAAAAGGTACCCTTCTATTAGCTGTAAAACACGCGAGATAGACACTTGAGAAAAGCAAAGACCAAATGCCTATTATCCGGTATCTTCCTATCTGACGCTGTATAGACAAGGGGTTTCTCACTCCGGGAATCATATTTAAACTTTAGTTTTTTGGGGTATAGGGAAAAAAAGGTACCTAGGTTAGGTTACGTATTTAATATATGCTACGCTTTACCCCACCTCCTAATGTGCAAATATATAGCCGAAATTTGTTTCTAAATTGTTATATTTGTATCCTATTTTGTTTTATTTCATTAGAATCAACCAAAATGCACTTCTCGCGTGTTCTACAGCTAATAGAACAGCACCCAGAAAAATAGTACCATCGTCCCACCGCTAGTTGACACCCAGCCTCATCTCTTAGTTATGCCTCTATGGAAAACTAAACTTACCTTTTGAAGTCTAATGTCGATTTTGGTTCCAAAATTTGGTGGTATAATGCTTCTTCCTGGTCCTGTGACAGGACCTTGCTTTCCACACTTTACCTAAAGATAAATGATTTGATAAAAGTAGCTGGCCATGCAAATTGAGAAATAAAATGTCACTAAGAATAAAAAGAAACGGGATGCCCCTACCTATCTGACCAGTAATGTAAAGGGGTTGCTTCCCCTAACAGCTTATCATTAGCTTTAGTGATTCATTCGTCGTGTCTAATGCAAGATTTGAAAAGTTTTTGGGTGTGAATATTGTCTGGTGGGAAACCACAATTTCCTCCGTAATACTAGATACATTTTCAACACTTGCTAGCGATGCTAAAATCCTATTTTGCCAACCTAATAGATATTTTCTTTTCCTATTGTATGCTCTTTATTGGGAGAATGAAGATGATTATCATTTAATCCATAGAGGATTAAAACGATCTAAAAGGATATCATTATAATTTTTTTTTTTTAGAGATTAAAGTGACTGTTAAGCTGACCTCTAAAGGCTAAGCTAACAGTGGGAACAAGTTTTACTGGCGCGATAAGACTCTAAAAACGTCTATAGAATTATATACTAATTCCTGATAATAAAGAAAACGAGCCGAAGTTAAACAGCTGGAATCACCCGTAAAAGTTTGATTCCATATGTTTTACTGTACTTAATTGTACTTGCTGCGAGACCAGATGCGGATGCCTCACCCGGTATCTAGAAGACTCTGTAGGCTATAGTTGACTCCCATTTGCCGCAATCTTGTGCCAGCTTTTCAGCAAACCTGAGCCAGCAGCTCTGCCACTTTCCGCCAAAATTTCGAAATCTGCCAACGGGGTCAAGGTCATTTTTAACAGTTGTCCACCAATTCTTCGATCTGGCAAAAGAGCAGCTAGAAGCACTTGCTAGATGATGCGGTCATCTGATCTTCTCATGACACGGCCGAGCCAGCGCAGTTTTCTTGGTTTGATCATCATGGTGGTGGGCTCAATGTTACTGCAACGGTTGTGTACATCAATATTTGAGATTCTACCTGAATCTCGAATCCTCTGACTTTTAAGTAGACAGCGATGGTCACAGACCTACATATCCTGAAGATGAAGCGCCTTCAATTGCCGGGTCCCGACTGCATAGAAGAGAACAGATCCAACAGCTGCTTTATACACATTTGTTTTGCTGCGCCTGGCAGGAACGTTTTAATTAACTAATATAGCTTACTTACTTGTACTTGATTCAGAAAAGCGTCATTGATCCGTCCCTGGACTCAATAATTGTTACGTTACTGAGTTCAGATTTGGCAGTCTTGGGTTTAAAGCATTGTGATTTCAAGTCAGGTTTTATTCCATCAACCAGTGATAGATTCCTCTTTTCGGTTGAGGGCCAGCTTTGGCGCTAGAGGATTAAGTATTGCGTTGTCGCTCAGTTTTTCCATCTGAGGAAAGGTTGACAATGAGGTCTTATTTATCAGAATCTCATGGGGATTGGCGTTGAATGTGCTCATACTTGCGTAGTTGTTTTTTTTTTATCGTGCAGGTCCAATAGGGTTGCAAGAATGATTGAAGAAGATCTGCAGTAGCAACTATTTCAGTTAGTCTGACGTTGATGATTCTTCGGACGAAAAGGGGTTGAATACTTTTAGATCATTTATTTCAGGCGCTTCTGATATCCAAGACTCATAGTCATATAGGTGGAACTTGTATAGCCTACCCCTAAAGCATAACTTATAATCCTTGCCCTAAAGACTGTGGTGAAATGGTGGGTGTGGAAAGAAAATATGCTTTCAGTCTTATTAGCTTGAAACATTATTACGAACATTATCTTCAGTCGAAACGAACCATTCGCCGTACTTTAGGACTGAGTCAAATGCCATTACGAAGTCTATAATCACGCGAATTATGAGCTGCTGATGTTTTGCTCGATGGAATAAAATTTCCCTAAGCGTAAATAACTGGTCAACGCATATCATTCCAGGCCAGAAACCAGCTTGGTTTGGCCTGGTTATTTTATTACGGTGAGGGCTAAACTGGCATAGAAGGATTATTGTAAAAAAATTTGACGTGATGCAGATTAGTGAAAAATATTCGCAGCAATGCAGATTAGTGAAATTCCATTTAATTTTTTATTTGGTGGTCTCTCTCTTTCTCCTGAAAATGAACCAAGATCATTGTGTTTCATTACTTCTGAGCGAATTGTACTTCTTTCCTGATTCAAACAAGTTCTATAGCTTCTCTACGAGGAAAGGACGTTCTTCGAGATGAATGTAAAAAACTTTTCCCAAAAAATGTTTTTTCTAAGAGAATTAAAAAGATAAATTAAAAAATAAAACGAGCAGAAGTTGGTTCATGTAATAATTATAAATTAAAATAAAAAACAACGACTATAAATAAATAAGTAAAACCCAAAACGAACTGGAATTAAAATGAATAATCACATCAAACATGCAGATAAGAGATGCAGCTAATAGATGAAACCTATAAAGATCAAAAACTAAAATCAGTAATCAAATCGAACTTTAGACAAACAACATCAAAGTTACCGCTCCCTAAACCTTCTAAAGGTTAAAGTGTGGTCCACGCTTTACTGAAAACGGTTCGTATTTGAGCAGTGTGTTTTTACTTGCCATAAAAGCAACAACAACACAACAAAAATAAAAATTCTATCGAAAGATAGCTTTGAAATATCAAATTACACTCCCTTTTAAAAGTTCCTACAATTAGAAAGAAGTAGCTTTGGTTTTAAACATAATTTTGAGAAAAAACGCTCCCTCCAAAAAATTATAAACGCTTAAGGGACACAAAGCATTTATGCGTCATGACAAAAGTCAACTTTCTTCCTGATAACCTTTTTGAGACAAATTTTACTCTTTTTTTCTTGTAGGCGTGAAATGTCAATCGTTTATAGGGGGACATAATTCAAAGTTTTAAGTTGCATCCTTAGAGAGGATGTGCTCATCTGAAAGTTGTGTAAAACCTCGCCTTCGATTTTTTTGTTCAATTCCTTTTTATTCAATTCTCGGCTTTTAGAGTTTGCCTTGGTTGAATTCCAGTGTAACTTCTAATCTGACAAAATTCCAAAATTTCTTCTTTTTTTACAAGAACAAATTGTTTTTCTTACATGCTCCAACTGCGTAATATTTTTAGGAGAGGTTTTGTCATTTGAAATTTGGGTTGTCCTCTGGTACTCCTGAAGGGGGATGCACACCCTTTTTTCCTTCTCCTATTTGGAGATATCCCCCTGGGTTTAACGAAATTTTAAGATTCAGTTCTATTATGAAAAATAAATGTAATCTGGCCTGTAAAGAAATTACATAAAAAAAACAAGTTTTTTCAACTGAAAGTACGGAGCAACATTAAAACATAAAACGATCAGAAATTACTGCGTATATGAGGGGGTCCGCCCCCTAGCCAATACCTCGCTCTTTACACTAAAGTTCGAATTTTTTCAATTCTTTAAGAATGACCCCTTAATCACAAAGGCCATTTAATTGAATTAATTAAAAAAATCTTTTTCCACAAAATAAGTTTTTCAAATAAAAGTAAAGAACTCCATTAAACCGAAAATGAGCAAAAATCAAATCAAATAAACTACCAAGCGTGAAAATAAAACAAATCAGGATCGAAAAATAAATGAAACTCAGAACGAACAGGAATTACAATAAATAACTGAATCAAACTCAAAACGATCAGAAATTAACATGAGTAGGGCTCAAAACCCCTATGCCTTCCCCAAAACAACATGGCTATCTCAAAATTTTGATTGGATGTGCTTGGGGAAATGGTGGGCGGGAGAGGGGCGTTAGTTGCTCCCCAAGAACTTTCAACTATTAAAAAAGGCACTAACCCTTTCAATTTCCAATCGAATGAGCCCTTTTTGAACTTTTACGACAAAACTTTCTATAAAAACCTTATATGCCCCAGGGTATAACTTACAACCCTTGACCTGAGGGCTGTGGGAAGGGGGTTATCATACTCAAAGACATAATTTCAGGACCTTTCAAATAATTTGAACAAAATGGCTATCTCAAAATTTTCATTGGATGTGTTTGGGGATATGGTGGGTGTGAGAGAGGGTTTACTTACCATCCAATCACTTTCGACTATTAAAAAGGGCACTATCCGTTTCGATTTCCAATCGAATGATTCCTTTTTGAAGTTTCTACGACAACACATTCTATAAAAAAAAAAACTTATATGCCCCCAGGGTACAAATTATAACCCTTGTCCAGAGGGCTATGGGAGGAGTTTAATCCTCAAAAACATAATTTCCAGACTTTTTAACTGCGTCGAACAAAATGTCAAAATTTTGATTGGATGTCTTTGGGGGAATGGTGGGTGTGAGAGGGGTGTTAGTTATCCTCCAATCACTTTTGACTATTAAAAAGTGCGCAAACCCTCCTAAGTTTCAGTCGCATGAGCCCTTTTTGGAGTTTCTACAACATCACTATCTATAAAAACCTTATATGCCCCCAGGGTATAACTTACAACCCGTACCCCGAGGGCTTTGAGGGGGTTATCATCCTCAAAGACCTAATTTCTAAAACTTTTAACTACTTTGAGCAAAATGGCTATCTAAACATTTGGATTGGATGTGTTTGGAGAAAAGGTTTGCGTAAGAGGGGGGTTTATTGCCCTCTAATTACTTTCGACTATTAAATAGGGCACTAGCCCTTTGAATTTCCAATCGATTGAGCCCCTTTTCAAGTTTTGACGACAAAGTTTTCAATAAAAACCTTATATGCCCCCAGGGCATAACTTACAACCCTTACCCTGAGGGGTGTGTGGAGAGTGTCATCCTCTTAGATACATTTTCCGGACCTTTCAACTACTTTGAACAAAATGGCTATCTCAAAATTTTGATTGGATGTGTTTGGATAAATGGTGGGCGTTGAAGGGGTGTTAGTTGCCTTCCAATCACTTTCGACTATTAATAAGGGCACTAGCTATTTCAATTTCCAATCAAATGCAGCAACGCTGTCTATAAAAAACCTTATATGCCCCCAGGGCATAACTTACAACCCTTGCCCTGACGGCTCTGGGGGTTGTCCTCCTCAAAGACATAATTTCCAGAACTTTCAACTACGTTGTACAAAATGGCTATCTCAAAATTTTGATTGGATGTGTTTGGGGAAAAGGTGGGCGTGAGAGGGGGGTTAGTTGTCCTCTAATCACTTTTGACTATTAAAAAGGGCACTAGCCCTTTCAATTTCCAATCGAACTAGCCCTTTTTGAAGTATCTACGATAACACTTTCTATAAAAACCTTATATGCCCCCAGGGCATAACTTACGACCCTTACCCTGATGGTTGTTTCCTTTTCAAAGACATAATTTCTATCTGGAAATCAAATACACAGAAAAAAACGGCTATATCAAAATTTGGTTGAATGTGTTTGGGAAATGGTGGGCGTAGAAGGGGTGTTAGTTGCCGTTCAATCTCTTTCGACTATTAAAAAGGGCACGAGCCACTCCAATTTCTAATCGAATGAGCCCTTCTCGAAGTTTCTACGACAACTTTTTCGGTTCGAAGTGCCCTGGTCTAAGACCAAGAAATCAAAAAATAATAATACATTGCGCCAACATCGTTCTTTACTTTGGCAGCGCTATTGCGCTGCCTATGATAGATAGCTTTTTTGAAAGTACTAAAGAAAACTTTAGCGTAAAGAGTGAGGTATTGACTAGGGAGCGAACCCCCTCATACTAATTTCTGTTTGTTTTAGGTTTTGATGTTGCTCCTTACATTCTATTGAAAAAACTGTTTTTTTTTGTTTAATTTCTGCTCGTTTTTTAATAATGCTGGGAAATCCGGCACCCCCTCATAGAAATGTCCCTTCCTCTATGAAAACATCCTCCATGGAAAGATACTCCCACGTAGCTCCCTCCTCCGACCCTCCCCCCACCAGAAAAAAAACCCTCCTGAAAATGTATCTATACTTCCCAATAACCAATACTATATATAAACAATGTGCATAGTTCATAACTTGCAGCGCTTCCCCTGGGGACTGTGGGGGATTACGTCATCCTCAGAAGACACATTTATTAGATTTTCGACTATTCTGAACAAAATGCTTACCTCAAATTTTTATCGGGTGACTTTGGGAAAAAATTAGCGGGGGAGGGGGCCTAGCTGCCTTCCAATCTTTTTGGTCACTCTAAAAAAGGGCACTACTAGGCTGCGGCTACTTTACTAGGCTGCGGCTACTGCTGCAAACATGATTATGCTTCAGTTCCAGACTTTTAGCACATTATCGTGTCATCAGAGTATCGTAGTTTATCGTAAAGGAAAATTTTATCAGTGTACTTTGAAAAATCAAACCCCTGAAAATTCGGATACTTCGAGCTCATTTCCTTTAAGTATGCTAAACTAAATATAGCATGAACATGTTAACATCCAATGTTGCATCCAGGAGGGCTAGGGTTCCGAACTACCCCCCCCCCCCCCTCACCCCTGAAATACTTTTGTGTTTCGTAAAAACGTAACAAAATGCATATGATTTTTTTAGTGCGTTTTTATTTTTTTATACTAATCAAAACTAATTTGCGCTAATATTTTACGCAATCCCTAAATTCTTCATTCATTTATCAATCAAATCAAGCATTTTCAATACTAATCAAAAAGGATGCTCTGATGACACGATAATGTGCTAAAAGTCTGGAACTGAAGCATAATCATGTTTGCAGCAGTAGCCGCAGCCTAGTAAAGTAAAGTACTAATCAAAAATACAATACTAATCAAAAAGGGCACTAGAACTTTTAATTTCCGTTCGAATGAGCCCTCTCGCGAAATTCTAGGACCACCGGATCAATACGATCACCCCTGGGATAAACAAAACAAAAAACAAACAAACACGCATCCGTGATCTTTCTTCTGGCAAAAAAAATACAAAATTCCACATTTTTGCAGATAGGAGCTTGAAACATCTACAATAGGGTTTTCTGATAAGCTGAATATGATGGTTTGATTTTCATTAAAATTCTGTCACTTTTAGGGGATGTTCCCTCTTTTTTCGAAAATAAGACAAATTTTTTCAGGCTCGCAACTTTTGATGGGCAAGACTAAACTTGATTAAATATTTGAAATCAGCATAAAAATCCGGTTCTTTGATGTATCTGCTGCTATCAAAATTCCGTTTTTTCGAGTTTTGATTACTATTGAGCCGGGTCGCTCCTTACTATTGAGCCTTTCGAATATACGAAAGATAAAGGAGTGCACTAATTTAGCCAATTTTCACCACCCGTCCATTCTACAAAAAAAGACAAATGTGAAAAGCGAATAACATAATTAGAAAAAAATTATTATTAATGAAAAGAAAATGCTTGATTTGATTGATAAATGAATGAAGAATTTAGGGATTGCGTAAAATATTTTTTGTATCTGTTTGAGTCGGAAAGAGCCGCCCTTAAGATATAGACCTGACTTAAGACTCTAGTCCCATCCATCCTCGAAGGCTGTTTTGGGGCCTCTTCATTCACTATGTTATTGATGTGGCGTCTGTATGGGCATCTATCTTCAGACAGGCGTAGAAGTTGTGGTAGGTTGAGTGTAGAGAAGTTGTGGTAAGTTGTCTTTCCATCTCTTAGGGGGCCGACCTCTGGGGCGAGAACGCCTACCTTATCAAACTCCTACGAATCAGATTTCGAAAGTATTTGTGAACGAAAACTAACGTGGAATTTCCATCAATAAAAGTAAGACTAACTCTGGTTGAGTCGATGTCAGATGGGAGTATGGGACCGTATTGGACCGTTGGGACGGTTTTATTTCCAGAGTCAACACTAGAGTTTCTGAATAAAATGCGAAGTCCATTTATGGTCTTATTTTTATTTATTTTTTTTCCATTTCGTATGGAAGGGGTGGTCGTCAAATTCTAGTAAAGGTTTCATTCTATTGGTGCTCGAATGTTTGGGCGCTCTTTTCAAGGTTCGGAAGTAATTGGAGGGAAATCAGCCCCCTCCCGTCCTTTTTTGTCCCTGGGTGATCCCAGTGTCCCTTGGTGTCAGGCCAAAATTTTGACGTAGCCATTTTGTTCAAAATAGTTAAAAGGTCAGCTTAGTATGCCTTCGGTTTCGAAATGACCCACGCACTTTCTTGTTCAGGGGCCCTTGATTATTCAAACTACCCACTGTTTACTTATAGGTTTTACAATGGAAAAAAGTGCACATATTTGATCCTGGCTGTCCATTTGGCTTAAAACTTCCAGAGATCATTCCCTGGAAGAGGAGCACCACTCAGTTTTTTTTTCAAAGGATCTTAGGGGGGGGGGGGCGAAAATGTTTGTATTCCTGATCGGTTTGAAACTTACATACTTCAGTCCCTTGGCCAAGAGGAACTTAATGTAGTACTTGAAAATTCACTTGAACCTGAAGGCAAATGCCCCCTAAAAACAGATAGAAACATTTGTTTTGGATTGGCTTGAAAATTATATCTGAAAGCTCTGAGGCAGAGGAACCCCGAATCACAAAAAAAAAAAAAAATAAAAAAAAAAAAAAAATTCAAAAAACTAACAAGCCTTTTTACTGAACACCTTGAAACCTAGAACTATGGCTCCTACGGCAAAGGGGGGGATAACATATACTAAATGGATCCTGAAGGACCCAAGTCCCCTAATGTACGATCAGTTTTAATTTGGGGCAAGGGCCTTACAAAAATACGGCTCGAGAGGGGACAGAAAGATTTTTCCTGATGTTTTGAAACTTACATCCCTAAGTGCTTGGGCATAGGGGGCCCAAACGCACAATAAAAAATGAAAAATTACTTCCTCCAAAAATGGGGCCCGAAAAAGGGTTAAAAACGTGTATTTCCTAAACGGCTCGAAACCTTCATCCGTAAGTTTTGGGGCCAAGAATCTTAATCCCCAAATAAAATTAAGTCGGGGTTAGAAACTCCCCAGGCAAAATTTTTGTTATAGGCTTGTAACTTGTATCTGTAAATCCTTTGAACTCAAATTTAACGAAAAATAGAAAAAAAAAATATTGGTTTGCCTGAAAAGGGACCCAAAAAACTTCCTTTTCTAAACCGATTGGAACTTACAACTATAAGTCCCTTGGCCAATATGAACTTTATTGAAACAAAATACGTTTAAAATATTTTCGCTTTTTTTATTTTCAAAAATAAAAAATAATTAAAACTTTAAGGAATGAATATCAGTATATCAAGGAGGCACACTTGTGCCTCTATAAAGAGGCGACCCACCACAATGTTAAGCGATTTCAGGTCCTAGAGGTCGCAGAGAGACGGCTATAATCGCATTTTGTAGCCCAAGCTCAAACTAAGAAACTTGCAAAATTTCATCCTCCTCCGACTTTATCTTCATGGGGTAAACTGGGCCGGAAGTTTCGACCCTCCCACCACAGCCCCCCTTTAACGTTGTCCGATTTGGCTTAAATTTAGAGATTAAGCTTTCCTAGGGCCCGGGAGCGTATCCTCGAAATTTCATTTCAATCCGATCACTTCTTCCCTGTTTTCAAAAAACCAAATATAGCCACTTAAAATTCATTTCTTTTTTTTCTTAGCCACGTCTAGAGGCCACAGTTGGCCCCGGATCCGGGTGAATGAGGACTCATTTGAAGGAAAATTTGACCTGTTAGAGCCTTTTGATATTTTCAGACCGAAAAAAGTATCCCCCGAATTTACATTTACGAAAAACCTCGTTTTCAAATAATAGCCCATGTTAATTTTCCCACCACACACCCCCTTTTACGTTGTCTGATCGGGCTGAAATTTAGAGCATAATTTTTCCTGGGGCCTGGGAGCTTATCCTCGAAATTTCAGCTCAATCCGATCACTCCTTCCTTGTTTTCCAAAAACCAAATATCAAGTTTCGTGGGAATTTGCTTGCGTCGAAAATAGCTTCCATTTACTAAAAAACAATTATAATTGTGTCTGTTTAGTCCAGCGGTTGATACTCCAGACTGTCAGGCGGAAAACCTGGGTTCGATTCACCATCAGAGTAAATTTTTTATATACTGAATTTAAACTTTAAAAAAGAAACTCAGTTTCTTTTTTAAATTATTGGAAAAAAATTACGTTTTCTAAAGAGTTAAAGAGGCTGAGTTACAAGGTCAACCCTTAAAACGTACAGGGATTAGGAGGCACAGTTGGGGGGCTGTTAAAGAGGCTGAGTCACAAGTTCGAACCTTACAACGTACAGGGATTAGGAGGCACCCTGTACGACGTGATTTGAGTAGGCTATTCAGGAATTAAAAGCCTTAACAGAAGAATCTTCAAAAGCGGGGGGCTTGGGGGACGGCAGCCCCCCAACTTTAATTCCTGACACGATCAGCTAACAGTTAGTCAAGCAATAGTAAGTAATAAACTGTACAAAAACGTGCAGAAATTATTTGAAAAAAACTACGTTTTCTAAAGAGTTAAAGAGGCTGAGTTACAAGGTCGAACCTTAAAACGTACAGGGATTAGGAGGCACAGTTGAGGGGCTGCCGCCCCCCAAACCCCCGCTTTCGCAGCCTTTAAATAAAAAAAAAATTTTTTAACTGAAAGTAAGGAGCGACATTAAATCTTAGAACGAACAGAAATTATTCCGTATATGAAAGAGGCTGTGCCCTCCTCAACGCCTCGCTCTTTACGCTAAAGTTTTTATTGTTTAAAAAAAGAGCTGTGAGAAAGTCAAACTTTAGCGTAAAGAGCGATAAAGCAAATTAAGTTCTGTCTTGAGAAGCATGGGGGTTTGCAGCCCTACTCATGTTGATTTTTGCTCGTTTTGAGTTCGACTCGGTTATTTATTGTAATTTTGTTTGTTTTGAATTTCATTTATTTATTGATGGTGATTTGTGGTAGTTTTAAGCTTAGAAGGTTAGTTGACTTTATTTCTACTCATTTTTGACTTAGTGAGGCTCTTCACTTTTCTTTGAAAAACTTGTTTTGTGGGAAAAGATTTTTACATTAATCTGAAAAAAATTCTTCTCTGTAATGCAGAGCCTCCTCCCTCTGTTTAGACACTTGGTATTTTTTCGTTATTTCGCCCTTAAACTTAGAGCGTAAAAAAGTGCAGCATTCGCTCACTAGAAATTTCAATAGAACAAAATAGTTCAAATTTCTTTCTTTAATTTTTAATGAAATTTGGTCTACTGGTAAGTCCTCGAATTGTCGGGAATTAGGTTTGTTTACCCCTTATGAATAAGAAATATTCACAAAGGTTAGGACATTCACTAGGGATTCAAGGGCAATACTAACCAAGTTTACATACAAGAGATATCTTAAAAAAGAGCAGGACTACCCTTCCCTACCCCTTCTTCTGAAAACATCTATAAGGCTTGAGTTTGCATTTGCACTTTGCTACAAACGATATGTATTTTGAACAGTGTGGTCAAAACTTTAACAGGAACAACAAAATTTCATGGTAAAAATCAAGATAATAGAAAAGAAAAGAAATAAAAATACTTTCTGACTTTCAGTTTAATTTACTATTATAAAAAGACGTTTTTTTTATAAAAAGACGTCAAAACTTTTCCTTTTGACTTATTCAAACATATGAAAAATGGATGCCTAAACAAAACTTTTAAAATGAAGACTGGCAATTCTTGAAGAAACCAGTCAAGTTGGTTGAAGCAATATTTGGAATTGACAAATAAAACGATTTAAAATTTGATTCTGCTGTACATTTCAAAGAAATATCTTTAATAGGACGAAAGATTTTTTTTTAGCGTACATGAGTTCCAATTGGCCAAGGAAATTACGGGTTTAATTTTCAAGCCATTAAAGCCTCATGCTCGCAAACCAATTTTTTTTTTTTTTTTTTTTTAAACAAGAAACCCCTTGGTCGTGGGACTTGTGGTCGAGGGGTAACAACTGGGCATTTTGAGGGACACCTGGAGGCATGAGGCACGGAGGCATGCCTCCGGAGACACGCCGGAGGCATATTCCAAAGGGCGCAACATGTAAATATATACAGCTTGCCTGTTATTCGGTATCTGTCGAATATTTCAGCACCGTCAAAAGCGATCTTTTAAAACTTGGAAAAAATCATTTACGGGTTTATTTGGCAAGGAAAAGAACCCCCAAGACTGAAAACAACTGATATGTACCCAAAGAAGAAGAACGGAGGACTGCAAGTTGTTGATATTCATGCAAAAACTAGGTAACCCTACGATGGCACTGATGGTGTCACTTTTTCCTATTAGACATGCAGCGTTGCCACCGGCTCAAAAATAAAATTCCGATTTTTCTTCAGAAAAAATCCCGAAATTTCAAAAAAAAATCCTGGAACACGGTTTTTAGGTTATACAACATACGGCTGCGCGGTGATGACGTAAAAAGCAAGGTGCGAAATTCAAAGTACCGTGAAAAGTGGTTTTTAATTGTAACTGACAACTGATTGTCAATATTACTAGTATTATTTCGACGTGAAAACGTTCTGGTGGATTAGTAGGATCTACGTCAAATATTTTACGACAGAAGAATTCGGCAAAGTTACGAAAAAACACGCCTACGCATCTCCATTTCATTTTTATTTGAATTTCACTCCCATGACTTGACGCTATACTTCGCCGCCCACTCCAATATGACTTTGCAAGCCATAAATGCTGCCTTTCATCACGTTTTCAAATATCCCTCTCTCTTTTATCATACCTGTTTTTCTGTTTAGTGGCTGTGCCAAAACGTACCCTTGGATCTCGGATTAAACAAATAAGTAGAACAACAGGGAAATTTTTATACAAGACAGTGGAACGCAACTTTAAATGAATATTTCGACCCTATATCCAAGGGCCGTCCTCAGCAAAATAGACGAAGAGAATAAAAACAATGTAAAAGAAACTTACATTAAAATTCAATCATTAAAACTGTTTAAAAAAAAAATTTAAAACAGCCCTAATGTCATTACTTCAAGGAAGTTCAACCAGGACTGGTACTCCAAACGAAATGGACAGAGAACAATTCATTCAGATGGAATTAAAATATTTACAGACAAGCTTTTAAAGCTAGTCTCGCCTTCTTGGCAGCCAGCCTAGAAGGTCTATTCCATAATAGGTTGAGTGGAGTTATTTACTGTTTTTTTAATATAATTAGTCAAATCATTTTTAATTAAATTTGTGTATAGGGCATTAAGCGAATATTCCCCCAAATATCTATCTAAAGAAATATTACTATTTAATTTGATTTTAATTTCAATTGCCTCTCGAACAACCTGTTTTATGCCTAAATCATTGCTAATAAGGCAAGTTTCTTCAAAAAACATTTATTTTGTGTGGGTTTTCTGTAAATTGTAAAATCCAGTTTATCAATGTCACGAATAATTAAAACATCCAGAAACGGTAATTTATTTGCATTTTCAATGTCTAAGGTAAATTGTAAATTTCGGTCATATATATTAAGGTGATCTAGAAAGCCCCTAAATTCATTTTCCCCATAATTCCAGAGCGATATTACATCATCCATATAACGCCCCCAATATACATGTTTTATACATGTTGCTGATAAGTTTGCGAATAAAATTATAACCGAATTAAAGAATCTAAAACAAAATGGCAAAATCACCCCACAATTTTATAATAAATTTCTCCCCCGAGGTAGCTTTTGCCCAAAGTTTTACGGTTTACCGTAATTGCATAAGCAAGGTATTTCCTTAAGGCTAACTGTTGCATATACGAAAGCCCCTGCTTCCAATATTGGAAAGTGGTTATGTACAGCCTTCAAACCGTTACTTTATTCCCAAAAATCGTACATATGTAATTCGGTAGATTTAGTAGAAAAACTTAAAAGTGCGGGCATTTCAGAAAATACAATAGTAAGTAGTTTCGACAGAGTTTCTATGTACACAAATATTGATGTAGCAATATCTGAGCAGTTACTAAAAAATAAAATAGAAGAAAACTATCATTTAATTGAAGATTCAACAACAGGAATAGATTGTGAGGTTTTAATGTCCCTAGTCAAAATTTGTAATAAGTATTCAATGTATTTTCAGTTCCGTAATTCTTTTTATCAACAAAAAAATGGTCTCCCTATGGGTACCCGGGTTATTAGCGAACATTTATGTAGAACACCTTGAAAATTGGGCCTTAAATTCATATTTTTTAAAACATGTATATTGGGGGCGTTATATGGATGATGTAACATCGCTCTGGAATTATGGGGAAAATGAATTTAGGGTCTTGCTAGATCACCTTAATATATATGACCGAAATTTACAATTTACCTTAGAAATTGAAAATGCAAATAAATTATCGTTTCTGGATATTTTAATTATTCGTGACATTGATAAACTGGATTTTAAAATTTACAGAAAACCCACACAAAATAACAGATATCTGCAGTTTAAATCCAATCACGCCCCACAAGTCAAAAGAGCTATTGTCACCTTTCTTGTGGACCGGGCCCTACACATTTTCGCTCCAAATCTCACATCACAGATGAACTAACTTTTATTAGAGACATACTTTTTGGAAATGGTTATCCTATTGTCTTTATTAACAATACAATTAGCCGAAGATTGGCAAGACACTCCCGTAAAATTAAGGGTCTTTTGCAATGTGAAGTTCCCGTCAAGCCCTCAAATAATTTACCTTCCATATGTTCCAAAAGTCACTACAAGTTTAAAAAAAGTTTGCACACAAAATAATTTTTATGTCTTATTTACAAATAATTTAAAAATCATTAATTTCTTAAATTCTGGTAAAGATATAACCCCAGTTACTCGCCAAAGTGGGTTTTATCAAATTCATTGTTGCTTTGACCATTTTATTTGGTTATGACCAAAAGAAATTTAGAAAAACGCATGTAACACCACAAAGATGTCATAACTGAAGTTTTTAATTCTAATAGTAATAACATTTGCTTCGTTTCTGCTTTTAACAGCCACATATATGATAACCCTAGTAATAAAATGCTTTTTGAAGAAACTTGCCTTATTAGCAATGATTTAGGTATAAAACAGGTTGTTCGAGAGGCAATTGAAACTAAAATCAAAATAAATAGTAATATTTCTTTAAATAGAGATTTGGGGGAATATTCGCTTAATGCCCTATACACGAATTTAATTAAAAATGATTTGACTAATTATATTAAAAAAACAGTAAATAACTCCACTCAACCTATTATGGAATAGACCTTCTAGGCTGGCTGCCAAGAAGGCGAGACTAGCTTTAAAAGCTTGTCTGTAAATATTTTAATTCCATCTGAATGAATTGTTCTCTGTCCATTTCGTTTGGAGTACCAGTCCTGGTTGAACTTCCTTGAAGTAATGATATTAGGGCTGTTTTGAAATTTTTTAAACAGTTTTAATGATTGAATTTTAATATAAGTTTCTTTTATAGTGTTTTTATTCTCTTCGTTTGTTTTGCTGAGGAAGTCCCTTGGATATAGTGTTGAAATATTCATTTAAAGTTGCGTTCCACTGTCTTGTATAAAAATTTCCCTGTTGTTCTACTTATTTGTTTATGATAGAAAGGCAGTGTGGTCTTCGTCGCTACTTGGATCTCGGATTCTTAATTGTACTAAAAAAAAGGAATCTGCTGCTTTGACACGAAAGAATCTGGAAGACACATAGATCCCTTTTTCCCGAATGTACTTAGAATCCAACTTTCTTGGTATTAAACATAGGCCTTTGGCTATTTGGAGAGAAAACTGTAAAGGAAAAGTCAGAAAAACCGTTGTTGCCGAATTATTAGTAAAAAGTACTAAGTAAAGCAAACAAATAAAAAAAAATAACTAGTTTCTCAGATATTTGTTAGTACATATCAGTAACCATTTCGATAATCCCAGCTCAAATGAAAACCCTATGGAACTGGACAAATAAGCTTCAGTAAATGAAACTAAGCTCGGTTAGCACAAGTATAAACATTAAGTCTACTATTAAGTCTTCTATTGAGCATAACAAGTTATTCAGTCATATTTATTGCTTCCGCTTCCCTATATTTTGGAATGCATTTGAGACTTATTAAATTATATCAAGAACTTAAGCAACTGGGGGACAGGGGGCCCACGCACTTGAGCTGCAAGGACCAACCCAGCCGTGGGTGTCCTCCTCGTCTGTAGGAGACATGGTTCAAGATTCTGTTCAGTTCTGTACCCTCATGCACGTCGGTTATTTTTGGTTTTTGTTGATGGGTTGATTGTATTTTGGTTTTTTGTTGATTAAGGTTGGTCGTAAAAAGGGCTGAAAAAAAAGAAAACAAAGAAGGAAAAAAGTGCCACCGCAAGAATGTTTTTTTTGTGGACGGAGGACGCCGAGTCTACGGGAGAGCAAATAGTTTTTTTTTTTTGTTAAAAAATTTTAAAGTTGTAAGAGTAAGCCTTTTGGAAGACCACCTTTAAAATTTGAATTCGTATTAGTTAAAATTTAAGGATTTGAATTTGATGAACTTGAAGAATACATTCCACCAGAAAAGCGCCTCCGATAGGGGGAAGGACACCCCGGAACGGGGGGAGTGATAGATATTTGGCAAGAAAAAAGTTAAATGGTAGCTGGCCTTCATGTCCACTAATGCATTGACTGGTATATAATAATTTATTTTTTTTTAATTTAATGTGATAGTAAAATGCATAAAGTTGTAAGATTTACTCGTATATATTTTGTATTAAAATATCACCAAGTGGAGAGGAGGATGGGAAGAAAAAAAATAACAACTACCTTTGATAAATTATAATCAAAATTTCTTCTGTTGACTGAACATGGTGATGGTGGTGGTTATGGTCTTGAGGTCAGTTTTGGGTTTAGGTGCCATTTTGAACATGATGGTTGCGATACTGACGAGACATCAAAAAAGTGGAACCCTTCCTTCTGGATAAATGAATTCAGCTTTGTGAAGACGTCTGAATCAAAGCAAAAGATAACGTTGATGCCGATTTCGTTACAAACAGGTTCTGATGATTACATGATATACAGGCTGGAGTCACAGCAACCCTGGTCTACAAATGCGGCAGTTAATGTGAGATCAGCATTCAGCCGGAACTCCTGGCACAGAATTCCTGTGTCGTCAGGGAACGGCATCGCCATATTCTGTGTGTCAACAGAGTGGCATCTTCGCCCAGATAAGTAGCCAAACTCTTTGACCCGCCCAACTATTACTCTCTTTCCCCTGCCAACCGGTCTGTAAACGCACCATTCACCGCTACGCAAGTCCGATTTTATACCGACCTCTGCATTGGTTTGTGGTGACTCACGTAGTCCTACTTGTCGGCCCTGGACCATCACCTGTTTTAATCGGTCACTACTCAGCTTCTCAGAGCTTTCCCTCAGAAGCCACAACAGTGTGGATTTTTTTTATTAGTGTTATGGAGCCGTCAGAAGTCTAGACAAGACAAAACCTAGAATTCTTTATGTTCGTCACAGGCTCACTAACCCAATTTTTCTCAACTTGGTGTTTCACACAGTGAGCAATCACTGGCAAATCTTCAAATGCAAGCAAATGTTGACGGCATATTCTTGCCAAAATTACCCCTTATTAAGTTATTTTCCTTGTGTTTTCTATAATTATACAAACTTCCTTGTGTTCTAACAATTGTACTAATTGCTAATAAACAAAAACGTATTTAAGATCTTCATAAAAAGCTGATTCTTAGACTGAATGTTATCAATAGTTAGGCTCTTATACTTTCGTTATTGACAAGGATCGTTATTTACTGACTATTCATTCCCATGGAGAATGTTTTTTTTTTGTTCCAACCAAATCATACATAAAAAAAATTTGTGGAAAACTGGTAAGGAGTTAATCAGTCACAAATTATAACTTACATTTTCCTTATTGTGGGTCAGAATCCACTGGCAGGCATCCAACAATGGGGAAACAAACATTTTTTCCATGGTTTTTACCTATTCTGCTTTTCCTTTGCTTTCCTTATAATTACTTTATAGTCCCAAATTTATAGGGGGGGAATGCCCCCCTGCCCTTCCTTGCCGGCATCCATGACGTAGGCTACAACATTAAGTTTCTCGTATAAAGTTGAGACAAATTTCGATTTTTCAGGTTTATTGTGATGATTTTCATCTTCTATTTTCGCCAGTGGTTGGCATCGGTAATTTCGGCAATTTGTTGAAAGATTTCTTATCCGAACTGAACATTATAATAAAAAAATATCTTAATTCATTACGCTCAAAAAGTTTCTACCTAATGGGAGTTCATTCAGTATAACTCCCTCTCCTAATTCCAAGATATATCGCTAGACTATGCTCATTTTTTTTTTTTTTTAAAGAAAGTGTTATTTGGTAATAACAAAAAGCTGGAGCACCAGAATCACCCTGTATTTAGATACCCTTCCTCTAGGCCTAACCTATATTTACACAGCATGGTCTCGCCTATTATTTAAGCAGGCTGGACCCCCCACCCCCCCCCCAAAAACAACTATCACTTGCCCGAACTCACTACCTCTGCTTGGCTTACCTAAAATTTGGTTACTCTTGTTCTGGGCCCTCCATATCAGCAAAATTACATCAGAATAATTTCAAACAACGGCGAGAATCAGTGTTGCCAGCTTCTGGTGCGAATTCCCTGTTAAGTCTAAACAAAAATCCCTAATTTTTGAACAAGCAACGAGGCCGGGTGTCTCGGAGGCATGCTGGAGGCACGGAGGCACAGCCGGAGGCACGAAGGAAGGGACACCTGCGACGGTCACTTATTAGCCCCTTGCTTGTGGTTGAATTTCAAGTCGTTTTGAAAAAAAAGTTTTTGGTCTTTTGTCGAGTCTTCGTTTTGGAAGAACCCGTTTTTTCCCTCTTCTGCATTGTGATTATTTTAGTCGGAGCGGTTAATAATATAAATTTCATACTGTTCAACGTAAATATGTTTAGGCCCCTTAAACCCCCTTCCTTAAAAAATGTGTGATCTTTTTGCTCAGACGATAATCTAGATAGTTTTGTGGCAGTTGGAGACCCAAGGTCAACCATGCTCCCTCTCTGTTTCCTCTATAAAACCTAGCTTCAAACAAGTTGCATAATTTACGACCCTTGCTCCAAGGCTGTAGGGGTCATCTCATACCCGAAAGTATATTTATAGGACTTTTCGGATATTCTGAGAAAAAATGGCTTCCTCATAGTTTTGAGCAGATGTCTTGGGATTGCGTGGGGGGGGGGGTGTCGGATAACAAAAAAGGGAGTACTTGTCCATTATTCAGATCACACCAAGAATTTGAATCTCAAAGATCTGACAATAAACCGGTTTATTGCTGTCTGTAAACAGACAGTTAGCTTCGGCTGAGTGGGAAACATTATTCCAGGGCAGTTATTGTTGTTTTTCCTTCTCAGTTGATCGATGTCAATATGTTCGGACCTTCGATAAACGTTTACGACATTCCATAACTGACACAGGGACAAGGTGAAAAAACTATTCGATTCGTCTTTTTATACTCTTGTCAAATAGACTGATCAATTCACTCACACTTCCCCTCTGATGGTGGCCCCATATAATATATTTCTCAATTAGATCAATCAAGTTCTATATTTTAGCTCCCATATTAAACCAGTTCTCTTCTTAGATTGGAATTTATCTTCATATGTGATTGAGTGCGTGATTTACAAAAACATTATTTGATTTAATTTGAGAAGTAATTAGCCAGATTAATTCTGATAACTTGGGGGAGGTGGAGCAATGGGTGGAGGGGAGCATGTCTTAATAATTTTAGATAACTTCATGATAACTTGGGGGAGGTGGAGCATTGTTTATGGAGCAACGGGGATTTTCTTTTTAATGGGCCTTATGCAATACTCAGGACCCCTGGCCGTGGGATGAAAAGGGTATGTACCCTCTGGATGTATATTCTACGGATATTTATATTGTTCTATTAATATTAATATAGCATCTTACAATTTTGATCTGGTGATATGTTGAGCTTTGAGGGTGTCCGAGAGCACGGAATGGTTACCCCTTTTATCATCATTGGCTCTAAGACGACACTAGAACTCTTAATCTGTTATGTATGCTGGCTCAAGAAAAAATAAACTTGAAAAAATGGCAGACATATTGCTCTTTACTAAGTCAACGCTATTTAATTGAAACATCTGTTCTTGACGGCATGGCTCATTGTTTTACCAGCATTACACTTTATGAATTTACTCGGTACTTGTGCATTATATGGGCCTTTCTAAAAAGTCGTTTGGTTAATGCTAATGAAATAAAATAAAATAGGATGAATATATAATAGTTTATAAAGAAAATTGGACTATATATTTGCACATTGGGGGAGGGGGTAGAGCATAGCATATATTAAATACGTAAACTAACCTAACCTAGGTACCTTCCCCCCCCCCCCTAAACTCCCAAAAACAACAGTTTAAACATCGTAACGCCATGAAAGCCACGCCATGCATTGCATTACTCTATAGTGGTCTCTTGAATTAACCCGTCAAAAACGGGTTTTTCGTGACTGGTTTCCTTGTAAAACCCATATAGTGCCCAAGTACCATTTATTTCTTTAATTTTGATCCTAAGGACCTCCTCCTCCTAAAAAAATAGCCAAAAATCTTGCTTGTCCATCCTGATTAAACTGGTAAACAAAATTTTTGGGGTCAGAGAAGTATCAATTTTCTTTCGAAATACTGCTTAATTTGGCCACTTGTTTATTCTTTTGTCCTATAAAGGTGTTTGTGTGTGCTGGGGGGTGGGGTGGTAGGGGATATATTGCCTCTCGGCTCTCTGAAGGCACTTATTACCAAGGCTAAATCACTTTCAAAGCCGTCAATAGACCTTAAGCCTTGATATTAACATTGTTTTGGTAGCTAAATAAATTTTTATAAATTGTGGTATGTTTGTTTTGTGTGTCTGGCGAACATATACTTAACAAAGAATAAAAAAATCTTGCAGCACTTATGACATAGACTAAGTCACTTTCAAAGTTATCAAAACTAATGCCTTAACATTAAAATTGTTTCTGCGGCTAAATACATTTTTAAACCTTTTTTTTTCGTTTGTTTGACAAACATAGATCTACCGACAGAAAAAAAACCTTTTATGGACCAAATTCGTATTTCTAGAATTAAAAGTCGTCCGAATTTCTTCTAAATTTGCAGCCTTGGGGGAGAAGGGAAAGGTTCATTTGTCTACTCTCTCACCCCAAGTATTAATTTTCTAGCGTCTCACCCCAAGTATTAATTTTCTAGGTGTACATCTACATAAAATGGATTAAGTACTTACTGGATTGTGAATAATAAAATTGTTGTATTTATATTCCCTTGAAAATGGCGAATTCAAAAGTTTTTGAACTTCTCTGTCAGTACCACATTGCTGATAAAAAGAACTGCTTGTATTTCTAGCCTGAAATAATTGTCGAATTTTCACATTATCCGTTCTATTAGCTAATTCATATTCCTTCAAGGATAAAACCATATTTCTATTAAATCACGTGTCAATATCTCTCAGATAGTCAGATCAATCAACCACTGAACTGAAGTAAATCTAAAAGCTGACTTTTTTCGCGAGATCCACTCCATTTGTGTGACTCATCTTGTGCGTATGTACTAGTCTTGGATTTCTGTTTTGTGCAAAGTTTGTTGAGTGAACGTAGTCAATAAAACTTGAATTGGGAAATAAATATTATTTATGTTGGCAATAAAATTGCAACTTCCCAAAATAGATTGAGAGACCAGGCAGTTTTAGGGAGGGGACACTTGCCCCTGGCGCAGAAATTTTAGGGCGCAAAATTAAAAAGAAATAATCTAACGGTTATAATCATTTTATAATTTTGAAATGTTTTTTTTTTGTTAAATAAACTAGAGGTTGGCAGTGTGTATAAGCAAATTGAATCCGAAATTTTCATTTGGTACTTGTCTGTTAAACGAAACACACTTAAGAAGTGAAGTTAGGTTAATCTATTGAAATATACCAAACATGATGATAATATGATACTGGGTACTTGTCTAGAATACGGTACACACGCGATAAAGACCGCAATCAGAAAGACCGAGGTGCTACATGAAAAACAGGTTTTCTATGCCTTGTGAGGTGTTGCTTACTCCGTGACAACGGTTTAATCTTTAATTTTTTGGGGTTTAGGGGGGACTAAAAGGTACCTAGGTTGGGTTAGGTTAGGTTGCGTATTTAATATATGCTATGCTCCACCCCCCCCCTAATGTGCAAATATATAGCCCAAATTTGTTCATATATTATTATACTGCTACTACTACTAATAACTCACCACAGCACCAAGCCGCCTGAGGCCAACAGCTACGCACGCTCCTCTTCCGCCCCAATCTATTCAAAGCCTCCCTTTTTACACCCGCCCACAAAGTTCCCATTTCCTTTAAATCTTTCTTTATGACGTCCTCCCACCCCAGACGAGGACGACCTGCTTTCCGTTTAGCCCTAGACGGTTGGCCGAAAAGAATTTTGTTTTATTTGATTAGAATTAACGAAACTTGACTTCTCGCGTGCTTACCGGATTCTAGACAAGCACCTAATGCTGTAGAAACAAAATTATGGAAACTACGACAACAAATTATGGAAAGCAGGCCGCGCAAAACGCCTTATATTTAACAGCTAACCTAATTTAACATAACCTAACCCCTAACCACCTCTATCTATTAAATATTTAATTGAATTATACATACATTGTAGTTTTTCTCACTCAAAATAAGCAAATCATAACCGATCCCAGCTAGGAAACCAGTTTCTGTCAGATCTTACACAGCGTAATTCTTGAGTGTTTCGTTTAACAGACAAGTACCTTTCATTTTTCAATTTCTTCGTCACTCTTCCTTGAAAGTAAAACTAAGCAGACCGACTTTAATTAATTCTGATGTTTTTATTTTCATATTTTGCTTTCAAATTGTGTTAATAAATGAAAATTTGGTTAATAAATAGAAATTTTGTTAGAATTTGGACTGAAAATTTTTGGGAGGTAGGGGGGTGCTAATCACGGTTTTGGCCCGGGCACAAGAACGGTCAGAACTGCCACCATGAGAGAGGAAAAAAAAGAAAGTGTCTTGAGCTTAATTAGACTGCGTAATTCAGATGCACCAAATATGGCTCTTTTTTTCCTTGGGGGCAACTGTCAAACCAGGAAGAAGGGGGCAGTTTTACTGTCATCTTTCACAACTTCGCTTAACCCTCGCAGCCCACTAATTTATTCTTTTTTTATACTCTTTCCAAATATACTAATCAATTCACTCAAATGCCCCCTCCACCTGATTGTCCCATATATAGCCATAATAATGTATTTTCCTCATATATTATAGCTTGTATATTAAACCAGATATTTTCTTTGTCTGGAATCTATCTTCATGTGTTATTGAGTACGTAATTTACCAAGATATTTGAAATGATTTTTAAAAGTTTGTATTAATGGAAGAAAACATTATAATCTGATTAATAAAAACGTCCTGCATTCAATGAAGTCGGAATTTCTTTGTTTTAGTGTTTCTTTTAGTTTTTATGTATTCCTTGGGCTATATATAGGACTATCAGGAAGGAGGGGTTAACCATCTTTTATGCGTGATGGCGCAAGAAAAAAAAACCCTGGGAGAGATGTTGCTCTTTACTAAGTCAGCGCTATTGGAATGCACCATTTGTTCCTTATGTTATGGTTCCATGTTTTAAAACATATTACATTTTATGAATTTATCCGTTTAATATTGATGCCTAGGATCTTCTCCTACTTAAAAGCCGAAAACATTGCTTATGCGCCCTGATTAAACACTCGATTAAAACGGCAGAAAAAGATTTTTTTTCTGTCAGAGAAGTGTAAATTTTCTTTAGGAATTCTGCTTCATTTGCCTATTTACTTGTTCTGTTGTCTTTTAGAGGTGTTGAGGGGGGGGGAGAGAATGCCTACTCCGGATATCTACTCTCTGGAGGCACTTATGACCTAGGCAATGTCACTTTCAAAGATATTAATATAACTAAAGCCTTCAAGTTAAAAATTTTCGGTGGCCAAATACATTTTTATAAATTTTTTTTTGTTTATCTGGCAAACATAAAATTACCGACAGAAAAAATTTATGTGACAAATTAGTATTTTTGGAATTAAAGATCGTCAGAATTTCTTCTAGGTTTGCAGCCTTTGGCGGGAAGGGAAAGGTTCATTTTTCCATTGGCTCACCCCAACTATTAATGTTCTTGTGTGTAAGGGCACATTTGTGTATAAGATTGATTAAGTACTTACTGGATTGTGAAAAATAAAATTGTTGTAAATTCGAAAGTTTCTTAAGCTTTCTGTCAGTCCCACATTGCGGATAAAAAGACATGCTTAAATTTTTAAGCCTGAAACTATTGTTGAATTCTGTGAATGCCTGTCTGAACCTTGGAAAACAACTATAATTCCAAATTTGGTTTAGAATCTGCTTCCTCGGAAAGAAAGTCTTGGTTACCCAATACCGAGGATTTTAGCTGGATTCTAAGCCAAACTTGGATTTTTTTTCTAAGTTAGAACCCGTTTCCATAAAATCTTTAAAGCCTTATAATAGGGAAGGAGTGGCGGTGTGACGTTCAACACTTTCCAAACCTATATAGGGGCTGCAGATCCATTCCCTTAAAGTTTTATTCATGTATTATTTTTCATGTATTATTTTTTTATTAATATTTTATTATTTTAAAAATTATTATAAAATATATAATAATTAAATTTTATTATAGTGCTTTATTATTAATATTTTAATGTAATATTTCATTATAATAAAATATATTAATATTTTATTATTACTATTCATGTATTATATTACTATTTATTCATTTACATATATTCACCTTTTAATAGTTTTGCAACTCTCTTTTTTTTACCCCGCCCCCCCCCCTCCGATAAAAATTATCTAAATTGATCCTTATATTTCACCATCCTAAATCCAGACATATCATGGTTTTCGCGGTACCTGCAACCTAGTAAAGAGCGAACCGCAGCCCATATTAAACAAAAGTTGAAAAACACGTTTTGAAAAAAAAAACTACCTAGTGGAAAAAGATTGCCATCTGACACAGGAATGGTAATTATTATTTCGATTCGTCTTAATAGTAAAAGTTTATTGCGAAAAGAAATTTATGGTAATTTCGAAAAAAAGCCTCAACCTCCTCGAAAAGGGTGTCATATCAGAATGAAAAATATACCATTGGAATCAGTAAGGTCGAAAACCTCACACAGGAAAATTACAGTCCCCCTCCTTGAACAACAAGGAAAATCACTTTTGCATCGGTAGCACTGATCTGTCTCCCATTGTTTTTTTTCAACAGGCCTAGCGGGCTATCAGAACATCATACAGAGATGCTTAATGACTCATTCAAAAGCTATTTTTCATATATACGTCCTTTTTATAAATTATGCCATCTGCAAGTACCATATGACACTAAAATAGCACTTTTTGTGCCATTTCTCAAGGGGTGGCACTAGCAGGCTACCAGAATATCATAGACAGATCTTTTATAGCTCATATAAAAAATATTGGTTATACCTACGTCCTTCATATAAGTCCACCATCAGTAATTTCTAAATGGCAATAAAAACGGCACTTTTGGTGCCGTGTCTCGAGTGGAAAAGCTGGGGCTATTGGGCTAGCAGAACTTATAAGAGTGATGTTTAATGGCTCATTTGAAAGCTATTGCTCATATATACATGTTTTTTTTTCAATTTTACCATTCGTAAGGGCGATATAGCACTGAAAACAACACTTTTGGTGCCACTTCTTAAGTGGAAAAGCTCTGAAGTACAAAACAGGTACTGTTGTAATAGTTACGTTCCAGAACCCTTAACTGGAGGTTTATAAGAACCCATCCCATACACTCCCTCTCCCAGCTCCCTTAGTAAGTTTCATAAATCGTCTACTCATCAGTAAGCTACTGAAACATTAGCAGGCTGCAACACCATCGTAGATAGATGTTTAATGGTTCAATTAAAAGCCGTTGCTTTTATTTACTAGGTTTTTAAAAATTCTACCATCTACCATCTTCTACCATCTATTAGATCTCACATATTTCAATGTTAACTAGTTTCTGGGGATAATTTTCAATGGACTCTTTGTCATGGTTGGAGCATTAGCTGCAACCTAGTAAATAGCAAACCACAGCCCATAGTAACTAAAAGTTAAAAAATGTTAAAACTTTATTTTCTTCTTTCTTCCAGGCCTAGCAGGTTACTAGAACATCAGAGAGAGATGCTTAAGAGCTCTTTCAAAAACTATTTCTCGTATGTACGTGGTTTATATAAATTACGCCCTCTGCAAGTGCCATATGGCACGAAATAAGGCATTTTTATGCTGTTTCTCGAGGGGTGGGGCTAGCGGGATACCAGAATATCTTAGATAGATTTTTGACAGCTCATAAAAAAATATTGCTCATATCTACGTTCTTCCTATAAATTCCACCATTCGTAAATTTCAAATGGGACTTAAAACGGCGCTTTTGGTGCCATGTCTCAAGTGAAAAAGCTGGGGCTAGTGGGCCACCAGAACTTTTTAGAGTGACGTTTGATGGCTCAGTTGAAAATTTCCTCTCATATCTACGTGCTTTTCTTCAATTCTACCATTCGTAAGTGAGATATAGCACTGAAAACAACACTTCCAATGCCACTTCTTAAGTGGAAAATCTTGAAAGAATAAAACGGTATCATTGTAATAATTATGGTCCAAACCCTTAACTGGAGGTTTGCAAGAAGACCTACCACAAATCCCTCCTCCAGGCCCCCTTATTAAGTTCCGTAATTAAAGTCCTACAAACACCAATGTATTAAAACACATTATTAGAGGCGTGGTTCTGTTGGTACAGTGCTGGACTCCAAATTAGATCATCATGCGTTCGATTCCAGCTTGGATTTTTTTTTGTTAATCGTGGTTTGTCCCTTCTTATGATTACTGTTCAGGTAATTTTTGCAAATGTGATGCACTCATTTTTTAAAGTATATCCCAGGAAGGCTCATTTTAAACCTATTACTCATATCTACGCGCTTTTTATCAATATTACCATTCAAAAGTGCCATAGCACTAAAAACGGCACTTTTGGTATCACTTCTTAAGTGGAAGAGTTTGGAAGCATAAAACGGTACCATTGCAATAATTATGGTCCAAAGCCCTTAACTGGAGGTTTATAAAACCCCTCATATATACTCCCCCTCCAAACCCTCTTAGTAAGTTTCATAAATCACCTACTCATCTTAAAAGTAAAAGATTATTGCAAAAAAATTAATCAAAATTAAAACTTTTCAACTGAAAATCTACCAAAAATTAAGCAGTTTTGAATTGAACCTTCAAACTTCACTCTGAGATGAAGCCTGTGTGCTATTTCTAACGGCGGTATTTCAGGGGAAGGGACGTCCGTGCCCCCTTAGTTTTTTGCTCCTGCCTAGGTTTTGAAAAACACCTTTTTTGGTCATTTCATTGGAAAAGGCACTTTTTTAAAAAAAAAGGGGGGGGGGGGACAGCCAAAAGTGCCCTTTGTGGGAATGTGCTATTAAGTCAAATTTTTAAAAAGCGATTAGGTATAAATATAAGCTTTTAAATGAACCCTTAAACAGCTCTCTTTTTTTACATTAGTCTTCTAGTTTCTGCTAGTCAGTAGGAGATATATAGAGCCCTATCTTCATTATGGCTTTTTCAGGGGAAGTCGGCCGAGTAAAACAGTTTTTGCTCATCAAAAAACAAACGTTCCTGAAAAACATGTATTGTTTTGTGAAGTATGGATAATGAACTTTATGTTATAGACTGAAAGTTTTTCGTAGCTGTCAAGGTTGTCTGCAGTATTTTCTAGAGGTGTCTTATCTCTCCTAGATCGGTTATAATAAGAAATTATATTAAAAATAAGTTTTCAACTGAAACTAAGGAGTGGCAATAAAACTTAAAACTAACATACATTATTCCGTATAAATAAAAAAGATCATGGCAGCGTTGTTTCTACGTTAAATTTTAACTAAAAGCGAACAAAGATAAATTAAAAAAAAACAAAGTTTTTCTGAGGGAAGTAAAGAGCGGAGTTGAAACTTGAAAGGGACAAAAATTATTACTTCACAGCCTGTCTAATATATATCAATAAAACTAGTAAAAATAAACCAACTAATTATGTTTCCCTATGCTTTTAGGATTATAAAAACTAGCGCTTTACTGAAAACACAAAATAATATAGGAATTTCGGTACAGTAAAAGCAAACCAATTAAGGGTATTTTTTTACATAATAACAATGTTATCAATCCCTTTTAGGATCAATCCCTTTTAAGATAAAGTAACAATCCAATTTAGGATTGTTCCTTTTTTTTTACGTTTAATATGGTATTACTTCGTCACAAGGACTCAGTTCAATGACTGACTCTCGTTTTGGTTCTTAAAAGGACATGTCATGATTAGTTTGTACGCAATTTCGAAATAAGGCCATCTTGATTGTGTTAGGACTATAGACTAGCTTTAGAATTTGTGTCATAGCTTGAAATTCACTCTTGTATAGAGAGAAATAATCAGATTTCCAGAGTTCATATAATGTCTTATTTGACCTTCATTTCAAGTAACACTAAAGCATATTTCTTACAATTTAGGACTGTATACTACTCGCTATTGATATTACTACTGGCGAGACCAAAATGCTACTTGATAGATCAATCGAATATTTCTGAAGGCGGATAAATGACTTTGTGGTTATTAAAAAATATTTAATTTTAGACGTATGTTTTTAAGATAATTTTAATTGTATACTGAAAGTTACTGATGTCGCAACTGGTGTAAGACTATGAAAACCATTATAGATTCGTTTTTTGTTGTCAGGTTTCATACTCCCTTTTGACTCCCAAATCAATATTACTGTTTTTTTATACTTGACTTTGGTGTTTTAAGTAAAGGGCTAGTTTCTTATAATCCTTAAAGCATAGGGAAACATAATTAGTTGGTTTGTTTGTACTAGTTTTATTGATATATATTAGACTAGCTGAAGATAAGAATCAAACGGAAAGAAAAAAAAGTTGCCGTATGTGGAGAATATCGTGGTTAAAGTCAATTTTCTTGATTTTGAAGCCAATATGTTTTCCTTGTTATTCAAGCCAAGGGACGGTAAGTTCGGGCGTGATTGTCTCTTACTAGGTTGATGGCTACCGCTGCAACCTGGATGATCGTCTTTTATCTAACCTCAAACATTCCAATGATCGTCTTTTAATATAATTTATTTAAAATCAAATTTAACCTCGTATGACGTCATATATACCACAGACCTCTTTTTTCTTTTCCCTGTTGCATCAGTTACTATGAGATTGACTTCGGTCCTTACTGTAAACAACATAATGTCGTGTTTTACTATTCACGTCATAGCTCTAATAAAACTATGACGACATTCATTATTTATCTAGTAGGATTTCACACAAGGTGGTTCTAATTATGTGCTTTTGTTTTGATCTGACTCTATTTTTTTTATATTTCTTAGCATTGGACTGATCGTCTCTTACTAGGTTGCTACCTACTGCTGCAACCCGGATTCACATATATAGTTATGAGAGGTAGCGTGGCCGAGTGGTCCAAGGCGCTGGTGTTAGCCACCAATCTTTTTGGAGGCGTGGGTTCAAATCTTACCGCTGGTATACGATTATGATTTATGTACAAAAATCAAATATCTTTGAAAAGACTGCAGTATGAAAAGACACCAAAAATGCATTTTTAGTGGAAAAATTTATTCTCTTTTAGAAGTAATTTATTTTAGTTACAAAAGATTTTTAACCCAATTAATTTTCTTTAAAATGAGCCATTTAACAACTCTCTAAGATGTTCCAGTGCCAAGCTATCTGTGGAAAAGAAAAGAAAGAAAAAAAAATATCTCGTTTAGGCAGAATATTGTAGTAGCTGCCACTTTTCTTGATTTTCAAGCCAATATATTTCCCTCGCTGTTCAAGCCAAGGGACAGAAAGTTTCCTACACAGGGTTTCTGGACAAGGCGGTTCTAATGGTGTACTTTTTGTTTTGATCTGACTCTTTTTTTTAGGAGTTAAGGGTTTTTATGTTTCTTAACATTGGACGTGATCGTCTCTTACTTGGTTGCTAGCTACCGCTGCAACCCGGGTAATTTCCTTTAAAATGAGCCATTAAACAACTCTCTACGATGATCCAGTGCCAAGCTATCTGTGGAAAAGAAAAAGAAAGAAAAAAAATATCCCGTTTAGGCAGAATGTTGTAGTAGCTGCCACTTGGCTTAGCTGCCACTGTTGTAGTAGCAGCCAATATATTTTCCTTGCTGTTCAAGCCAAGGTACAGAAAGTTTCCTATACAGGGGTTTATGACAAGGCGGTTCTAATGGTGTACTTTTTGTTTTGATTTGCCTCTCTTTTTAGGAGTTA
Organism: Artemia sp. Qi Xiang Cuo; assembly: GCF_049724085.1. Lineage (NCBI taxonomy): Eukaryota > Metazoa > Arthropoda > Branchiopoda > Anostraca > Artemiidae > Artemia > Artemia sp. Qi Xiang Cuo. The sequence goes on from NC_142800.1 coordinate 27,452,229, forward strand.
TGGGTTTTTATATTTCTTAACATTGGACGTGATCGTCTCTTGCTAGGTTGCTAGCTACCGCTGCAACCCGGATAGGCTGTGAACTAATAATTTTTGTCCGTTTTAAGTTTCAACTTCACTCTTTACTTCCCTCGAAAAAGCTTTGTTTTTTAAATTAATTCCCTATTTTAGAGCAGATGTGAACTAGTTTAGAGCAGATGTGAACTAGTTTAGAGCAGATGTGAACTAGTTTAGAGCAGATGTGAACTAGTTTAGAGCAGATGTGAACTAGTTTAGAGCAGATGTGAACTAGTTTAGAGCAGATGTGATTCGAATTATTGTTTGGCAAGGTGAAAAGAGATCTAGAGACCGATTCAGGTGACTAGAAATGTCGTACAAGTCAGATAACTCATAAACACCTTCCCCACCCTTGAGAGAATCGTCAATTGCGAGGGTAAAGCTAATGACATATGACAATTAAACTGCCCCCCCCCCCACCTCTTTGATTGCCAGTTTCCCTCCTAGCTAACAACAAAGAAAATCATTTTTGTTTCATATAAATTACACGGTCCAATCTTGCTTCAGAAATTTTCTATTTTTCTCAATCTATTTCTTGAAAATTTCCAGTTTTATTAGCAATATAAGTAATACAAAATAATAATCAGTTTTATTTCCGGAGCTGATCTGAGAGTAGTTAATTAGTTCTATATTGACACGTGATTTAGTAGATATATGGTTTTCTATTGTAAGAAAGCCATATATTAAATATGGTTTTGGGCATAATATTAAATGCTGCGTCTGATTTTTTGTTGTTGGTTTTGTTGTGATTATTCGGGCATTATAAAGATTGTGTGAGACTAGCCTAGTTCGTTATCAAATGAAAATTCAAGTATATTTAGCTCTGTATCTTAGCTCAGGCAATTTCACTTGTCTACGATATCTTCAAATGGAAAGTTGCCGGAGATCCAGTGCTAAAGGTACACTCTTGTCTCTTAAACAATATTATGGGCGTATAATGTAGAACTGATTAATCCCTTTTCACTGTAATTGGAAGAAAATTTACGAAAAATATAGGATCTGTTAAAAAAAGAAAACAAAAGATTGAACCCGTCACGTATATCGGAATTTAATGCTCGGGTGGGGGGGGATTCGTCAAAACGGCAAACTTCATAAGTAACATATCTTTTTAAAATTGAGACTTCAGGGGCCATGCCCAGAAGGGAGGGGAGGATTAAATTTGTAAAAAGTGAAAAAATAAGTGAATTGTTTAATCAAATTTTTTTCTTAATCACATGGCCTTGAAAGGGGCTCGCCCAGGCCCCCTCCCCACACCCGTACTATATGCACGCATGATTTTAACATATAAATTACTTTAGTGATTTGATGCGAAGAAACTAATATACTAACCAATAATGTGTGGTTCCATGTGTGTGTGTGTCTATGATTGCAGATGTTTTCTAATTATTTGGATGCATTTCTCGTGGTTTCTTTACAGCTGTAGAACTTGTCATTTGATTGATTACTGTCGCTAACTATATCAGGTTTAATTTTGGTATTAAATCAAAGTAGATATCTTCTTTTTTTAACAGATCCTATATTTTTCGTAAATTTTCTTCCAATTACAGTGAAAAGGGATTAATCAGTTCTACATTATATGCCCATAATATTGTTTAAGAGACAAGAGTGTACCTTTAGCACTGGATCTCCGGCAACTTTCCATTTGAAGATATCGTAGACAAGTGAAATTGCCTGAGCTAAGATACAGAGCTAAATATACTTGAATTTTCATTTGATAACGACCTAGGCTAGTCTCACACAATCTTTATAATGCCCGAATAATCACAACAAAACCAACAAAAAAAAAATCAGACGCAGCATTTAATATTTATGCCCAAAACCATATTTAATATATGGTTTTCTTACAATAGAAAACCATATATCTACTAAATCACGTGTCAATATAGAACTAATTAACTTCTCTCAGATCAGCTCCAAAAATAAAAACTGATTATTATTTTGTATTACTTATATTGGTAATAAAATTGGAAATTTTAAAGAAAAAGATTGAGAAAAATAGAAAATTTCTGCCTTGTCATAAACCCCTGTATAGGAAACTTTCTGTACCTTGGCTTGAACAGCAAGGGAAATATATTGGCTTGAAAATCAGGAAAAGTGGCAGCTACTACAACATTCTGCCTAAACGCGATATTTTTTTTTTCTTTCTTTTTCTTTTCCACTGATAGCTTGGCACTGGAACATCGTAGAGAGTTGTTCAATGGCTCATTTTAAAGGAAATTACCCGGGTTGCAGCGGTAGCTAGCAACCAAGCACGTAAAATACAACCCGCGTAAAAATACCTCCGGGCAATTCCCTCCTTGCTAAAAATCCTCCTCCTCGCCATAAAATTTCTTAAGGACGATTCTCTCTGAAGAATTCTCATTGGCGGGCTTCCATTTAAAAGGATTTTAATTTGTAATCGTTTTCCCAATCACTCTGGAAATCCCCCTTTCCATGGAAATTTTCCCCCAGAAATCCAGAAGTGCTGAAAATAGCCTCCAGATAATTCCTCTGGAACATCTCCACATGCAAAATTGAGTTCTCAAGCAGAAAGTAAGACAAATAAAAAGAATTCCTTTCTAGAGTTCTATCAAATCCCCCCAGTGTGAATTTCCCCTAGAAAGTTCACCTCTGGAAAATTCTACCTCCCTACGGAAAATTTTCCCTATGGAAACTCATTCCAAGCACGATACCCCCCCCCCCTAAAATATTTATATAATTTCCAATTACGAATAATATCGGTAAACAATGGGCAAATTTTATAACTTACATGCCTCTCCCCAAGGGCTTTTGGGGGTCATTTCGCCCCTAAAGACTTGTTTATTGGATGTTTCAGCTATGCTGAACAAAATAACTTATCTCGAAATTTTTCCCGGGCAACTTTGGGGAAAAAGGGGCGTGGGAGGGGGGCTACTTGCCCTCTAATCTTTTTTGGTCACTTAAAAAAGGCACTATAACTTTTAATTTTCGTTCGAATACACCTCTTGATCTTCTAGGGCTACTATTTCGATACAATCACCCCTGGGAAAAGAAAAATTAACATGCATCGGCGATCTTTCTTCTGGCAAAAAAGTAAATGCGAAATTCTACATTTTTCTAAATAGGAACTTGAAGCTCCTAAAGCGCAGTAGAGTTCTCTGATGCGCTGAATCTGATGGTGTGATTTTCATTAAGATTCCTTGACTTTTTATGGGATGTTTACGTAACAAATTGATTCTTTTGATGTTTCTACTGATATTAAAATTCCGTTTTTTAGATTTTCGGTTACTATTGAGCCAAGTTGCTCCTTACTTTAAGTTCATTGCCACGAACTGCTTTAAACGGGTCCTATCCATCCCAGCTTTTCTTTCAGTAAAGCCCTAGAAAGTGGGAGAGAAACAACTTTTGTACAGCTTGGTGTATGATATTACTTCTAAAAAACTTTTCCCGTAAAATAAGTTTTTCAAAGAAAAGTAAAGAGCTACTATAAACCAAAGCCGAACAGAAATAAAGTCAAATAATATTTCTAGTGTGTACTTTAAAAATAATTCGTGTATTCAATAGTTCCAAACGCCCATAAATTACTATCAATAAATAAATGAAACCGAAAATAAACAGAAATTTCAATAAATAACCTAGTCAAACCTAAAAGTAACAAAAACTGCCTCAATGAAGAGTAGGGCTAATGTCTCCCATAACTTCTTAATCCCAGATCTCAATTTGCACTTTACTGAAAAGAATTTTTATTTTTCGCCCGATTTTACTGTGATAAGGCCTTAAGCATGACAGCTGACTGTGAACAGTTGAAAGTTTTTTTTTTTATTGTTTTAAAAAATAGAGTTGTTAATACGTATATTAGGGGGTTTGCCCCATGGTCAATACTACGCGCTTTAAGCTAAAGTTAGAATTTTGTTAGCGTTCCTTAAAAATTAACCCTTCATCAAAAAGACCTTCAATTATAATAAATATCTGTTTGAAAGTATTAAAAAAAAACTTTAGCGTAAAGAGCGAGGTATTGATTAGGGGGTGAATCCAATCATATACGTAATAATTTCTGTTCGTTTTAATTTTTGATGTTGCTCCTTACTTTCAGTTGAAAAACTTGTTTTTTTTATTTGATTTGTGATCGGTTTTTTTTAAAATAATACTGGGAAGTCTGGCCCCCTCCCATGCTCATTTTCTTCATAGCAGTTTCCTTTCCCCCATGAAAACTTCCTCCATGGAAACATCCTCCCACTTAACCCCTGACCCCCTCCCACTACCAGAAAAATCTTCCCTGAAACCGTCTGTATACTTCCCAATAACCCAATAACCAATACTATATGTAAACACTGGGCATAGTTCATATCTTGCAGCCCTTCCCCCGGGGACTGGGGGGAATTCAGTCATCCTCAAAGATATAGTTATTATATTTTTCGACCACACTTAACAAAATGGCTATCTCAAAATTTTTATCGGGTGACTTTGAAAAAAAATGAGCATGGGAGGGTGCCATTTTTTGGGTCACGTAAAAAGGCCACTAGAACTTTTAATTTCCGTTCAAATGAGCCCTCCTGTGATATCCTAGGGCCACTGGGTCGATGTAATCACCCCTGAAAAAAAAAAAAAAAAAATAAAAAACGAATAAACACGCATCCGTGATCTTTCTTATTGCAAAAATACAAAATGCAAGTCGGAGCTTGAAACTTCTACAGTAGGATTCTCTGATACGCTGAATCTGATGGTGTGATTTTAATTAAGGTTCTATGAATTTTAGGGGGTGTTTCCCCTTTTTCGAAAATCAGGCAAATTTTCTCAGGTGCGTAACTTTTGACGGGTAGGATTAAACTTGATCAAACTTATATATTTGAAATCAGCATAAAAATCTGATACATTTCACGTATCTATTGGTATCAAAATTCTGGTTTTTAGAGTTTCGGTTACTATTGAGCCGGGTCGCTCCTTACAGTTCGTTACCACGTTCTGTTTGATCTTATCTACTTGAGAAGAATAGTTATTTCTTCTACCTATGTGCGTCAGCTGTTCAAGTACGTATAATATTTTTTTTTCTAGTGACTATATGTTTTTATATGTTGTTTTTATGTCTGTTGTTTTTTTATTGTTTACTTTATATGTCGTTTTTTTCTAGTGACTGTTCTATGCAGCTAATCGTCCAGAAATGCTTCAAGTTAGTCCAAAAAGTTCTTAATTTTCTCTCCCATCATTTGATCACACTTATGACCAGGGCAGAAAACGTGACGGAATTGGAAGAAAATGTGAAATACTTCCTGGTGGTGAAGCATGCGCCCATTGACGTGACTAGTATTGCAGCTATTGTTTCAGTTCAAATTTGGAACTTCAAGGAAGAAATATGGAAATGGAATCTTTTATTTGACCTTTCTGGAGTAGGTTCACCTATATGTCCGTATACGAATAAAATTTGCCCGTCGCTTAAATTTACTTCCCATCGTATGCGATTTTAGTTGCTTTGTCAACTAACTACCCACACTCGAAGCAAAAAATAAATAAATTACATCGGGCAAATTTTTGTAATTATTTCTTTACGGCAGTAGCATCCATGGATAAACAAATATTTAGAGGGATTACTTAATTGAAAAACTTGAAAGAAAAAGTGATAAAGGGAAAACATTTTTTTTTTAATATTTGGGGTCCAACTTCTTTTGTTTAAAGAAAGCATTTTCTACTATATTTTACTTTTTCAATATCCATTCAATACCAAAAGACAGTTGTGCATTCAACAGTTATAGAAATTTCTCTTTGACATGCTATCTTAAAATTACTTTAATAACTTTTACTTAAAGCATTGGCAATTTTAGCCACCTTTCTATTGACGGCTGGACCTTAAGACTTGAGATCATATTACGTTTTTCATTGACGCTCTGGTCTTGAGAATCTTATTTGTATTTCCACTTTTTAAATTGCTCGAAATCCGTGTTTTTCAACTGACAATATTGCTAAAAGGATAATGATTAAATGAGGAATCCAGAATGCGGAAAATTAAAAAAAAAGTTCAGTAAGAAAGCATGAGAAAGAAAGAAATGAAGAAAGAAAGAAAGAATGAACTTTAAAGCGAACATTCTTTTGAGTACAAATACGAGCAACAGTTGTTATAATAGATACGGTACAATAACATTCTCTCGTACATTGTGAGTAGTTTTTTTTTCAATATGAAATTTTTGTGGAATGCAATTCTTATTATTTCTTTAGTGAATGTAAACTCTTTAACTGTTTGCTCGCCATGTGCTTTATCTTTTATCGTTACCTTAACAATCACACACGGAAGCTGTTTACAGGGGGGGAGGGACAATGGTACAAAAATAATTGTATTTGATGATTTAAATAAGAAGTATCCAAAAATTTCAAGAAAATTTGGGACGTCTGAAACCGGGCCTCGAGGGCCCCTTTTATGTTTCCATCACTATCATTCATAACATTTGCCTGTTGACATTACAAACTCAAAGAGGGAGTATGTGCAACATATTTGTAGCCAATCATGTATATTCGGTTCATGGGAAATTTGTATAAAGTTTGGTTTCTCAATTTAGTTTTACACTGTAGCGTGAATTGACAGGAAGAGAGACATAAATGACCCCCTTTTCATACTTTTACAACCCCCTCTCCCCATCACACCCCATATGTTTTGAAAATATCTTTTGGGGGTATTTTTTACTGAAAATACCTTTTTTGTATTTTGTTGGACAAATTGCAAGAAACCGATCAATTTACCCATTCCCTAGATTTTGAGAAATGTCCCACCCCCACCCCACCCATTAAATTGTTGTGAATTGACGCCACTGGTTTTATATATATATATATATATATATATATATATATATATATATATATATATATATATATATATATATATATATATATATATATATATATATATATATATATATATATATATATATATATATATATATATATATATATATATATATATATATATATATATATATATATATATATATATATATATTTGGGTCTAATAGTATAAGCTCCTTTGTTTGTAATAATTGTTCATTCGGAGCCCTTTTTTACGACAAGAGCAATCTAACAAGTCTGTTTAAATTTCGGGATCAAAGTAGAGTAGATAATTAAATTAGTTGATTAAAATATTTGAAAATTATCCTTAAATTATTTAGTTATTGATTAATACTTGGTATGCCCTTGTACCTTTCTTCTATAAGACTGTTGTCGCTTTTTTTCTTTCCAATTTTTGAGAGTTTTTATTTTGATTCAATTTAGTAAAAATAAACGTTAATACTTTTATAGCACTTGAGTTTCAGTTAAGGAATGGACATTTTAACCACTAAAAACTATTTTACGGTTCTAAAACTGATGTTTTGTGCTGATTAGATAAAAGAAACAAGTTTTTTTTTACTGAAAGTAAAGAGCGACATTAAAACTTAAAACGAACGGAAATTGTTCCGTATATGAAAGGGCTGTCCTCTCCTCAGGCAAAACTCCTCAGTCATGTCCCCCCTAGTCAAAACCTTGCTGAAAGTAATAAAAAATTCTTTAGCATGAAGAGTGAGGTATTGACTAGGGGGCGAACCGAATCATATACGTAATAATTTCTGTTTGTTTTAAGTTTTGATGTTGCTCCTTACTTTCAGTTGAAAAAATTGTTTTTTTTTAATATTTAATTTCTGGTCGTTCTTTTAAATAATGCTGGGAAATCCGGTTTCCCCTTCAGTAAAGTCCCTTACCATATGAAAACTTACTCCATGTAAAGATCCTCCCGCGCAACCCCCGATCCCCCCCCCCTCACCGCCCCCCCCCCCCCCACTACCAGAAAAAATCCCCAGTGAAAACGTCTGTATACTTCCCAATAACCAATACTATATTTAAACATTGGGCAAAATTAATAACTTGCAGCCCTTCTCCCGGGGACTTTGGGGGATTAATCATCCTCAAAGACATAGTTATTATATCTTTCGACCATGCTGAACAAAATGATTATCTCAAAATTTTGATCGGGTGACTTTGGGGAAAAATGAGCATGGGAGGGGTCTAGTTGCCCTCCAATTTTTTTCTCTTGAAAAGGGCACTAGAACTTTTAATTTCCATTCGAGTGAGCCCTCCCGCGATATTCTAGTACCACTGGGTCGATACGATCACCCCTGGGGAAAAAACAAACAAACAAATAAACACGCATCCATTATGTTTCTTCTGTCAAAAAATACAAAATTCCACATTTTTGCAGATAGGAGCTTGAAACCTATACGGTAGGGTTCTCTGATACGCTAAATCTGATGATGTGATTTTCATTAAGGTTCTATGACTTTTAGGGGGTATTTCCCCCTTTTTTCGTGAATCATGCAAATTTTTTTCAGGCCCGTAACTGTTGATGGACAAAACTAAACTTAATGAAACTTATATATTTGAAATGAGCATAAAAATCTGATTCTTTTGATGTATCTAATGGTGTTAAAATTCCATTTTTTAGAGTTTAGGTTTTAGAGCCGGGTCGCTTCTTACTTACAGTTCGTTACCACGAACTGTTTGAAAAAGAATAGCCTAGTAAACTGACAAGGTAAGGGTTAAAGGAACAGCCGAAATGATGGTGAAATAAATGAATATAAAATTAAAATACAAAACATGAAACATGGTAAAAAAAGGAATAAATAGACTTTACTAATTAACAGGAGAGCCCAAATTCAGTTGGGAATGACTTAAAACTACTAAAGTCAAAACACATCCAGGAATGATCTATGGCGTTATTATCCTGAGTCCAGGTTCCTTTAGATACGGCTTTAAAGTATTACACAACATTGACGGTCTTGAAGTAGTGTAATGACAACTATTTTTTTTTTTCAATTCCCATGTCGAAAAATTTTCCAATACCATGCTAACAAATTTTATTTCAGGATCTTGAGAAAATTGCTCTTATCAATGGTTTATTGTCATCGTGCAGCCCTAAATACATTTCAACTTTAATTAAACCGCATGGCTTCTTAAGTCTCATTGAAGTCACTCTGGACATTTCTTCTGGGTGAGTTAGTTTAGTTGATAAATGTAAAGATAACTCCTCGTATGTTGCGTTGTTTAATTGATGGCTAAAAAAGTAGTTTTGTGTGTGTCGAGAGTTGTCTGTTTATCTAACCATATTTAACCAAGGAGTGGAAAGAAGCCCACATTGGCTTAAAGATAAACATTGCTGCTTTTTTTTCTATTGTGACGATACGTATTATTTAGGTACTTTTACATTTTCTTGACTACTGCAGACAGTGAATGAAACAATCAAAAATATACTGAATATTTTGATTGTTTTATTCACTGTCCAGTAAAAAAGTTTGTCTCTATTCGAATCGTTATTTATCGTCATGGAAAGGTAGTGTTGTCTTTAATTATTGTTTATTCTACATTTAATTTATTCTGCGTATATAAATATGGCCACCAAGGTGGCCTTATTCTACATATATAATTTCATCTACATTTAATACCTACATATAATCATCGTTCCTTCCACCGTGGCTTTTCTTACAAATTACGGGTATATAATGTTAGAACCTGAACTAGTTTAATAACAGAAATCAAATTATTGAGATTTCATCATTGCGAATGCAGTCATATTTTATGTTTGACTTCTAAATGAACGAGGTAAACGGGTTTGAGTATCCACGGACACACCCAGGGTCATGCTCAGGCCTCGCTTGTAGTATTTATTACCCCTTTTAAAAAAATATTTATTTTGATAAATAGTTTGTTAAGCAACGAAAGTTATTGCCAAAGATCATCCAAATGCACGTATTTAAAAGTTCTTTTCCACAAGGAGGGGAATGTGCGTAAATAATGATGAAATGTAAAATAATGGGTGGGGAGGAGGGCTTCTACAGGCTGAAGTATCCTGAGTGAGGAAAGGAAAAAAAATCCTGTTTGGCTGAAATACGTAGGTACTATGTTTAAAAATAATTAAATGAACCCTTGTTGAAAGAGACTGTCTGAAACTGCTTGGCCACACTTTAAACGGATTCCTTTGGGTACCCGTCTTCCTTGGCCGTTTTTCAAACAGTAAGTTGTACGCAAAATTTGGCTTTCTAGGGCTATAAGGAGACAAATGTTGAAACGGCTAGGACACGTTCTGTAGATATTATAGTACAGATTTCCAAAGATCGTCCTTTTTGTCCAACAATCTAGGACCAGACGAAGAGCAGGTTGTCTCCGAATAGGATTGAGGAGGTCCTAAGGAAAGATTTAAGGGGAAAAAGGAACTTCTTAGGAGGGCGTAAGGACGGATTCTTTGAATATATTGAGATGGAGATGGTGTGTGCGTAGCTGTGTTGGCATAAGGTGGCTTGGTGCTGCAGTGAGGTATCAGTAGTATTAGTAGTAGAGGATCTTCAGTAAAGTTCCAGATGTCAGACCAAATGGCTGTTAGAGGCAGCTCCAAAAATCATTCATGTCAGAGAGGATAGAACATTGTTTTGTTCATCTGTGAACAACCATTGTCAAATGACAGTAGAAACTGTGTATCTGTTTGTTTTTTTTTCTAAAATCGTTCGTACTATATATTCATTTTCGCATCATTTTATGTTAGGAAATTTTGTAACTTCGTAATTATCAGCGAAGTATTTGTGTGGTCGTCACTTGGTGATAGACAGAACTAAACTTTTTTTACTATAAAATAAACCGAAAATAGATAATAAATATTAAAATGTAACAAACATTATAATTTAAGATAAAATAAATATTAATAAAATTCTCTTATTTCAAAAATTTTTCCAAGCGTAAGACTACTACAAATCACCATCAATAAATAAATGAAACCCAAAACGAATAGAAATTGTAATAAATAGCCGATTCAAATTCAAAACACGCAGAAACAAAGATGTATGTAGGAATGATGTCCCCCCTCCCATGCCATTTAAAGACCAGCGCATAATTTGCACTTTACTAAAAACAATCCTTATTTCAAGCTGAATGTTTCTATGTCTGATAATATCAAAAAAATACCATTATAACCAAAATTACTGAAAAAAGCAAATGAATGTGGATTGACAATTTAAAATGTATAATAGGCCTACTGACATTCATTCAAGAAAGTGTTAATAATTTTGGATTTATTAAACTTAAAAAAGAGAAAACATTTGAAATGTAGCCTGTTTTGTTTCCATTAAAGTGCAAATTATATGGTTGTTTTTAGAAGGTGTGTGTGGGGGGGGGCATACGTTCTTCTTCCCCCCATCCCTCCGCCACTGTTAATGTGTTATCTTTTGCTTTACAGAGTCAAACGATCAGATTCCAATTTCACCATCCTTGGTAATTTAGGTAGGAAATGAGGTTAGTAGCTGGTTTCCTATTAAATCAGGAGTTAAGTAAGGTTGCTTCACATCCCCATTTACATGAATCATTTTGACGGACTTTGTCCTAAAGAGCACAGGATATGTAGTGGTAGAAAACGGACTCGATTGGGGAATTGAAAACTCTCCTAGACTTAGATTATGCTGATGACTTAAGCATCCTAGATGAAAATGTTAGAAAAATGGTTGACTTCTTAGAGGTTTTACGACCACAGGATGGAAGAATAGGTTTGAAAATTAATTTTAATAAGACTAAGTTGTTAAGAGGAAATTGTTTTTCCTCTTATAAATTATTTTCATGGAAATGTTTGAGTTGTTAAAACTCAAAATGAAAATATATTTATCCGTATATAAAGAGGCTTAACCCCCCCCCATCCCTCCCCAATACCTTGCTCTTTAAGCCAAAGTTTGACTGTTTGCTCCAATTTTTAAGGACGACTCCTGAGACTCAAGGACCGTTTAATTAGAATAGGAAGCTTTTTTAAAAGTGCTAAAATATCCAGAGTCAAGTCAAGAAGGGCTTATATCCGGATAGTCAAGGGGCGTGGGCTTTATAATATTTTTTTTCCGAATTATTGGGGGGGGGGCAATTTCCCCCCCCCCACAAAGAAAAGTTTTTTCAACTGAAAGTAAGGAGCAACATTAAACCTCAAAACGAACAGAAATTTTTCCGTATATGAAGGGGTTGCCCCCTCCTCAATACTTTTCTTTCATTATAGCTCTAGCAAACGGGGTAGAATCATATTTACACGTGAATTTTTTCCGGGGAGGGGGGGGGGGTACACAAAAAAACGCATAAATATGCATAATTTGTAAAAACGCATAATTTGTTTATAGCCATTTTTGTTACGTTTTTACGAGTCACACAAACATATATACGATCCCATTTCCTATCTGACTAAAAAAAATTCTTTGTTTTATTGCTTATTTAGACATTATGGTACTTTTTAATCCCGTCGTATGCGTAGCCTGGGGAGTAGGGGGATTTGGAGGTTAAAGAAGCCAGCTATTTCTCTTTAGAGAAATATCTTTTCAATATAATTTATGTTATCATCCTCTTCACTTTTTGCTATTTCTTCATTTTTTGCACATGTTTCAGAAACGACGTGGAGGAACCTCCACATGTTCACAAAACATGCACTGTTACAGGATCAACTTCCCACGGAGGAAGGGGGCGGGAATTCTCGGGAAAAAGTCGCACAAAGGAGATTTCTATTTTGTTCTGAAAAACGACTGAACGAAGTAAAACAATAATATGCTCAAATCAATATAACCATGTATGGTAGGGTGAGGGCCTTTTTCTCCAAAATATTTCGAGGAAATCTGAATATTTGCCTTGGTAGGGTTTCTACTCTGTTCCAAACTTTGCGAATTTACAGGAGGAAATGGGATAAGCTAGGAGATATTCCTTCTGGTTTTTAAATATTGCTCTCTTTATTTAGCATTTAAGGAAGAGTGAAATTGAACGTTTATATAGGAATAATTCATTGGTCGAAAGGTCGAAAGGTATATATCCCGATCACTCCAGAAATCCCCCCTTCCATGGAAATTTTCCCCGGAAGTCCAAACCCGCTGAAAATTTCTTTCAGACAATTTCCTCTGAACATCTCCACTTGCAAAATTGAGTTGGCAAAGAAAAGTAAAACAAATAAAAGAAATTTTCTATAGGAATTCCGTCAAATCCCCCCAGCGTAAAATTTCCCTGGAAATTTCCCTCCAGAAATTTCCCTCCCCATGGAAAATTCTCCACATGGAAACCCAACCCAACAACCCCCCCCCCCGAAATACGTCAGTATACTTCCCAATAACATACAATATACGCAAGCAATGGGCAAATTTAATAACTTAACGCCCTTTCCTAATAGGCCCTGGGGGTCATGTTACCCCTAAGATCATAGTTATTGGGTCCTTACACTTTGCTGAACAATATGGCTATCTCAAAATTTTGATCATACAACATTGGTAAAACAGGGGCATGGGAGGGGGGCTAGTTGTCCTCCAGTCATTTTGGTCACTTAGAAAGAGTTCTATAGATTTTAATTTCCGTTCGAATGCACCCTTTCCCGATCTTCGAGGACCAATAGTTCGATACGATCACCCCGAAAAAAAAATGAAGCAAACAAACACGCATCCGTGGTCTTTTTTCTGGCAAAAAATGCAAAGTTCCACATTTTTGTGTAAAGAAGCTTGAAACTTCTACAGTTGGGTTCTATGATGCGGTAAATCTGATGGTGTGATTTTCATTTAGATTCCTTGACTTTTAAGGGATGTTCTTCCTTTTTCAAAAATCAGACAAATTTTTTTAGGCTTGTAACTTTTGATGGGTAACACTAAACTTGATGAATTTTATATATTTGGAATCAGCATAATAAGCCATTTTTTTTTATGTATGTATTGATATCGAAATTCCGTTTTTTTAAGTTTTGGTGACTTTTGAGCCGAGTCGCTCCTTACTTAGTTCGTTACGACGAAATGTTGGATATAATTCAAAGATCAAATTTAAACCTATATCATTCATTTTAACAATTATCATAAAGATCTTTTTTATTTTCAGATCAACGAGAAACACTCTCGCTTTGATGGCTGCAAGGACAGTTGAATCATGGTTCAGTGTCTTTCTCAAAAATTGTCAAGCTCCACATACCAGTTCTGAACAGGCGAAAAGCTGTCAGGGAAATGAAAATTTTCTTCGGAAACCTGTAGGCAAATTTTAAATTTTATAACTCAATTCAGTGGCGAAATCAAACTTCATTCAATGGTTAAGAAGGAAAATTAAAAACAATAATTGAAAGTTAAATAAAATTATTAATTAAACGATCAAGAACTAAAATTAAAATTCAATAGCGATAAAAAAAAAAAGGCACAATGCCATGCAATTCTACCGAATTAAGTTGCTGGCTAATTTTTCTGTGGAGCAGCACTACTTTAGTTTTTCTTTTTCAATTTTATTTATTATTTTCAATTTTTTTAAATTATTTTTTTTTAATTCTATTATGTTTTTTCAATTTTGTTTCTTTTTTTGTGATCTCTACTATGTAGCTTGAACATTAGAACAAATGTTAGAAATATAAGGGAAAAAAAAAAAAAAATTAGAGGCTACGTAATAAAAACGTCCTTTGAAGTTTTAAAACTGCCTGACTCGAGATAGTTCTCAAGAAAATGTTTTTTTGCCTTTCAAATAGTATCAAGATGAAACCTATCAAATAGTATCAAGATGAAACCTATCAAATAGTATCAAGATGAAACCTATCAAATAGTATCAAGATGAAACCTATCAAATAGTATCAAGATGAAACCTATCAAATAGTATCAAGATGAAACCTATCAAATAGTATCAAGATAAAACGAAACAAAGCTGTCCTAGCTGTGAAAGTAATCCTCTAGGAATCATAAAATGCCGAATCAGTTGAAAATATTAAATTATCTATTCAAGTTGAAATTTTGCATCTTCCAAATTTCCAGGCATTATAGGATCTTTTTTCCCGATTTTGTTGCCTCATATATTTTTATCAATTTATTTGATAAGAATTAGTAAGAAAAATTAAAATTTCCTGCATATCTTGTAGCTCGTGAGAGTTAGAAGTAAGTTCTAAAGCTTTCGCTTTTATATTATTTTTCTTTTGCATCAGAGAGGTAGCTTATAGGGTTTTCATTTAACTCAAACTGAGGCAACTGTTTATCTTGTAAGAACTATAGCTTATTTGGTGTTTCCGAAGCAGAATTAAAAACACCATACGTGCCATATGCACCATTTTAACCATAAGCACGATATTAACTTCGTTGAAACGTAATAGCGTCGATTCACATAGAGACATAGAGTATCAACAGAGTCAGAGAGTATCATACGCACCATAAAAAACCATAAACCGTAATCACCATAAGTCTCTTATTAACTTTTTAGGAACCAAATAGCGTCGATTCATAGAGAGTTTAACTGTAAAAAGTATTGTGACTCAAAATTTCGTTATTTTTGCTTGCATAAAGCTTCATGCAAAAGAGCCTTTCAGTTTGTTTTTTCGTTTCACTGGCTAAAAATTTTACAGGGCAACTGCTTAAAAAGAATGCTTAAAAAAGGCTAGAGATAGTCTTTTTTATGGACAAGGTAAAAAAGCAAAGAAAATCCAAAGAAAGACAGACAAGCCTTAATGATCTAAAAAGTGAAGCAGGTATTCATTTTTAATCTTTATTTTGCGAATGTGCAAATTTTTGTCTTAAGTTTTTCGAAACTTTTGGTTTTATAGATACACTTTTTCAAAATCAAGTAACTTCGAATATTTAAGAAATTTATATTATTTTTTTGACAACCGAATCAAAAATTCCGTAGCTTTTATTCAATTTCGATATCGGGTTCTTTTTGGAAAGATTCCCATTATTAATATTTAATTTATTAATATTTTATTTTAATAATAAACATATTTAATAATAATATAATAACATATACATATAATAACATATAATAACATATAACAATAACATATAATAATAACATATTTATAACATATTTTAATTGACTAATCGAGTATGAAATCGAGTGAGAAGGCAAGAGTTCTTTTACATGCAAAAATGAAACATATACGGAGAAAAAAATGTCTAAACCTTTCGTCACGCATTGATGTTTCTACAACTCTAACAACTCACTGCAGTACCACGCCGCCTGAGGCCAAGACCGCTACACATGCTCCTCCTCCATCCCAATCCATTCAAAGCCCCCCTCCTTACACCCTCACAGGAAGTTCCAGTTCCTCTTAAATCTTTCCTTGCGAACTCCTCCCACCCAATTCGGGAACGACATGCTTTTCGTTTGACCCTAGATGGTTGGCTGACAAGGACGATCTTTGGCAATCTGCCATCCTTCGTCAGCAGTACGTGTCGTAGCCATCTCAGCCTTTCTATCATTATAGCCATAGAAAGCGGTATTGAATCACATTTTTTGTACGGTACTGTCGTTCAGTCGGATACCTAGAAAAATCCGTGGGCAATTTCAAACATCTAGCAACTCCTCTTCCGTTTTTCAGAGCGCCCACGTTTTTCAATCTGTCATCCGAAGAACGTGCCCTAGTCATCTCAACCTTTCTTTCATTGTAGCCTAGAAAGTGGGATTGAGCCACATTTTCTTACAGCTTACAATAAATACGGTCAGTCAGACGGGTACCCAGAACAATCCGTAGGCAATTTCTCTGGAAAACATCTAGTAAATCTTCATCCGCTTTTCGGAGCGCCCATGCTTCAGAGTCATATTTGACCACTGTTATCAATATAGCTTCCAATATTCTGATCTTGATTCGCAGACTTATTTTCCTATTTTCCCAACCTTTTTTCAATCATGAAAAAAAGTCTCTGGGTCTTAGCTATTTGAAATACGGTCATTCAGATGAGTACTCAAAACAATTCGTAGCCAATTTCTCTGGAAAACATCAAACAAATCCTACTGGAGTGATGTGTCTGGATATCCTGAAGTGACTCTTTTTCTAGACGATAAATTTCAAGAATTTTGTTTTTTCAGCTCACATAGACGGTTCTTGATTAGCTAAAATTGGAGTATAAAGCAGTTTTACAAAATAAAATATCTTCAATGGCTTTCTTGAAATCTTGATTTAGTGAATTTGCTATATTTTGAGAAATTACAGCACCCTAGCTATATTGGTAAAATTTTTAAACATTAAGCAACACCAATAAAATATGTAGCCCACCACAATAGCGTCAAATATTTATATGATTTAGTGTTTTATCCACAGTAAGCAGACAAATGAGCAGCTTCATAAATCTTTATTAAGTCTTTGGGAAGTAAGGCTAGAAATTGATGGTTTGAAGCATTGTTTCCAATTTTTTATTTTTGTTTTGAGTTCTCGGATTTGATGCTCATTATATTTTATTCGAGTAAGGCTATGAAGATTTCTATTTCAAAAACCCAAGATTAGTCGCCTAACGAAACTAAGAATTTACTCTGCCACGGTAGCTAGCTTTATGCTGTACTTGTCAGAGACTTGGTCCTTGAGTCAGACGAAAATGATGAAGGTAGATGCTGTCCAGACGAAAAGCTTCCGTAAAATCGAACGTATTAGATGTTTCAACAGGGTACAGAACTTGGAGATCCTCCTGTTTCTTAAATTGCCACTCTGTCTGAGCAGCTTGAGTCTCGCTCTCGTACTGTTACGGTCATCTACTTTGCTTGCCCACTCAACAACCCCTCCCGCCCGACTTCGATATATCTGCAAACGAATAGAAACGCCCCAGAGGTAGACCACACACAAGATGGGCAAAAGGCATCCGCGGTCGACTCACTACCAGGAACATTGATCGTAATGAAGCTCCAGCCCCGGCATAGGACAGAAGACTATGGAGACGACTGATGGGACTGACCATTTATTCCCTCTACGCTGCCGACCTTGCTGAGCAAGAGCTTTAAGTCAAGTATGAAGATGATCTATCACGGCAAGGCCATACCCAGAGGGGGATTTAGGGGGGGGGGGTTTAAGCCCCCCTCCCCCGCAAAATGTTTGTTTGACTCGTAAAAACGTAACAAAAATGGATATAAACAAATTTTGTATGCATTTTTTGAGGGTTTTTTGTGTAACCCCCCCCCCCCCAAGAAAAAAAATCTTTGATTAAAACCTCCTCCGAAAAAAAAATCCTGGGTACGACCTTGTATCACGGCATAAAATATATGTATCTCAGGATTTTCCTGTGAACTGCCTGCACTTTGTTCTCTTTTTCTGATTTACGTCTTTGTTGCTTGGAATAATTAAGACCTAAAATTGAAATTTCTTTTGATACGGGGCTGGGAAAATTTAAATTTCTTTGATTTGTTTTAGAGTCATCTAGGAAATGGTAAATTGTTAAATATTGCTTCGAAACTGGCCCAGGTATTCCACACTAGTTAAATTTGAAACTAATTTTGAGACGAGGTCGCAACACGTGAAATTCCTTTGATGGGTTTTTAAAGGTGTATTGGAAGTGCTGTTTTGCTCAAAATAACTAATTTGTTTTTTGCATGCATAGTCATTTGCAAATAAAAAGGGTAACCATCCTGCTGATTAGCATAGAGACTGGAAGTAAGTACTGCCATCTATTTCCTGCAAATCCTAGACACGGCTTATGATACGTTTCTGCTCCGCCATACACTGAACGCTTGTGAACCTATGTCGGTATTAACAATAATCATGAAATAAAACTTGTAGGCAGATCTTAGAGATTATACTAAAAGTTAAAACCAAATTACAGTTTTTGGCTTCTTGTCTCAGGAACTGCTGAAATCCAAATTTTAGTTTTTTTTTTAGGTAGAGCGAAATCAGAAGTCTGATTTTACGACAGTCTTTTTCAAATCATCATGTTTATAAAGTCCCGAATAGAACCCCTGGTATGTGTTGCAAACATGGCGCGGCATGTACTATTGCGGCAGCACTCAAGTTTATGCTTTGCAAAACTCGAGAACAAACCGGTTTTATCTGTCTGTATGATACATTGATACATTGACATGATACATTGGAATTAAATAATTTGGGCTGTATATTCGCACATTAGGGGGTGGGGTGGGGATAATGTATTTTGGCAGCGTGAAGATAGAAAACAATTCTTACTTCATAATATGCAGAATAATTTTAGCTAACACATTCTGCATGCAGACCCGCTATACCTCCCCCACCCCCCCGAATGTGCAAATATATAGCCCAAGTATGTTTCTAATATTTTCATCATGTTTTGGTATTTTCATTAGGATTCACTTAACTTCACTCCTTGAGTGTTGCCGCTATAATACATAAGTTCCCAATTTTTTTTTCTGTATGCCCCACTTTTGGGTTTGTTGGAAGAATACTCTTGCCCACTGTTAATTTATTGGAAAAGAATATTTTTTGAAGTTTTTTTTTTCAAAATTAGATAGCAAGTCCCGTAATCAGAATTAAATAGTTTTTTTTTGTATTGAGAAAACACATCCCTATGAACAAAGTTTCTATGAAGTTCATTTGCAAACTTCGAACCAAAATCTAAAACTAATCTAAAATATTTTTTAACTTGAAGATCTTATCGAATTCCATACCTGTTTAGTTTTACATATATGTTCATATATTATTTTGGTTACATTATATTACATTTTGTAGCTCCTGGATCGTATTTTGATGGAAGTTCTCTTAAATACTGACCACTCTATTGATGCTGTCCGCTATTCGTCAAAGAGAAGCTTAGAAAGTGGTGTTGCTGTCTACTCGAAACTTTTTGGTAAGTTATTATATTGTTTTATTGATATTAATTAAAAAAAACTTTTTCCACAAAATATGTTTTTCAAAGAAAAGTAAAGAACTCCATTAAGCAAAAAATGAGCAAAAATAAAATCAAACAATCTATCAACGATTAAACTGCCACTAGATATCTTCAATAAACAAATGAACCTCAAAACTAGAAGAATGAACAACAATTAATCGAGTCAAACTCAAAACGAGCATAAATTAATATGTTAAGCAAGCAAAACTCTTATGCCTCCCGACGACGGATTATAATTTGCACTTTACTGAAAAAAATATAAATGTTTTTACATTTATAACTTTAATAAATCAAATAATATTAACACTTTGATTACTAAATATCAGTATATGTATATTAAACTGACAATTCACATTCATTTGTATTTTTTTCAGTAAAGTACAAATTTTGTTCTGGCCTTGGGAAGGCATAGGTAGGGTTACCTAATGTGGGGTTACACAATAAGTGGGGTTTTGAGCCCCACTTATTTTGATTTCTGCTCGTTTTGAGTTTGACACGGTTATTTATTATAATTTCTGTTTGTTTTGGGTTTCATTTATTTATTGATGCTGATTTGTGGTAATTTCACGCTTGGTAGATTATTTGATTTTATTTTTGCTCATTTTTTGTTTCATGGAGTACTTTACTTTTCTTTGAAAAACTTGTTTTGTGAAAAAAGTTTTTTTAATTAATTTCTGTTCGTTTTATATTGACATAGTACTTTTCAGTGAAAAAGAAAATAATACTTTAAATCTTTTCGTTTTTTAAGAATTGACAGTTTAGCCCTGCTATTTGTATGCTGGAGAAAAATTTTCAGCAATTTTTAACAACATGCACCCTTTTAAAAATCTGGACACAAATAGTAGCGTTTAATTTAGTTTCATACCTCCTCTAGTTGGCCTGAAATGGAAAACTTGATACCATTCGTAAGAAAAATCTTTTTACTTTCTTTGATAGCTTGGATACACTTGCGCTATTTTGATATGGTTAAATTTTAAGAGGAGAAGTAGCCCCAACAGTTCGAACACAATACCCTCAGTTGTTCTCAGGATACTGTTGAGATGCTTTATTGGAAATTATCATCATCATAGTGCATTTTCGTTTAATCTCAAGGCAATATTTGGATCTTAAACACAATGGGCGAATGGGTGGGTGGGTTTAGTAGGGGGATTAATTACCCTCCAATCACTTTTGACTTAAAAAGGGTATCAGCCCTTTCTATTTTCAATTGAATGAGCCCTTTTCGAAGTTACCACGACAACTCCTTCGATGTACCCTAATCTAAACAATAACAACAACAAAAATAATACATTATACCCACATCGATCTTTACTATAAAAATGTCAAGCCTTCCAATCACTTTGGACTATTAAAAAGGGCATTAGGCATTTCGATTTCCAATCGAATGAGCCCTTTTTGAAACGACAACGCTTTCTATAAACACCTTAAATTACAGCCCTTACCCTAAGGGCTGTTAGGGTGGTTGTCATCCTCTAAGACCTAATTTCCAGAACTTTCAACTGCGTTAAACAAAATGGCTATTGATTGGATGTGTCTAGGAAAATAGTGGGCGCGAGAGGGGCGTTAGTCGCTCTCCAATCACTTTCAACTATTAAAAATGGCACTAGCCCTTTCAATTTCCAATCAAATGAGCGCTTTTGAAGTTTCTACGACAACACTTTCAATAAAAACCTTATATGCCCCCAGGGTATAACTTACAACTCTTGCCCTGAGGGCTGGGGGGGGGTGTCATCTTCAAAGACCTAATTTCCAGAACTTTCTACAATGATGAACAAAATAGCTATCTGAAAATTTTGATTGGATGTGTTTGGAGGAATGGTGGGCGTGAGAGGGGGGTTAGTTACCCTCAAATCACTTTCGATTATGAAAAAGGGCACTAACCCTCTCAATTTCCAATTGAATGAGCCGCTTTTGAAGTTTTTACGACAACTCTATCTATAACAAACTTATATGTCCCCAGGGCATAACTTACAACCTTTGCCCTGGGGACTCTGGGGGGTTTGTCATCCCGAAATACATGATTTCCAAAACTTTCAACTACGTTGAATAAAATGGCTATCTCTAAACTTTGATTGAATGTTTTTGGGGAAATGGTGGGCGTGAGAGGGGGGTTAATTACTCTCCACTTACTTTCGACTATTAAAAAGGGCAATTTCAATTTCCAATCAAATGAGCCCTTTTCTAAATTTCTACAACAACTTTCTATATAAACCTTATATGCCCCCAAGGCATAGCTTACAACCCTTGCACTGAGGGCTCTGATGGGGTTATCATCCTAAAAGACCTAATTTCCAGAATTTTCACCTACTTTGAAAAAAATGGATATCTCAAAATTTTGATTGGATGTGTTTGGGAAAATGGTGGGCGTGAGAGAAGCGTTAGTCGCTCCCCAATCACTTTCAACTATTAAAAAAGGCACTACCCCTTTCAGTTTCTAATTGAATGGGCCTTTTTGAAGTTTCTACGACAACGCTTTCAATAAAAACATTATTTGCCCCCAGGGTATAACTTACAACCCTTGGCCTGAGGGCTGGAGGGGGGGGGGCGTTGTCATCCTTAAAGACCTAATTTCCAAAACTTTCAACTACGTTTAATAAAATGGCTATCTAAAAATTTTGATTGGATGTGTTTGGGGAAAAGGTGGGCTTGAGGGGGGGGGGTTAGTTGCCCTCAAATCACTTTCGACTATTAAAAAGGCACTAGCCCTTTGAATTTCCAATCGAGTGAGCCCTTTTTGAAGTTTCTACGACAAAGATTTCAATAAAAACCTTATTTGCCCCCAGGGTATAACATACAACCCTTGTCCTGAGGACTGTGGGGGGGGGCTGTCATCCTCAAGACCTAGTTTCCAGAACATAAAACTACGTTTAATAAAATTGCTATCTCCAAATTTTGATTGGATGTGTTTGGGGAAAAGGTAGTCGCGAGAGGGGGGTTAGTTGCCCTCCAATCACTTTGACTATTAAAAATGGCATTAGCCCTTTGAATTTCCAATCAAATGAACCTTTTTTGAAGTTTCTACGGCAACGCCTTTTATAAAAACCTTATATGGCCCCAGGGCATAACTTACTACCCTTCTCCCTGAGGGCTGTGGGGGAGTGTCCTCCTCAAAAACATAATTTCTATCTGGAAATCAACTACGCTGAATAAAATGGCTATATCAAAATTTTGATTGGATATGCTTCAGGAAATGGTGGGTGTGGAAGAGGTTTTAGCTGCCCTACAATCACTTTCGACTATTAAAAAGGGCACAAGCCACACCAATTTCCGATTGAATGATCCCTTTTCGAAGTTTCTACGACAACTTCTTCGATACGAAGTGCCCTGCTCTAAAGAAAAAAAAATAACACATTGTGCCGACATGGTTTTTATATGCCCCCGGGGCATAACCTAAAACCCTTGCCTGGGGAGTGTCCTCCTCAAAAATATATTTTCTGTCTGGAAATCAACTGCGCTGAACAAAATGGCTATCTCAAAATTTTGATTGGATGTGTTTGGGGGACTGATGGGCATGGGGGGGGGGCTAGTTGCCCTTCAATCATTGTCAATTATTAAAAAGGGCACTAGCCACTCCAATTTTCAATCGAATGAGCCCTTTTTGAAGTTTCTACGACAACTCCTTCGATGCGTAGTTCCCTTCTATGGAAAAAAATAATACATTGTGCCAGCATCGTTCTTTACTTAGGCAGCGCGATTGCGCTGCCTATGATTATAGCCTGATCACTAATCTTCACATTTGCAGCGTACAAAAAAAAAAAAAAAAAAAAAAAAGAGAAACGAGGAATAATAGGAGTTAAATTAAAGAAGAAATTAAAGAAAACAATAAAAACAAAAAAAAACAAAATGAAAATGTGGGTGATTTTCAACCAGTAAAAAAAAAAGAAAAAAAAAAACAAAAAAAAAACAAGGAAAATGTGTAACAGAAAAAGCTGACTTTTTGAAGTAATTAAATAAACCAAAAAAAAAATTTTTTTTAACTGAAAGTTAGGAGCGACATTAAAACTTAAAAAGAACAGAAATTATCCCATATATGAAAAGGGCTGCCCCCTCCTCAACTCCTCGCTCTTTACGCTAAAGTTTTTTTGTTTTAAAAAGTACAGTTATCATAAAGAGTCAAACTTTAGCGTAAAGAGTGAGGCGTTGAGGAGGAGATAGCCCCTTTCATGTACGAAATATTTTTTGCTCGTTTTAAGTTTTAATGTCACTTCTTACTTTCAGTTAAAAAAACTTGTTTTTTTTTAATTTAATCTCTGAACGTTTTTGAATTAATGTAGGTTTTGAATTTGGCTCACCGTGTATAAATATTTAAAACGAAATGTGCATAGTAATTTTATCTTTTTTGGCTAAATGGCCTTATCAAAATTATTCCGTATATGAAAGAGGCTGTCCTTTCCTCAACGCCTCGCTCTTTACGCTAAAGTTTCTTATTGTTTTAAAAAGTAGAGTTGTAAAAGAGTCAAACTTTATCGTAAAGAGCGAGGCGCTGATGAGCGGACAGCCTCTTTCATATACGGAATAATTTCTGTTCGTTTTAAGTTTTAATGTTGCTCCTTACTTTCATTTAAAAAACTTGTTTTTTTAAAAATTTAATTTCTGAACGTTTTTGAATTAATGCAGATTTTGAATTTGGCTCACCGTACATGAATAATTAAAACAATTTGCATGTTAATTTTTTTTTTTTTACTAAATGGCTGTCTCAAAATTTTGATTGGGCGATTTTGAGGAAAAAGGGGCGAGGAGTAAGCACGCATCCGTGATCTTTCTTCTGGGAAAAAAAAAAATACAAAATTCAACATTTTTGCAGATAGGAGCTTGAAATCTCTACAGTAGGATTCTATGATACGCTGAATCTGATGGTGTGATTTTTATTAGGATTCTATAGATTTTAGGGGGTATTCTCCCTTTTTTTGGAAAATACTACAAATTTTCTCAGGCTCGTAACTTTTGATGGGTAAGACTAAACTTGGTGAAACTTATATATTTAAAATCAGCATAAAAATCCAATTCTTTTGTTGTATCTCTTGGTATCAGAATTCCGTTTTTCAGAGTTTCGGTTACTATTGAGCCGGGTCCCTCCTTACTTACAGTTTGTTGTGTATAAAACGAGGTCTTTATGTATGTATTTTTTACTTTGCCGAGATCTAGGACTCGGTTTGGAATTTTTATACGAATTGATTTTGAACTCTATCTCCTATTTTACGTATCTTACGTGCTACTTTGTTTTTTTGTGGGCTAACTTGAGTGGAATCTAAATATACCAGTATTCAAGCTATATTATTAGTTTTGACTAGATAATGCTGGAGTTCATTATCATTTTTTTGTATTTTTGTGTATGAATACTTGTCGCTAGTAAGTCAATGTAAATTCATCACCAGTGTGAATGAATATCAGGAATTTTGACAATTAAAACACTGACCGGGTGGACGTCCTGACAATCTTTGAGGATGCCAAATTGTCCTGCTATGCCATGTTTGTTGAGAAGAACAATATATATAGTAAAATGTATAGACATCTAGTGTTTGCTATTTCTGATTAGTTGGATTTGGAAAATAGGTATGCTTCAACGGGCTTCTTTCTTTAATTCGGTAGGATTAACACATGACAAAGATTACGGACCATACGGATCGTACGGACCATAGTTCACGCTGTAATTTTTACGAAATGTAGTCTGATTCAAAGGTATCGGTCATCTTTAATTAGAGAATTACTGGTAGCAAGGCCAATAATATACTACGACATGCCAACGGTATACTAAAGTAGTATTAAATTTAGGTATTACTACTGCACTAGATACATACCATTTAGGTACTACTACTGCACATGTACTACCATAGGTACTGCACTATCATTATGCCTGAGGCAGAACACATCTGCTAAAGCTCCTCCTCCCCCCCCCCAATCAATTTAAAGATACATTCTTTATCCATTTTATTAAGTTATAGTTTCCCTTAAGTCCTTTCTTATGACCTCTTCCCGCTCCATTCGGGGACGATCTACTTTTTGTTTTGCACCAGACGGATGGCCGAAAACCACAATCTTTCATCCTTCATCTGTAAGACGTGACCTAGCCAGCTTAACATTTCTTTCATTACAGCCCTTGAAGGCGGGACTGAACCATATTTCTAGTACAGCTTACTGTTTCACATATGATAGGCCAAATGAATACTCAAACTATCACTGTGCAATTCCTCTGGAAAATGTTTAACAGATATTCTTCAAGCTTTTGAAACGCCCACGCTTAACAACCATAATTCACCATTGTCATTACCGTGGCTTACAACATTTTAATATTAGTTCGAAGACTGTTGCTGTGATGAAAGGATTAAATCAAGTCCAACAAGTCCATTCCCGCATGGACCTATTTATTTACTCTGTGATATTAACTGATTTTCATTTCCACCAATTTTGAATTTTTCGCTTAGGGAAAGAAGCTACATCAGGTTTACTGATTCCTTTGAGTCAACAATCGCCACACTCTAGTCGGAGAAGATATATATCTCTCATGTATGCAGTTTTACTTGAAGCAGAACCTGCTTGGAATTGGATTCAAACAAATGCGGATCAGCTAATCAAACAGAGCCAAAATCCTATCCATGGACCAGCGGTAAGACTAATAAATATAAATAGTTTTAAGATCTTTAAGCTAATGCAAGTTTAATCATCCAGATAGAAATAATTAACGCTTTTTCATCATTTTTTTGCTGATACTTTTCGGTGAAATATTGACCATAAAAAGATAAAAAGAAAATTGTAGGTACATAGCGCCATCTCCAAAACAAATGGGTGTTTAGCATTTTCGTAATTTTGCAGGAGAGAGAAAATAAGGGATTTAAGGTTTTTGTGGAAACAGTAGTCTATTTGAATAATATAATGATATAAACATCGTTACAGATTAAAGTTTAGCTTGATAATGCGACTTTGTTTTAACATACAGTGCAAAAACTTCAATACGAAGTAGTCTTTGAGTTCGGGGTTTTGAAAAAAAGCCTTTGCCCAATCCATAAGCAATATCCCCCATATCCTATTAAATAATTTATACCCACGAGAGTGCGACCTATAGGATCGTGTATCCAAAGGTGAATTTTGATGTTTCTAACTTTTTTCTAAGTTTCTAACTCGTGTTCGAAAAATTTTCAAGGATATTTTTTCTACCCTTTTGCCTACAGTACAAAAACACGAAATGTCCTAGGTCAAGAGGTAAACTTTTTAGGGATTTTTTAATTTTAGAATTGTGTGGAGTATTTAACTATCTATATGAAATGCTAGGATCAATATTCTTTATCGCTTCTAGATTCCGAAGAACTAATTCTAGAAAAGTAGATTTCGAGATCCCTAATTCTGTTTTAGGGAAATTTTGATTTTGGTGGAGTTTCCTAAAATTTTATGTACAAATAAGGCTTGAGCCCAGATTTAGAATTAAAAGTACATCTCTGATCAGACTCATAGGCGGAGGGATAGATAAGATAAGATAAGATATTTATTTCAAAAAGATCACTATCACAAGCCCACAAAGGGCCGAATTCGGACTTCGGAGTCGACAATATAAATGATTGCACTAAAACTGGCAAAAATGAAACAACAACAACGAAATAGAAAAATCATAATGAACAATCATTTAACAGTCAATAATTAAAACTGTAAAAAGTCAATTAAAAAGTTAAAAAGATTAAAACTGATCAAACTAAACTTACACAAATACGAATCGGAAAAAGAATTATAACGGACATAAAAAAAAAGGGAGGTGGGGGAATAAACGCATATACACAGAAAAAAAAGAGCGAGACACAAATACATATGCATTAAAATAGACACTAAGAAAGTGTCAATAATCCAACTACAACAAATTAATAAAAAAGTTGAAAAATAAAAACTTGCTAAGACGGGGGGGGGGAGACAAAAAAAAAGAAAAAAAAAGAAACTCTTTGTCAATTTTTTTAAATTTTAATTGCAAAAAGTGGCCCAAAGTTATTTAAAATCTCGAATTACAACCGTGTCTGGGTGCCAAAACATGGAGGGGATCAGAAACAGCTCGAGGCGGCCGTAATATGGATGGGGAGTGACGTTTGGGGAAAATACTTGCCGTCCGAGGGTTTGTTATGGCATTTTTTGCAAAACGGAGGCACAAATTATTTCTTCGTCTCTCGAGGGTCTCTAGCTTTGAAATATTTAACAAATACAAATACAGTATCTTGCCCTCTTTAAAGATAATTCTTAGAGCTCTCTTTTGGACATTTTCAATTTTTTGTGTTGCTTCATTAGAGAGGCCAGGGTGCCACACAGGACAAGCGTACTCTAATATGGGACGCACAAAAGAAATGTATACTTGTAGTAAATGTGATTCGGGGCAACTGAATTTATTTAAAAGTTTAAGGAGGGAAAGCGAGAAGTTTGCTTGTCGTAGGATATTATTTATATGGGCATCCCATTTCAAATTGGAAGAAATTGTAACACCAAGGAGTTTAAGAGATGTGACAGAGGTTTCAGGAGGTATAGGAGCAAGAAAAAGGGGAGGGGATTTAAGAGACTGAGGTTGCTAAAAATGTTTTTATGACATATCTCTAAAACTGTCAAGTCATCGACAAATTTCCATCTATTGTCGTAAAGGGTTGAAAGGTTATTAATCATAAGAGAAAAAAGGAGAGGGCCTAGAATAGTCCCCTGAGGAATGTCATTAAATATGGGGAGATGATCTGAGAAACAATTTAGATATTTAACTGCTTGAGATCTATTAGAGAGAAAAGAGGCAACGAGCTTAACAAGGACAGTTTCTATGTGGAATTCCTTTATAAGTTTATCTATGAGTAAATTGTGGTTAATCAAATCAAAAGCTTTTTGAAGATCAATAGAAATTAGATTAAGCCAAGTGTTAGGTTTTTCAAGTAATTTACCCATGGTATCAACATGATAGATCAGGTAATGAGAGGTTGACGTGGATTTGAAATTACCAATCTGTCTAAGATAAATGAGGGGGAGGACTTTCATCTTAAGCCAGTCTGCGAGAAAACTTTCATACAATTTTGAAAAATCGAGGTGAGGGTAATAGGACGAATGCCATCAAAACCAGGCTTCCCATTTTTCTTTTTGATTGGGGTAATAAAGCCTTGTTTCCAATATTGAGGGAACTGTCCAGATTCGGTAATTTCATTGAACAGAGTGGATAGGGGTTTTGAGAGGTAATCACTGAAAGCTTTAATCAGAGGAACAGGAATATCTAAAGGGCAAATGCTTGATCGTTTTAGTTTTTCAATTTTTTTTACAACATCAAGTGGAGAAATATGTGGGAGTGAAAAAGGAACAGGAATATCTGGAAATTTGTAAGATAGTGGTGGGAGACTCTGGACAATAGAAGCCAAAAACTTATTGAGGTCATTAGCTGTGGTCTTTGGAGGATCGTTTACATTAAAATTTAGTTGTTCTTGAGGGCTTTGGTTCCAGAACATTCTCATCAATACACATACTTGAATGGGTTGTTGGATATCAGCCACACTTGAGAGGAAGTAATAACTAGCAGCCCTATTTTCACTTTATGGTATCAGGATAAAACTGAACCTGTGTCTCTAAATTTTGTCATCTCGACATCTGAAACAACAGATTGTCTGATCTCACTTAAAATCAGTGCGAAGTATGGGTAAATATCCAATTTAGTTATTTGGGGTCCAGACGCAATCATCCTCTATGAGGGGCCAAGGCTCAAAATTTGTACCATAAGGACATTACCAGAGAATAAGGTAAATGTCTATTCTCAACAGAGGTAGGAGCGAATGCACTGAAAAAATATCTGATTAAGATCCTTAGCCTCTTTTGGCTGATATATATGGTAACGACAAGAAGCTGTAGGATTTCATCTCACATTGAAGATCAGGTAAGGAATTCCATGACATAAAGTTATAACCTACGCTGAGAAGAAGAAATTTGAATATAGCCTCTTTGTAGGGAGGAAGTCTATCTTCTTGTTATTTCGATATCATTATGAGGTACATCTTAAACTATTAGAAGATCCTTCGAGGACGTTTTAGGAGAAGATCCTTTGAAAACCTGCGAAAATTCTATTTTTGGGCCACCATTTGAAATTTTGAGGGGGTTTTGACCAGTCTCAAGCAAATTTCACCATTATACCCGTCCCCTACCTCTGTACAGGGATGACGGATGGTTTCAGCACCAAACTGTCACTCTTAGATATTAATTGGGAAGTGTCTGAATCCTCAGACCCCATCAAACCTCAGTTTTATAGATTAAGAAAAGACAGTTGATGATGCTGATAGAAACACTTTAATGAAGGTTCTATTCTAAACCAATTAAGTAAAAAAAGAAGGAGACACCTCAGTGATATTCATTGATTGTCCTTTTCGTTCAAGATAGGGGAATGTAAACCTTTTGTTCAGGATTTCCGATAAATTTAAATTTCAAGTTAAATTAAACTGAATTTAAAATTTAAATGGCATACTTTTATATGTCAATTTGACGGCATTTCTATGGATTTTAGGCTCTTCTTTAGACATTCTCAAAATGTATTCTCGATAATCACAAGTTAATGTTCACTTTAATCTGAAAGGAGGGGAGTATGTTTGAATCTCAGAAAGTGCAAGTTTTACATCAATATAGAAACTAGTCTCGGCAATCTATACATAGCAATCTCAAAGTTTTACAGTATTCATGGGTAGAAAATTATGTCCACCACCCCAAAATCTAAAAATAAAACCATGCTAATGTAAACTTATCATATAAAGCCAGATAAAACTTGTCTTTTTTTTATCCTACCGTGTCTTTGCTCTTCGTTTTCATTTTTGATACGTTTTTGAATTTTGATTACTTCTGATAATTTAGCATAGGCCTTTGCTTTAGCTGTCCGTATTGGTGTTGTCGCAATTGATGGTCCAGGTTGTTAAATTTCACATCTTATCACGTTTCATAGTTCAGGTGTTATATACCCATACTCCTTGGGCTAGCCTAAATTTCAAAGGCATTTGATAATCTAATAGAAAGTTCTACTGGGCAAGGGGTAAGAGCTTGCCACCTTCACACGCCTTTAAATCACTAAACGTTTTCAAATTTTATTTCGTTTTCAACCTCCCTCCAAAAACTTCTATAATCTCAGAAAGTGTAATTTTGTGTCCAAATTTTTATACTCTTCATTTTGAAATAGATAAATATAGAAGGAGGGTTTTTAAGGAGGAGGATTGCTCTCAAAGATGTAACACTTTGTTACACTTTGATTTAGTCAAAGATGTAACACTTAACTTTATCAAAAAGGCACAAAAGCTTTGTTTTACAAAACGGGAAGACAGATATTTTAACATGTTTTCCTGAATTTATTTACATTTATAACTTTACATCAGCTACTATGGAGGAGGACTGGTAGGCTTCTGTCTAGGTCGCAAGAGTAGATAAATATAGATCGCTGGAGAGGGGGGGGGGAATAATAATGAGGACGCTGGAGTCAGGCATATTCATATATATTCCTAAATGTATTTACATGTGTATCTGTGTATCAGATATACACAGAGGAAGGCTGGTTTATATTTGCGTTGATGGGGGAAGCATGCTTGAGCCACGAGAGTGCAATTTTGTGCCCAAATTTCTTAATTTCCCGTTTTTACATAGGTAAATGTAGAAGGGGTTTAAAGGGGAAGGAAAATTACTCTAAGTACCTGGGAACATTTTTATGCTGTGCCTGTACTACTGGTTCTGGAAAATGATAGTGCCTATCTTATTGCAGACAATCTTCGTTAGTGTAACATAAAAGATTACATTTGCAGTATGGTAGAAATAAAACCAGTGTAAGAACTAAAATTTCATATTTTTCTTCTTAAGTTTTTGGTTAATTTTGTCGCAACACAGTAATTAGTAAATTTGACTCATTGCAAAAAAAACTTAAATATGCTTTCTCGTTAGTAGGAAATCAGAGATAGTAATATAAAATGTATTTTCGAAAAATGACTATCACAAGCCTATTTCGTACTTCAGGGTCAATAAATACCAGAAAAAAAGGTAAAAATGTCAGTATGGTTAAAAACGTTGGAAAGAATAAAGACAATTGCAACTCGTAGGCTTTATTGGAATGTACAGTTTAATTGAAATGTATTTAAATATGGAAAACATTCAAGATGGCTTGGACTGGCCCTGTTGCATTAGCTAGAGGAGGAATATATTTAGCTAGCTCAAATTGATGAAAACTGTTCAGCAGCTGATTTTTTAGTTATATATAATTTTGTCTCTAGTCTGTGTCTTTACAATTATGATCTAATAGTTCGCTGAGTATTTGACTCTAGAATCAGGACTCATTTGTTGGTTATGTGTTCACGTCTATAAACAGATCGCTTTACGGACGTTCCGTAATTTTATGAAAACGTTCAGGTCCGTCGGCATAAGAAACCAAAGAGATATTTACGGTCAGTATAAGGATATAGTAGATATGATAAGATGAAGGTATAAGCTTTGTAGTTCACGTTATTTTGATGATGCTAATGTTTAGGTCTTTAGTCTATCCATTCTACTATTGCTTTGTACACCCAATAATAATTGTTTCTGGAGTTGCTTGATTCCTTGGCAAACGATAAGCATAAGAAATAGTCGCAAGTAATGCTCCACAACTAATCTCTCGGTCAGAGTTGCTGTAGCTTTTCACGGTGACTTAGTACCGAAGCTAGTTTTCCATAGAGAGTGCACACCTCATCCAGAGCTAGGGATGTTGATTAAGTTCAAAATATGTTCAACTTGGCATTCCCGGTCAGTGGCACCAGTTCAGAGGAGTTCCTCTTCTCCTAGATATTTTTGTCCCTCTCCCTGAATTTAAAATACCTTTTTCGACATTTTAATTAAAAAAATTGTCAAAGAAATTTGCCTCTCCCCCTCTAGGTTTTGAGAAATACGTTTTGCTCCTCCACTCCAGTCCCAGTCCCTCTTTTTGTAGATCAGTTATTCCATCTTGATGGGTCACATATGTTTCCCAGACCATACCTTGAGAACTTTTATCTACCGTACCTGCAAACATTTTATAATTCTCAAGAGTGATAAGCGTTTATCTTATACATTACTACTACTACTAACAACTCAGCGCAGCACCAAGTCGCCTGAGGCCAACACAGCTACGTACGCTCCTCCTCCATCCCAATCTGTTCAAAGCCTCCCATTTTACACCCTCCCACGAAGTTCCCATTTCCTTTAAATCTTTTTTTATGACGTCCTCCCACCTCAGACGAGGACGATCTGCTTTCCGTTTAGC
This sequence comes from Artemia sp. Qi Xiang Cuo, assembly GCF_049724085.1. Taxonomy (NCBI): domain Eukaryota; kingdom Metazoa; phylum Arthropoda; class Branchiopoda; order Anostraca; family Artemiidae; genus Artemia; species Artemia sp. Qi Xiang Cuo. The sequence goes on from NC_142800.1 coordinate 27,485,031, forward strand.
CCTAGACGGTTAGCCGAAATGAACAATCTTCTGCAATCTGTCACCCTTCATCTGCACAACGTGCCCTAGCCACCTCAGCCTTTATTTTTTCTGATTTTGTACTTTTTGGCCAACCGTCTAGGGCTAAACGGAAAATAGGTCGTCAGTGGTTGGGGTGGAAGGATGTTGTAAAGAATAGGAACTTCCTGGGTGGCTGTAAAGAGGGAGGCTTTGAATCGATTAGGATATAAGAAGATCGTGTGTAGCTGTGTTGGCCTTAGGCGGCTTGGTGCTGTGGTGATTTGTCAGTAATAGCAGTATTAGAAGTTGTTTTAGGAGCTCTTGATCCGCTGCATGCACTTGCGAAATCGTTTATAACTTTTGTAAAATTTCGTTTTCAATACTTTTAGATTAAAGACAACTTGGTGAAATTTCACGTGGGATATTGCACATAAAAATCCAGCCACATTATTCTGTTGCACGATTAATATTTAAAGATTTTTGTTGTCAAAACTCTAGATACATTCTAAGGCCACACTGGCTATGCATGACGCATTAAACCAAGAGAGGAGAGGAAATAATAAATGAAAAATAAAATCAAATAGGTTAGAAAACGAGGGTTTTGTCAGCCAGCGGGAAACTATTAAGACAAAGGACAAGCAAATGCTAAGTCGTCTTTAGTTCTAAAAAAAAAAAAAAAAAAAAAAAAAAAAAAAAAAAAATCTTCCGAAGTGAATATAACGAGAGCAGAAGAGACACTGAATCAGAAAACCCAGCCTGAAATTAATGAAAGAAACAATCACCAATTGGATTGAATAAGTATCCGTTGTCTGGCCATTCTGCAATTTCGATGTTCATTAGGTATGCGGACAGGTTGTCTTGAATTAGACTAGGCAAAAATATTGATAGAGTCTTTTGAAATTAAGTTCTTATAAATTGGGCTTAAAGAAATATCTCCGGTGTCTCTTTTCATAGCCAAATTTCTGTTTATATATTTTTTGATCTCAATTACCTCTTTTAAAGAGGTAAATGAGATCAGAAATATGTAAACAGAAATTATATAAAAGTGTGTCAGTCAATAATTTTGAATTGAAAATCAAGTATTTTACAATTGGCTTCAAGACATGACTAATTATAGAAAAAAGCCAGGAGAGATAGTTCGAGTAATTGAGAGGTAAAAATGTTTAAATGGCACGGGTAAATGGCGGGAGTAAGTATGACTCTCTTATTGGACAAATACTTGTGTTGTTAGTTTTTGGAAAGGCACACCAACCTGCCTAGAGTCTCAGGCAGGTTGACCAAGAATTCATTTATTATTTCCTTTCCTCTCTTGTTTTCATACGTCGATTCTAGATTATAGAGTCAAGTACTCAGCGAGCTATTAGAGATTATAATTGTAAAGACACAGACTAGAGACAAAATTATGTACAGTTTGTTTTGGGGACCTTGTAAAATTGTTAAAATGTCAGATAGATCCCTTGATTCTTAGCATGTGAATATCTACTTCATTGGTACTAATTACTCTTGTAAATTCGTTAGTATAAATTGTTGTGAACAGATCAGTACTCACAAGTCCTTTCTTTTAGGTCAAAGAATGTCTCAGTACAAGTCTCAAATGGAGTGCCAAAAATTTGGACAAGCGAACCTTTGCCAGGCGATGGCTTCGTCCCTTAATCACAGAATACGAAATGTTACAATCACATGCGCTATATTCCCTTGTGGAGCAGGCTGTTAAAGGTAGTAATTCATTTCCTAGTGCCTCTATTAATTATATGACTGCTAATAATAGGATAAAAACATTTTCTAATTGCTGACATATTTGTATCATTTTTAGAGCGCGATTTTTAAGTAGTATAACAAAAGCCTGTTAGTGAGTTGGCTTTCAATTAAAAACCACCGATAGTACAGCTCCTCTTAGAAAAAAACAAAATTAAAAACATTATTAGTGCAGCTCCTCTGTACTAATTGACTTACTTGACTTGACTTATGTCCCATCCGTCCTTGAAGGTCGTTTTGGGGCCTCTTCTTTAACCAGTTCATTGACATGCCTCCTGTAGGTGCTTCTGTTGTCGGCCAGGCGGCAGAGTTGTGGCAGGTTGTAGGGTGAGAAGTTCCCTTTCCATCTCTTCGGAGGGCGACCTCTGGGGCGAGAACCATGTACTCGTCCAGCGAAGGTTCTCTTCGGGAGATGAGTGCTAGCCATGCGTTGGGTATGTCCAAGCCATTTGAGTTTTTGTAGTTTTATTTTGTCCAGTATTGTAAATTTGACTTTCAGATTATGGAGAAGCTTGGAGTTGGAGATTCTGTCGTAGTAGGTGATACCAGCAATGCGTCGTAGGGATTTGGTTTCAAAGGCAGCTAGGCAGCATTGAACATATGTTTTAAGCGTACAGGATTCACAGGTATAGATGGCGATCGGACTCATGAGGGAGCAGAAAAGTCTCGTTTTGACAGTTGTTGTTAAGTTCTTATTCCTCCTGATGGGCATCAGAGCTTTAAAACTGGAGTTTACAAGTGTCAGGCGTCTCTTGATGTCTTTGAGCCGGTTATTATCAGAAGTAATTAAGCTCTCAAGGTAAATGAAGCCTTCCACCCACTCAACGGTATCTCCACGAAGCTGAAGACTGAGATTTACCTGTGAATCGAACTTGCGTGAGCAGCGCATGGCTTTCGTTTTTGAGGTGTTCATGGCCATCCCAAAGAGGTTGGTGGACGAATGAACGGTGTTAGACTGAGAGTATAGATCTTGATGGGACCTGGCTCTAAGGTCTGTGTCATAGGTATACGCTAGTTTTTCTATCATCATACATTCAACAAGGACACCAGGTGAATTGTCTGTGAATGAAAGGGTTACAGTTATGAGGGCACTGATCAGCTCCGGTGATATTAGGCAACCTTGAAGTACTCCGCTTAGGTTTCGAAGCTCTCGGTAAGTCCTTCCCCAGTCATGACGCGGCTTCTGAACTTCTTATACGTGTCTTTGATCAGCGAGATCAGGTTGGATGGGATGCCAAAGTGAAGAAGGATGTGCCATAGACCTTCTCTCCATATCCGATCGAAAGCTTGTTTAAAGTTTATGAAAAGGTGATAGATGCTGCGGCCATGTTCGCTGTACTTTTCCATGATCTGCTTAACAGTTAATATCTGATCAATTGTTAATCTATTTGGTTGGAAGCCGGCTTGGTACTCCAGAATGACCATTGAGGAAATGACTCGTATACGCCCGAGCATGACTCTGGTGAGGATTTTTGCTGCGTGGCTGGTAAGACTTATTGGGTGGTAGTTGTCGCAGACAGCTTTAGAGCCTTTCTTATGCAGGGGAATTATCGTGGCTTCGTACCAGGGTGAGGGGAAGTGACATTTTTCCCAAGCAGCTATGGCAATTTTGTGGTAAAGGTCAAGGAGGGGTTTGCAGTTTACTTTCAGCAGTTTAGGCTTCATTCCATTGGGGCCGACAGCTTTGTTTGTCCTCAAGTATCTAATAGCTGTTTCTATTTCAAAATGAAGATGGGGACGACTTGAACCTGCAGAGGTTATAGGGAAAGTGTCGAGAATTGTTGGATCTGGGTGGATGTCCAGATTCAGTTTATTTTTAAAATGGTTTTTCCATCGAGAGCATATTCCGTCTGTGGATTGTATTTGGTTTCCATGTTCGTCGAGAAGGGAACACGCTTTAATGTCTTTCTTTTTGGCCAATTCCCCCACTCTTCTATACATGTAGTGGGGGTCTCCTTTCTTGAAGGCCGATTCACATTGATCACACGTTTCTTTAATAAAAGCACGATGAGCAAGTCTGATGGTTTTCTCAACAGCTCGTTTGGGTTGCTTGTATCGGTCCCTACTTTCTTTATCTTGCTTGTTCGTGAGTTGGCGCTTTTCGTCTTAGAGGGAGATGATCTCGTCTGTTATCCAAGGTTTCTGAATGTGCTTTTGGGTACCCAGTGTGGAATGAGCGACATCCAAATGATATTTGTGCTGCTAGTCACCAGGTTGTCAATATCTTCCTTAGACAGGATAGGTGGAGAGCTCGACGTGAGCTCCGAAATTTTTTTTGATAGAATGGTGATATAGGTCATACATGTGTTCTCGTCTTTCAGTAGATCTACTCGAAATTTGGGGGTTTCCTTACACAACTTTGATGCTGTTTTAAGTCTTGTTTTGAACCTAGACATGACAAGCGAGTGGTCGCTGTCAAGGTCGCCACCAGGTAGCGTGACTGTGTTTAGGACAGACGTTTTCCAGCGTCTAGACACGAGGATGTAGTCTATTAAGTTTTTAGCTTTTCCATCCGGTGAGGTCCAGGATGTCGTACGGCGAGGTCTGTGGTTGAACAGTGTGTTTGTAATGACTAAATCGCTGTCTCTGCAGAATTCGATAAGGTGTTCTCCTCTTCTGTTCATTTTTCCATGTCCAAATTTGCCCATTACATCTTTGTGTCCTGTGTGGTTGTTTCCAACGATGGCGTTGAAATCACCAATGATAAAGATTATGTCCTTTTTAGGGACAGAATCATCTAGACTTTGAAGCTGGAGATAGAAGTTTTCAGACTCTTCGTCGTCTCTGCTGGAATCCGGAGCGTATACTTGGATAATTGTGAGGTTGGTGGGCGAACCTTTCAGGCGGATGATGATTATCCGTTCCGTGAGGGGGGGCTACGGAGATAAAGGATTTTCTAGCTCTATTAGATAGTAGGAAACCTACACCTTGTCGATGTTTCCCATCATTACGTCCCGAAAGTAGAAGGGTAACATCTCCATGTTTCTCTTCACCAGTGACTGGAAAATGGGTTTCGGCGATACCGATAAAGTCCCAGCTGTACCGTTTTATCTCTCTTAGGAGTAGGTCTATTTTTCCTTGTTTAGCGAGGGTTCTAGTGTTGAGGGTACCTATTGACTTAGTTATTTTTAGAGAAACAATAGCCTCCAGGGTTGGAGTTTTCAACGTAGATATATTCGTGCGATTCACGGTTGTCGAGTCGTCGGCTGCCCCGGACGCGGTAGCTCTTAACGCATTATCGTCGGTTACCCCGGACGCGGTAGCACTGGTTCTCATATTTGATCTCTTATTCATATTCATCATTAAAGTTAAAGAAGGGGTTTCTTGGCTGGCTTCGGGACAGCGGTAAGCCACTCCTCTCTGTCCCTAGCTGGGGCCGACTGTATCTATTACCGATAGTGCACCCTTTTGGTGTCCTGCAACACCAGCAATTTAACCCATTGGTGGGTTAAATCTCACCCACTAATGGACTCTTATTCAAGGTCAATTTAATGGGTGATTTAGGCGTATTGAAACGGGCTAAATAGTGCCAGATAATCAAAAGGTAAATGAATAAAAATAATTATATGACGTAACATCTTCGATGTAACATCTAGCGTTGCGAAAATACATCGTATAGATGGGGAAATGAGACCAACCCAGTAAACAACTATAAACTCAACATTTGGTTTGCAATTAGAAGACATGGAAGGCTTTGTTACCTTCAATAGAAATTTGTTTTATATTTGGACAAGATTAAAGAAGGAAATTTGCATCAAGACTTTGAATGAACTTTATCATTGAACTCTCTCTGAAAATGATCTAGTGAATAATCCGGAAGTTCATTATTTTGTGAATGACCCGATAAGTTATTTATTTTGCTGTGTATAAATAAGCTAGTTTCAATTTTATTATTTTGTATTTCTACTGAAGACGGTCACTGTATATGTGATCGAAATATCGGAACTTTTGCAGCTATTTTTTTTACTGTCTAAATAAATGGATCTATCCTCATTTGGAATTTTACTTGTTCGTGTTCTGATTGATGTGTTAATCAATCAAAGAAAAGTTCTGTAAAGTAAATTTTATAAACTTTAAAAGTTTCCTAAAAGAACCTTTTTTGAAAATATAGACCTATGGAATTTGGAATAGAATTCCAGTAGGACGTTCTTTTCGGTTTGCATATATATAATATAACTAAAACTTATTAGAGGGATGTGTTCTCTTTCAATTAGAAACACTAATAAGCTACTCTGTACTAATAACATTTTATTTATTATATGTTTACTGGAAGTAAGAGAGAAGCTATAAGCCGAATCCCCCCTCTAATGTACTATTGTTCAAGGTGGAATTAAAGCGTAATTTGAGTATATTGAAGCCTTAGATGTTTCTGAGATATTACTTAATTAATTAATTTAATCGATTAAATGAAATAACCTTTTATTAACTAAATTTTGAGTTAATTTCTAAAGTTAATATGTACTATTTTCGACATAACACCTTTAAATTAGGTGTTGTTTTCTTAGACCACACTGCCGTTCTAAGACGAACAAATAAACTTTCAAATGCGGATAAATCCATTTATTTAGTCAGTGAAAAAACAGGTACAAAAGTCCAGATATTTCGGTCACATATACAGCGACCGTCTTCAGTAGAAATACATCTACTGAAGACGGTCGCTGTACATGTGACCGAAATATCTGGATTTTTGTACCTCTTTTTTCACTGTCTAAATAAATGGATTTATCCCCATTTGAAAGTTTATTAACATGTACTTAAATATATAGAAAAAGAATTACGCTAAAAACGACTTGATTAGGTAGAATCTATAATCATAAAAAAATTATTTGTTTTGACATGTTCTTTGGTGCCACCAAGACATGAATCCGAATGTTTTACTGCTCTTTTTGCCCCACTAACCCTGCTGGCATGTTGACGGATAGACTGAACTTGTTTCTAACATTAGTTGACATCGCACTTGATAAAGCCCCCTTGCCCCTTCTTCTCCCTTTGAAAGAGGGGCGGATCCAGGATTTTTTTAGGGGGGGGGCAAAATAGGTTGATCCGATAAACTTGCGTTAGGAGCAAGTTTAATTAACGCAATTTTGCGTTAATTATGTAAATTACACTACTTTGGAGTACGTTTGGGGGCCTGCGCCCCCTGGATCTGCCACTGCTTTGAAATAAATTATTTTATTCAGAGGAGCAGAGCTGTTAAGCTACATGCGCTGGCAACAATCTGGCTCGAACCATTAGTCGCAAGAACGTGAAATTATATAAGATTAATAAAACAGTATTTCTTTCACATTATTTGTACATGATATTTTAAGGGTACTTTTCTTGTGTTCTGCAGAGTTTTTTTTTTTTTTTTTTTTTTTTTATATTACTACAAGAGTCGGGTTAGAAATCATTGAGCTATCAAGTTGTTAACATTCTTTTTTGCTTTTTTGTAATTGAATAAATACTTATATAGGTAATATGATATCAGTTGCAAAAATAATAATATTTATTGTTCAACTAATACAAATAATTATATATGTAAATCTAAATTATATAATTATATAAATATAGATTCGAATGTTGGCTTTGAAGATATTGAAACGGACAAACTAGAAGTGGCATTAGTATTTCTTCTTGTTTGCAAAAGAAATGGAATTAAGGCATCTAAAGAGGATGAGATTTGTGTCCTTCGAAACCTTCTTATTTCTGCTGACCACAAGGTGAGGCCTCTTATGGTAATATCTTTATTAACTGGTTATACAAAATTGGTATTTTTAGCCATTGTTTGTTTGTTTGTTGTTTTTTTTTTTTTGGTGGGCAATGATAAACAGACTGTTTCCATATTCATCATTTTCTGGTTTGTAAAATCGTCTGTCTGTTCATGACTTGACTTGACTTATGTCTAAGCGTTTGCACATCGCTCAACCTGATATTTGTCATCGTCAGGAACTTGGACAGGCTGTCAGACCATCGTTTTTTCGGTCGGCCGCGAGGTCGCTTCCAACCGGCTTTAACAGGGTCGAAGTCATGGATCGTTTTCGAAGGTATGTTTGGGGGCATTCGAAGTAGGTGTCCGAACCATTGTAGTGATCGCTCAACTGCTCGGGTCCACAACCGAGACTGCTTGATGAGCTGCAGCAGCTTCTCATTGCTGACGAAGTCGAGCCATCGTAGACCTTCGATCCTCCTCAGGCTCTTCGACTGAAAGACATCAATTGCCTTGAGGGTTGCGGCTGAGGGTTGTGTCTGTTCCGTCTTGGATAATAGTTAGTCTTAGATAATAATCTTAAAATAGTCTTTCTTAGATTCTGCAGATGATTTGAATAACCTAGATCAAAATTTTAGCAAAAATAGTCAGGTCTGAAAAGTTTTAGGTAAAACAGTCAGTCTTAGAAAATACTCTTAAAATAGTTTGTCTTAGATTCTGCAGATGAATTGAGTTATCTAGATCAAAATTTTAGCAAAATGAATGATTTTTGGAGGTTTTGAGAGTTCAGGATGCAAGAATATGTTTGATAAATGTTAAAAAGACCAACTCGCTTAGTCTAGGAATCAATAACGGGGAAGAGGTAAAATTAGGTTACAAGAAAATTAATCATGCGGATAGCCTTACTCACCTCGGTAGTATTATTAGCCACGACGGTGGATGCAGTAGAATAGCCAAGAGGAGAGTGTTTTTTCACAGTTGGAAAAAGTTTGGAAGAATTGGAAGATAAGTCTGCAAATCAAGATTAGAATATTGGAAGCCTCGGTAATGACAGGGGTCAAGTATGCTTCTGAAACGTGGGTGCATTGAAAGGATGAAGAATATTTGTTAAATGTTTTCAGAGTAACTGTCTAAGATAGTCTTAGTCATTCGTTCGACTGACCGTATTTAAACTAAAAACTGTGCGAGAAATGGGGTTCTGTCCCATTTTTAAAAGATGGCTACACACAAGAAAACTTTTACGAATAGTTTTACTTTAAGATTTCGGCGGATTAGAAAAATAATTAATTAAATTAGATAAAAATACATATAAATAAATTGAAATAATAATTAAGTAACAAATTAAAAACAATTAGTCAAATAAAATATTAAATAAAGTTATTAAATACAAATGAATATTTGGTCAAAACCAAAGTATTGCTCTTGCGACACAATAGAAATACTTCCTTTCAAAATTACAGATTTTTTTCTTAAAGTAAAAATATAATAAGCCGAAATCTACTGATAATTTCATAAAATGAATAAATGAAAATTTCTTCATGAAACGGACGACCAGGTTCCTCTCGCCTTTAGGCTCTGGTCGATTAATGTCCTAAATGTCCCAAAATACCGTTGGACACCATAAACATTCCAATATTGTGCGGAAATAAAAGAACTTAAAAAAAAAAACATCATATGTAAATGCTGATCTCTGCTTTTTTGTCTGTTAAATACCTGTCATTACAAAATACATGTCCAACTTATTGAAACCTCGTAATTATTGACATTCAGTATATTTTTTAGCAACAACAAGGTTTGTATTGATGAACGGTTTTCCGGTGTTCTTGATTAGTGTCTTTTAAAGCTGAGCTATAATTTCCTTTTAAGTTATAACAATTAGTACTTAATTAATTAATATTATTAGTTAATTTTACTATATTATTTAATATACTAAATTGTGTTTATAGTTTTGTGGTATAGAATTTAGCATTGACTTCAGTTTGGGTACAACTCAATAATCATCAGCTATACACACCTTCAGCTATTGTACATAAGTGTCGTTCACCGTTGAAGTTATACTTTTATTTAATTATATCAACTAATAATTCATTGTAATTGAATATATTGTATATTGCATTTTTACGTATTTAACATCATTAGTTGAAGATAAATAGATTTAATTAATATTAAATTCTTCTTTATTTATATTTGTTATTTCTATTTTCGCTTATGTAGAACTGTCCTATTTTCCGAAACACCATTTCTCGAAATAAATTTGAAAGGAAGTAAATATTCTATTCGATCTTAAAAAACAAATTCACATTATTTTTGATACATTTAAAATTGATACATTAAAATTAAATAAAAAAAAGACACAAACAATTTGTGTACGCAGGAATTTATTTCAGCTGTAGGGTAGGCAAACAAAATTCATCAAAGCAGTGAAATCGGATGAATTTTTAAGAATCAGTGGCGGATACAGGGGGAAGGGCGAGGGGGCGCGCTCCCCCCCCTAACGTAGTCTAAAGTAGTGTAATTTACTTAATTAACGCAAGTTTGCGTTAATTAAACTTGCTCCTAACGTAAGTTTATTGGATCAACCTATTTTGCGCCCCCGCCCCCTAAAAAAATCCTGGATCCGTCCCTGTAAAGAATCATGTGAAAGTATGGAAACTTTTTAAAAATAGGGCACATGAGGAAGGGAGGTGGCTGGGATTGTTAATATTAACATTAAGTTTTGTTAATGTTTTCACTTGAAAAACGTTAGAACAAAAGAACTATTCAAAAACCAATTTTTGACAGGTTCGATTGAACTGCTTTCGTTTGATTACTGCAAGTCCAAAGACGTCAGAACATATTGATAGAAGCTACTTGGAGCTTATCCAACAAGCTCTTCATCTGAACTTCTTCTGCCAAAGTAGTGACTTTCGTCATCAATTTATTGGAATTATGAAAAAGGTAAGCTCTTGTATTTTATGCTTGTTAAGCTTTGGTATTACCCAAAAAGGTAAGTAATGGTGCTCTATGGCTTTATGAATCTTTATGGCTGTTGCTGTGGTACTACGGTACATAGCTGTAGCCTATTGAAATCTTTCTTTGGATTAGACAAACAAGAGTTTGGGTATCGTCTCCTTCTCTCACTGTAAAAGTCTAAAACCTACTGCGTCATTGGCGCTTTACTGAAAACTATATGTGTCTTGGACAGTCTTGGAAAGTATGAACAAAATCAAATTGAAAATTTGTTATATAATGATATTATGTGTTGAAAGATCCATCAGTTCAAGATTTTATTTCACTGTAATTTTGTTCTCATTTTCAATACTGTAAGAACTAGAAAAGAAAATATTTGTAATATAATTTGTTTTCAGCTAAGTGCCAATGACGCAGTAGGCTTTAGGTTTTTACAGTTAAGGAAGGGGGCAGGGTCTAAACTCTTGTTTGTAGTGAGACTATATTCGTCTTGAACAATTTTAGAAAGAACTAATAAATTAACCTGAATATGTAATGTATAATGATATTAATTGCTGAAAGCTCGTCAGTTCAAATTTTACTGTAATTAAATTTTTATTTTCAATATTAAGTACAAAGGAAAATATTTGTAATATAAGTCGTTTTCATTAAAGCGCCAATGACGCAGTAGGTTTTAGACTGTTACAGTGTGAGAAGGAGGCGATACCCAAACTCTTGTTTGTAGTGATTTTTGTTCGTTTCAAACTTGATTTGCATATTCAATTTATGTCTCACCCGTTTTAAGATTTATTCATTCATTTATATTAGTATCTATTGTATATATGTTTGCATAGATTGTTTATTTAATTTCTGTTCGTTTTGGGTTTCATTTATACTTCAAAGCAAAATATTTTTGTTCGTGTTAAGCTTGATTTGCATATTCAATTTAAGCATTGCTCGCTTAGTAATTTCTGGTCGTTTTGAGTTTGAATTTGAATAGGTATTTGTATCTGCTGATGCTGAGTTTAAAATCGCTTTTACTTTTCTTTGAAAAACTTCCTTTTTGGAAATTTTTTTTTAGTTAATTTTTGTTCGTTTTTGATTGCAAAAAGTTTCAAGTTTTTAAAAATTCCTATTTCAAAATCAAACTTTTTTTTCCAACATCAATTGTGCATCAGAGTATCAAAACTAGTATCAAAGTAGCAATATCAAAGTAAAAAATTAACAAAGTAGCCTTAAAAAAGCATCAAAGTAACAATATGCAACTTGAATAACTAACAGCCCTTGCACCGTAAATCAGAGTTGCCACGTAAATCAATAAATCCAAGTATTGAAGTAAACAAAGTGTCAAAGTAACAATAAGCAAGTTCCGCAACTCAGAGTAATTTCCCCTGGGCTAAGTGTAGAGGAGGGGCTGAACTCCAGAAGCATAGTTATTTGGTATTTGAGCTTTTTTGTACAAAATGGCGATCTCAAAATTTTGACCCGATGCCCTTTGAAAAAGTGGGGTGTGGGCTAGTTGCCTACTGATCAATTTTGACTCTTAAAAATGAACTAAATGTTTCATTTTTCAATCGAATGAATCCCCTCCAAAGTTAATACGACCACCCCTTCCATAAACACCTTATATTCTAATAATAGGCAACTTTCATAAGTTACAATCCATGACCAAGGGGCTACGGAGGATTTCTCAACCCCTTAGTTATAGTAATTTGAATTTTGGACTATTTTGAACAAAATGGCTATTTCAAAATTTTGATACGATGCATTTGGGGGAAAAAGGCACAAGGGGGGGGGGAGGGCTTGTTACTTTTTGATCACTTTCGGTTCTTCAAAGGAGTATAATAAATTTCGGTTTCCGGTCGAATGAACTTCCTCCACAGTTTATAGGACCCCGCTTTCCATAGAAGCTTTATATATTAATGATGGGCTGCTAGTGTAACTTATAGCCCTTTTCCCCAAGGCTGGGGGGATTCAATCCTGGAGCCCTAGCTGTTTGACATTCGGACGATTTTGAACAAAATAGCTAACTCAAATTTTGAATAGCTAGCTTAAAAAGAGTGTGGGGGGCTAATTGCCCTTAGATCTCTTTTGACTCTTAAAAAGTGAACTAGAGCTTTCAATTTCCAATCAAGCGAGCCTTTTCTGAAGTTTGTACGAGTATTCCTTCAATAAGAACCATATATGTCCCCAGGGTTTAACTTATAACGACTGCCCCTGGGCCCTGGGGGTTGTGTCGACACCAGAGTTTTTGTTATCTGACCTTTTAACTATTTTTAACAAAATAACTATCTCAAATTTTTTATCTGATGCATTTGGGAAAAAAGAGTGAGGGGAGGGGGGGGGGCTATTTACCCCCCGATCTCTTTTTACTCTTAAAAAGTGAACAAAAACTTTCACTTTCTAAACAAATTAACCGTCTCTGACGTATATACGAGCATCCCTTCCATAAGAACCATATATGCCCCAGGGCGTAACTTACAACACCGGCCCCGGGCCCTGGGGGGCTGTGTCGATACCAGGGTTTTTGTTATCTAACCTTTTAGCTATTTTTTAAAAAATGGCTATCTCAAAATTTTTGTCTTATGTATTTGGGGAAAAGGGTGTGGGATGGGGGGGGGGGCTAGTTGCCCTCCGATCTCTTTTGACTCTTAAAAAGTGAACAAGAATCTTTCACTTTCCAAACAAATTAGCCCTCTCTGAAGTATATACGTGCATCTCTTCCATAAGAACCATATATGCCATCAGGGCATAACTACAACGCCTCTCCTCTCCTCGCCTCGCCTCTCCAACACCACGGTTTTTGTTATCTGACCTTTTAACTATTTTTAACAAAATGGCCGTTTCAAAATTTTCATCTGATGTATTTACGGAAAAAGGGCGTGGAAGGGGGGGGGGGAGGTTAATTGCCCTCCGATCTTGGGCCCTGGGGGCCCAAGATCGGATTATTTTAATCGAGGAAGGATTATCGATTTCCTCCGATTATTTTGTTATAACGCCTTTTCTTGGGCCCTGGGGGCTGTGTCGACACCGGAGTTTTTGTTGTCTGACTTGAACTATTTTTAACAATATGTCTATCTCAAAATTTTTATCTGATGCATTCGGGGGAAAAGTGGGAGGGGGTGGACTAGCTGCCCTCTGAGTACTTTTTATTCTTAAAAAGTGAACTAGAACTTTCAATTTCCAATCAAATGAGCCGTCTTTGAAGTTTATACGAGCATCCCCTCCATAAGAGCCATATGTGCCCCCAGGGCATAACTTATGACGATTTCCCCCGGGCCCTGGGGGGTTTTATCGAGACCAGAGTTTTTGTTATCTAACCTTTTAACTATTTTTGACAAACTAACTATCTCAAAATTTTTATCTGATGCATTCTGGGAAATGGGTGTGGGGGGGGGCTAGTTGCCCTTCGATCTCTTTTGACTCTTAAAAAGTGGACAAGAACTTTCGCTTTCCAAACAAATGTGTGCAAGAACCATATATGCCCCCATGTCATAACTTGCAACGCCTGCCCCCGGGCCCTGGGGGGTTGTGGCGTCACCAGTTTTTGTTATTTAACCTTTTAACTATTTTTAACAAATTGCTAACTCAAAATTTTTATTCCATGCATTTGAGGAAATAAGGACGGGGGGGGGGTAATTGCCCTCCGATCTCCTTTGACTCTTAAAAAGTATACTAGAACTTTCACTTTCCAAACAAATGAGCCCTTTCTGATTTTCATACGAGCATCCCTTCCATAAGAACCATATATACCCCCAGGGCATAACATACAACGCCTGCCCTCGGGCCCTGGAAGGTTTTGTCGACACGGGAAATTTTGTTATCTAACCCTTGAACTATTTTTAACAAAATGGCTGTCTCAAAATTTTTGTCTGATGCATTTGGAGGAAAAGGGCATGGGGGAAGGCTAGCTGCCCTCCTATCACTTTTGACTCTTAAAAAGTAAACTACAACTTACAATTTCCAATCAAATGAGCCCTCCCTGAAGTTTATACAAGCATCCCTTCCCTAAGAACCCTATATAACCCCAAGTCATAACTTACAACGCCTGTCCTTGGGCCCTTGGGGCTCTGTCGACACCGGAGTTTTTGTTGTCTGACTGAACTATTTTTAACAAAATGTCTATCTCAAAATTTTTATATGATGCATTCTGGGAAAAAGGCGTGGGGGGGGGCATAATAAAGGGACTTATCCCCATTTGAACGTTTATTTTTTCGTCATAGAAAGGCAGTGTAGTCTTGGAAAAAATACCTAATTTAAGGTATTATGTCGAAAATATTTTATTAATTTTATTAATAATTTTAACATTTTATTAATATTTTGCAATTTTGCTCCATTCTCTCATTCGACTGGATAAAAAAAGATGAATGATATTGAGAAACATTGCATGAATGCCTGAAAAATGGTAATAAACTGGAATCTTGAAAAAAATGTGAAGTAAAAATCAGTTAAAATAAAATCAGGAACCTTGAGTTTTTTTAACGAAATTAAAAGTTGTCGTGGTCATTATGCCTGCTCCTTCAAAAGTCAGGGGGTGCACATTCTAGCTTTGGAAGGTATTGGGAACAACTTCAAGATTCCAAATGGCGTTACTTACTGAATTTTAAATACTTGAAAAAAAGTAGATTTTCCCCCCTAACGCTGAATTTATTTATTTTTAAAATTTAGCAGTCATAAATGTGTTCGGAATATTCTATAAACAAAATTTTAGGCTAAAACTCACTTTTTTCGATTTCGATTCTAAATATGTACAATTTTTATTAGTGATACTAGTTGAAATATGAAAGGTTTTGACCTCAATCGAACTGGGAATGTGTGCTGTATTTTGAGGAATTAGGTATTATTTTTCGGCGGTGCTAATTTGTGGGGAACAGTACTTCTATGGTGAATTCTATGATGAATGGTGAAAGTACTTCTAACTCTATGGTGAATGAAAAGAATCCCAAATGGTTGATGAAAAAAAGTGAATGGATTAATAAAGAGGTGTGATAGACGGATCATGAAATTCTGATTTTTGGAAAAAAGAAATTGGAAAAAAGAAAATAAAAAAGTCATGTGTAAGAAAGAATGCTAGGGAAACATTTTTAAGGTAAATCGAAAAAATAGAATACGGCACTGAACTTTGAAGTCTCTACCAGTGGCGCTGATTTCTGTTTTATGGCCCGTCAGGGCCATAAAACAGAAAGGAGGGTTGGAAGCACAGGAAGCACAGAGGAGGGTTGGGGGCCTATTATCCTGTGCTTTCACATACCCTTCCTGTCCACCTTCCCCAGATTTCTCCAGGGATCCATTTAGAGCTGGGTTAACTCTGGCTGAGCTTAGAGACTCACGTCAATGACCTCCATTCCAAATAAACAACCAGCGACACCAGGATTCATTGCTATTTGTCTTGGCTTTACTCCAATTAGCCATGGCTAATTGGAGACCCAGACTCAGGTCAATGACCTCCATTCCAAATAAACAACCAGCGACACCAGGATTCATTGATATTTGTCTATCTGTCTTGGCTTTACTCCAATTAGCCATGGCTAATTGGAGACCCAGACTCAGGTAAATGACCTCCATTCCAAATAAACAACCAGCGACACCAGGATTCATTGCTATTTGTCTATCTGTCTTGGCTTTACTCCAATTAGCCATGGCTAATTGGAAACCCAGACTCAGGTCAATGACCTCCATTCCACATAAACAACCAGCGACACCAGGATTCATTGCTATTTGTCTATCTGTCTTGGCTTTACTCCAATTAGCCATGGCTAATTGGAGACCCAGACTCAGGTCAATGACCTCCATTCCAAATAAACAACCAGCGACCCCAGGATTCATTGCTATTTGTCTATCTGTCTTGGCTTTACTCCAATTAGCCATGGCTAATTGGAGACCCAGACTCAGGTCAATGACCTCCATTCCAAATAAACAACCCGCGAAACCAGGATTCATTGCTATTTTTCTATCTGTCTTGGCTTTACTCCAATTAGCCATGGCTAATTGGATACCCAGACTCAGGTCAATGACCTCCATTCCAAATAAACAACCAGTGACACCAGGATTCATTGCTATTTGTCTATCTGTCTTGGCTTTACTCCAATTAGCCATGGCTAATTGGAGACCCAGACTCAGGTCAATGACCTCCATTCCAAATAAACAACCAGCGACACCAGGATTCATTGCTATTTGTCTATCTGTCTTGGCTTTACTCCAATTAGCCATGTCTAATTGGAAACCCAGACTCAGGTCAATGACCTCCATTCCAAATAAACAACCAGCGACACCAGGATTCATTGCTATTTGTCTATCTGTCTTGGCTTTACTCCAATTAGCCATGGCTAATTGGAGACCCCGACTCAGGTCAATGACCTCCATTCCAAATAAACAACCAGCGACACCAGGATTCATTGCTATTTATCTATCTGTCTTGGCTTTACTCCAATTAGCCATGGCTAATTGGAAACCCAGACTCAGGTCAATGACCTCCATTCCAAATAAACAACCAGCGACACCAGGATTCATTGCTATTTGTCTATCTGTCTTGGCTTTACGCCAATACGCCTTGGCTAATTGGACACCCAGACTCAGGTCAATGACCTCCATTCCAAATAAACAACCAGCGACACCAGGATTCATTGCTATTTGTCTATCTGTCTTGGCTTTACTCCAATTAGCCATGGCTAAGTGTAGACCCAGACTCAGGTCAAGGACCTCCCTTCCAAATAACCTCCCAGCGACACCAGGATTCATTGCTATTTGTCTATCTGTCTTGGCTTTACTCCAATTAGCCATGGCTAATTGGAGACCCAGACTCAGGTCAATGACCTCCATTCCAAAAAAACAACCAGAGACACCAGGATTCATTGCTATTTGTCTATCTGTCTTGGCTTTACTCCAATTACCCATGGCTAATTGGAGACCCAGACTCAGGTAAATGACCTCCATTCCAAATAAACACCCAGCGACACCAGGATTCATTGCTATTTGTCTATCTGTCTTGGCTTTACTCCAATTAGCCATGGCTAATTGGATACCCAGACTCAGGTCAATGACCTCCATTCCAAATAAACAACCAGCGACACCAGGATTCATTGCTTTTTGTCTATCTTTCTTGGCTTTACTCCAATGAGCCATGGCTAATGGGAGACCCAGACTCAGGACAATGACCGCCATTCCAAATCAACACCCAGCGACACCAGGATGCATTGCTCTTTGTCTATCTGTCTTGGCTTTACTCCAATTAGCCATGGCTAATTGGAGACCCAGACTCAGGTCACTGACCTCCATTCCAAATAAACAACCAGCGACACCAGGATCCATTGCTATTTGTCTATCTGTCTTGGCTTTACTCCAATTAGCCATGGCTAATTGGAGACCCAGACTCAGGTCAATGACCTCCATTCCAAATAAACAACCAGCGACACCAGGATTCATTGCTATTTGTCTATCTGTCTTGGCTTTACTCCAATTAGCCATGGCTAATTGGAGACCCAGACTCAGGTCAATGACCTCCATTCCAAATAAACAACCCGCGACACCAGGATTCATTGCTATTTGTCTATCTGTCTTGGCTTTACTCCAATTAGCCATGGCTAATTGGAAACCCAGACTCAGGTCAATGACCTCCATTCCAAATAAACAACCAGCGACACCAGGATTCTTTGCTATTTGTCTATCTGTCTTGGCTTTACTCCAATTAGCCATGGCTAATTGGAGACCCAGACTCAGGTCAATGACCTCCATTCCAAATAAACAACCAGCGACACCAGGATTCATTGCTATTTCTCTATCTGTCTTGGCTTTACTCCAATTAGCCATGGCTAATTGGAAACCCAGACTCAGGTCAATGACCTCCATTCCAAATAAACAACCAGCGACACCAGGATTCATTGCTATTTGTCTATCTGTCTTGGATTTACTCCAATTAGCCATGGCTAATTGGAGACCCAGACTCAGGTCAATGACCTCCATTCCAAATAAACAACCAGCGACACCAGGATTCATTGCTATTTGTCTATCTGTCTTGGCTTTACTCCAATTAGCCATGGCTAATTGGAGACCCAGACTCAGGTCATTGACCTCCATTCCAAATAAACAACCAGCGACACCAGGATTCAGTGCTATTTGTCTATCTGTCTTGGCTTTACTCCAATTAGCCATGGCTAATTGGATACCCAGACTCAGGTCAATGACCTCCATTCCAAATAAACTACCAGCGACACCAGGATTCATTGCTATTTGTCTATCTGTCTTGGCTTTACTCCAATTAGCCATGGCTAATTGGAGACCCAGACACAGGTCAATGACCTCCATTCCAAATAAACAACCAGTGACACCAGGATTCATTGCTATTTGTCTCTCTGTCTTGGCTTTACTCCAATTAGCCATGGCTAATTGGAAACCCAGACTCAGGTCAATGACCTCCATTCCAAATAAACAACCAGCGACACCAGGATTCATTGCTATTTGTCTATCTGTCTTGGCTTTACTCCAATTAGCCATGGCTAATTGGAGACCCAGACTCAGGTCAATGACCTCCATTCCAAATAAACAACCAGTGACACCAGGATTCATTGCTATTTGTCTATCTGTCTTGGCTTTACTCCAATTAGCCATGGCTAATTGGAGACCCAGACTCAGGTCAATGACCTCCATTCCAAATAAACACCCCGCGACACCAGGATTCATTGCTATTTGTCTATCTGTCTTGGCTTTACTCCAATTAGCCATGGCTAATTGGAGACCCAGACTCAGGTCAATGACCTCCATTCCAAATAAACAACCAGCGACACCAGGATTCATTGCTATTTGTCTATCTGTCTTGGCTTTACTCCAATTAGCCATGGCTAATTGAAGACCCAGACTCAGGTCAATGACCTCCATTCCAAATAAACAACCCGCGACACCAGGATTCATTGCTATTTGTCTATCTGTCTTGGCTTTACTCCAATTAGCCATGGCGAATTGGAGACCCAGACTCAGGTCAATGACCTCCATTCCAAATAAACAACCAGCGACACCAGGATTCATTGCTATTTGTCTATCTGTCTTGGCTTTACTCCAATTAGCCATGGCTAATTGGAGACCCAGACTCAGGTCAATGACCTCCATTCCAAATAAACAACCAGCGACACCAGGATTCATTGCTATTTGTCTATCTGTCTTGGATTTACTCCAATTAGCCATGGCTAATTGGAGACCCATACTCAGGTCAATGACCTCCATTCCAAATAAACAACCAGCGACACCAGGATTCATTGCTATTTGTCTATCTGTCTTGGCTTTATTCCAATTAGCCATGGCTCTCAAATGTTTCATTACTTCCACCAAGTTGATTTTAATTCAAATATTATTTTGCAACCGAAAAAAAGCCTTTTCTTTCTTTAACCCTAAGTAAAGTCTTTATTTCTGGTTAAAAGTTTTATCCCGTAATTTTAGCTGATAGGACGACTTGCAGTTGGACCAGACAATTTATTCTTTATAAGGTGGCTGTGGGACGTATGCATCAAGTTTACTGTGTCTTCTCAGTCTTCTACGAGATGTACCGTATTCCAAATTCTGAAGCTTCTGCAGGAACAGTTTTCAAGGTCCAATGGTAAGCAAGTAATTGAGAAGGACGGATTTGACTTTTTGTCCTGCAACGATGGGCATGGTTTATTTTGGTCTTGCTCTATATTTTGTTAAAATATTTTATTCTATGTATTCTATATTTTTATACTTTCTCTATGATATATGTTTCTATTCTATATTCTACTATATTTCATGTATTTCTATCTTTTTCTTGTTTTTCCACCCGATGGTCACTGACTGTATCTGTAAAAAGAAACAAAAACTTGTTTAGCGGATATTATTGGTAGAAATTTAATTATCTAATTATGTTTGATTATGAGGTGATTTTTAATTAGAAATTATCAAATTTCGGATTGGAACAGTTTTTTTTAAGTTTTGATCATAGCGCGTTGTGCAAATTTGGAATTTCGAAAAACAGGATTTTGGAATTTTTGGAATTTTGGAAAAATATAGAAAACCAAGAAGAAAAAGCTGCCACTATACTCAAAAGAGTGCTGGTGTTTTGAGATCTGTTTTTTTTTTTTTTTAAATCCCTCCTCCTCTCATCTTAGTGCTTCTAATTTAGTATATTTCTAAAATTATTAACGTTTATATACTGCCTACGCTTACAAACGAACAAATTTAAAAGCGACGTATCAAAGTCTCCCAAGTTGAATTCCTGTCAAATTCCTCCAAATCTTTCTATCAATTTTTCGTTTTTAGCTTCATATCTTTATGACAACTTATCTGCCTTGATATCAAGTCTTATTTTTTTTATCTTATATTTCAAAAATCTTTATAAGAGATTTCATCAAAACCTTATAAGAAAAAAAGTCTTATTCTAAGCGTTTCCTGCTTTTATGTTTCTTCTTGTTAAAAATAGCGTTACACAAATTTAAAAGGAAACTCTGAGGCACAACTCAATGCTAATAAATCATTTCAAAATTACAAGTGACGGTGACAAGTGAAAGTGACGGTGACTCTCTTTGAAGAAGCAAAAAATAATATGTTATCTTAAATTTAATGGAAAAAAGATGATGATGCCAAAGACAATATTTGTAGCTATCGAAACTTCTGTAAATAGAGTAGTCCTACGAAAAGAAATAACATACTTTGTTATCGATGGCTTGAGAGGAATACTTGAATAGATAAGATAAGATAACGTGTATTTGAAGCCAAAATGTGACCATGTATACAAATAACATACAAGATTAACAAATTACAGCACTCGACACAATAATAATAAAAAAATAAAATAAAAACTACTCTCTTCTTTTTGTAAAAAACTCATCAAGATATCTTCCCACTAGACAAATAAAGTGTGACGACGTACTTTTCAAGGCATCAGGAAGCAGCACTCCATCATTCCCAAATAAATTTTCCCCTACCCCCAAAAGACCTCGACAACGACTCAGACAATGCTCCAAATTCTCCTCCTCTTCTTGGCAAAGAGGGCAAGCGCATATGAATATATGTGCGATTTAATTAAAATACAATTTTTTTTCACATGAAACTGAAGGATGATATGAAGAAAAAAAAACGAACAGAAGGTATTTTTGACGAGAACGGGGGCTACTACCACTCTCTCCCCTTTATTTTTATGCTGAAGTTTACATAATGCTTCTCTAAAACAATTTTAGAATGTAACAGTTGCCAACAGTTGCTAGTTGGCAACTACAAGTATTTTATTTACCAATTATCTTTCAAACATTTAAGCTGAAACTTTATCGTGTAAAGAAAATGTAAAAAAAAAAACAGTCCTTCCATTCTCAAGGCCTTTTGAAAAAATGATTGTCATATCGATGTTGTGTTCGAGCATTCGTCTTTGAAATATTAGTTAAAAGAAAGTCGAACTTAGTTTAAGGAGAGTTAGAGAGGGTGTCAGTCCCCTCATATTCAGGATAACTTCCATTCGTTCAAGTTTTAGTGTCCTTCTTTACTTATGTTTGATTTTTTATTTATTTAATTAACGCTCGTTTTTAATTTGATATTCAGGGTCATCTAAATATGAGGAGGGTGACCGACCCCCTCAATCCCAATCCTCCCCCCCCCCGCTCTTTACACTCAAGTTGAACTTTTATGGTGCGATACTTCGAGGGAAATGGTTGATTTAGGCTTAGTTTGCTTTTAAAGAAAAAAATCAAGTGTTCTTAAAAGGAGGTAGGCTCTTGTCCCCACCAAACCCTTACTCTTTAGATGTAAATTCAACTTTTTACCACAATGATTCAATATTTAAAAGCTAATATTCCCCATAAAAATTCCGGTCAAAATAATTGTTTCCGCAATTCTGTCACCATTTCAACACCTATATTGTAAGTTTAGTCCTAATATATTCCTCCAATTGAAGGTAGGTCCTCCTATATTGTATGTTTAGTCCAAATATATTCCTCCAAATATAGGAAGATCCTCCTACATTGTATGTTTAGTCCGAATATATTCCTCCAAATGAAGGGAGGTCCTCCTATATAGTATATTTAGTCCCAAATATATTCCTCCAAATGAAGGGGGGTTCTCCTATATTGTATGTTTAGTCCCAATATATTCCTCCAAATATAGGAAGATCCTCCTACATTGTATGTTTAGTCCGAATATATTCCTCCAAATGAAGGGAGGTCCTCCTATATAGTATATTTAGTCCCAAATATATTCCTCCAAATGAAGGGGGGTTCTCCTATATTGTATATTTAGTCCCAAATATATTCCTCCAAATGAAGGGGGGTTCTCCTATATTTTATGTTTAGTCCAAAATATTTTTCCAGATGAAGGGGGTTTTAGGGTGAATAAAATATCTTTTACGGAACATAGACCTTGAAAATATAACCATTGACCGCTGAAATTGCATGAATTAAATTCAGTGTTCTGATTTTTATGTAACCTGGAATAGAGCCCATTGGAAATTTTAAGGGCGGCTAAGATACATTGAACGATGCATAAGATGCACTAAGATGCATTAAGTCCAGAAGAATATTTATGAAACGTAATAGCCAAGACTGTTCAGAAACAAAGCTTTGTATTAAGCTTGAGCACCGAGATTTGTCATTTTAATTGACTCATGGAGTAAGCCCGAAGTAAGCCCGATACGGGTTAGAGAAATTAAAAGAAAACTTTTTTTTCTATTTTTATTGAATAAATTGAAAAAACTTCAAAACCACTTTTCCCTTCAAATAATTGAAAGTATATTTCAAGTTTTTATGGGGACTAAAATTGAAGATGTTTACCAATTTCTACAAGAAGAAGCAGTACAGCCAATAAATTATACCACAGGGGGCCTCACGGTCTCTCTTCAAAGTTTTTCGAGATTTTCACGAGCTTGATTTTCTTACATCTGTCTTTTAATCTACTCGTTTTTCTTTAGCTTTTTTTCGAATTAATAATTACATAGATTACAGAAAATTATATTCCATAATTATTAGACGTATTTTTTAAAGCATTATTATTATTTTTAGAGCATTATTACATAATGCTCGTTTGACCACTTGCGGTATTTCCACAAACGACATTTTGCCTAAAATGAAGAAGACGTTTTGTATTTGCCGATTATAATTAACGAAACAGTTTGTTTTTAAATAGAAGATTTTCGTTCACTTCAAGAGGAAATAAAACCTCTTTAATATAAAGAGCTCCAACGTTTAATTATTTGTCCATTAGAGAAAATAAGATATAACGGAATTTTGAAAGAAACGAAGTTTTTAATTATCTCGAGAAAATAAGATGCCTAAAAACGTAGGTTTATTCCGCCTATTTCGTTTTATGCTCAGGCCTACCCCGTGAATCTAGGAAGCTTACGGCTAAAAATTCCCACGTAACATCTGAATTTTAGATGCCAGGTGAGACAGTAAACGCCTGGTCCTGCTGCAATTCTTGGCTTACTTAGTTGTCTTAAAGCTCTTGCTCGGCTACGTCACCAGCGTAGAGGGAGACAGATGTCGCCACTGTTAGTTGTCCCCAAAATGTTCATTCCTGGACGAGGCTGGAGCTTCATTGGGTTGGTGTTCCTGTGAGCCAGTCAACCGTGGATGGCGTTAGCTCGTCTTGTGCGTGGTCTACCTCTTTGGAGTTTATACGGGCGTCTTTAGCTGAATCAAAGTCGAAGACGAGTCTGGCAAGTGTTTGAGTGGACAGGTGAAGTAGATGACTGGACAAGCGCAGCAGGTGAGACTTGAGAACCACTCACAGGGTTGGCAATTTGAAAGACCGGAGGATCTCCAAGTTATGTACCCTGTTAAACCATCTAACGTGTTGGATTTGCAGAGGTGTTTCGCCTGGACAGCATCTACCTTCATCATTTACGTCTGACGAGTATAGCCTAACGCTAGCTACTGAGGCACAGTAAATTGCAGGCAGGTTACAAGTTCAGGCAGCTAAGTATTTCGTTTGATAGGATAGGTTATAATTTTGAGTTGCGGAAAGTTTAACCGAACGCTTTTCGGATTACACCCTATCTGTGTAAAGCTCTTTGACTTAACACCCAAGGTTGTAAACTTGGTTATTAAATCCTTTTTCTTTTCTTTTTTAAGGATCAGATGCCGTGATACGTCTATTACCTGGCGACATTCACCTACTTATGGAGGGCATAAATGATAGCTATGAAGAAAATCAAATAATCACGCTTAACATTCTTAGTACTTGCATAATGGACGAAGATGGTACTAATCCTGTGGATATAATTAAGGTTAGTTGTCCAGGGCATGGGTAATTATAGATGTGTGAGTTGTTTCCGGTGCTTTCACTATCACTGAAGTTTCTGTGTTTTCTCCTAAGGATAATTGGGTTCTCTGAAGTCTCACCAAAATTAACGCTCGTAAATGTACGAACGTTAAGATGAAATGTAAATCAATAATTTTTGGAGTTAAATATTTCGGAGTTCCCGATTTTCTTTCGGACTAACCTCAGACAATTATAGATGGAATTGTGTGTTTCAGAAACTCAGACTATATTTTGAAATGCCATGTATCTACGCCTGGGTTTTCTTGGTAAGCAATATATGGAGCATTTGAAGTATATGTCATGATTATTCAAAACATAGGCAGTAAATATTTTCCGTCGGTGATAATTAAAAGGATAGAATAAATTATGTTCCCCCTTACAAAATAATAAGAATAAAATATAATAAGAGTAAGAGTTTTCAGATAAATTGTAAAAAAAAATTAAGACCAAATAATTAATCATACATAAAAAGAGCCACGATTAAAAGGTAAAATATAAAAAGTAACACAGAATTATGAAAATCATCCTACCTAGTTTTTATTAGCGTTCAATGTTGTGGATGTTGTAAATTATTGCTCAGTGCATTTTTTGAACCAAAATTTGGCATAATAAAGTTTATCTGCATTAAGTAACACTGAATTTTTATATCTTGAAATACTGAAGATCCTTGTGCTCAATATGACTGTCTAAGTGTTTTGTTTTTCGGTTTTGCTATGGACTATTGTTATTCATTGCATATTACATTTTATGGAATGGCATGAATATGGGTACTATGGGATATTATGTCGCGCATATTTTAGGGTTATAAGTGTTAGCTATTTTGTCAAAATTATACTATTGGAAATAGATTCTAGCAATTCCTAATTCGGAAGAATATCAAAATCTTTGGAACTAATTGATGCCTTAGCTAGATTTTATTTTGGTGGCAAGTCATTGCAGCTAATACATTTGGCTCAGAGAACTCATGATGAGTATAAATTAATTCTGAATTCCTCATGTTACCCTGCCACTCATTAACGATCACCAGGTGACGAATATCCATGGATGTGTGTATGAATTACCCAAAACTGAGGTCTGGGGGGCAAACTTGGGTCTGAAGGGGGCAGTTGCACCCTGCCCCATAGTAAATTACGCTCCTGATTTGAAGGTGTAAAGATTCCGTTAATAATTTTTCCCCAATTTAAAAGGCTTTTGACACGGTTAATTCTGACTGTTGCGTTGACTTTGTTGCGTTGACTACTGGAAATAGATTCTAGCAATTCTTAATTCGGAAAAATATCCAAATCTTTGGAACTAGTTGATACCTTAGCTTTGATAATGCCTTAGCTTAACTAATTGATTCCTCATGTTACCCTGCCACTCATTAACGATCTCTAGGTGAGGAATAGCCATGGATGTGTGTATGAATTCGCTTCGGGGCCAACCTGGGTAAAACGCCAAGAAAAAAACAGTCGAATTATTATGAAAGCTATTGGACAATATGGTAAATTTTGTAAAATTCTGAGCTGCCAGGGAATGAGAGTGACTCCTTCCTGTGATGAGATTAATTTGGATTATACTGTGCTTCAATCGCTGGTAAAATTTTTCAAGGAGGTTGATCCAGGAGTTTCCATTGAAAAACCTTAAAACTAAGACTAGATGAGAAAAGCGTGTCAAACCTTTTGACTGGGAACCAAGGGTTAATATAGAGTAGATTATCATTACGAACTAGGAAAAAGGACTAAGAATTAAATTTTTTTACGACTTTTTTTTATGTATAAGTAGTATCTTTTTTATTAGTTTTTATTATTATTAGTTTTTATTTTTAATAGTTTTTTTATTTGTTTTTATTTTGTTTTATACTCGTTATGGAAGTTGTTCATTGTTCAATATGACAGAAAATTTGTGCTATTGCAAATTCTTCTTGTATAAGTGAATTTTTGTTTGCTCAATTTTTAGTTGTGCTATGGGAGGACTTAGTCATGCTGATTAAAATTTTTAGATGACAGTTCGAAAAGATACCGAGACTTATAGAATTCTGGGTATTAGGCAGATATATTCAAACTATTCCTTGGAATATTGAAAACGATTGTCTATCTAATAGCTTAAACTTAGTAAAAAGAAACATGTCACCCATGTTTTGTTTACACATTTTTCCCCTAGTTTTGCTTTCTCAATGGTTAAATAGATTAGATGTCGCCCAATTATCATTTAAGTTCATTTTGTAGTAGCAGGACCCTTCATGGCATCAAATCAAAGTTCCAAGGTATCCATTTAAATCGATATAATCGAAAAGCCCCACTATATGTTTTTGCTGACGCGCTACCGTTGAGCCAAGGATAAAAAATTACATGACCAGCCAGTTTTAAAACTTATGTTTCATATGTACATTTAGTAGAAAAAAGAGGGCCTGCTGCATAAGCATTTAGGTTTGATTGTTGCATTAAGGGCCAAGTACCTGCCAACGGTCAACTTCCTTTATATAGACACCCCATCCCTCTTTCGAATTTTGGTAATTCTGAGGCGATCCTTGAACCCTTACACTCACTTTTCATCTGTGCGTTGCAGCCTGTTGAATTTGAAATAATGCCAGGGTTGATAATGTATTGCTTGTGGCCCAAGGGCGGGAGCCCCCTTCGTTTTTCCTAACATCATCAATACAGACATGTCTGACTTCCTTTGAATTAGGATCATTCAGGGACTACATTTTTCTGAGAATTAGAGGTAGAAATATTTCAGGAAGAAACTTCCAGTGTCGGGTATTTTACGCCTAATATAATGTTTAAGCAATAAATTAATATGGAGGTTGGACAAATTACACTTTTATGTGAGGATACAAGCACTTTACCCCCCCCCCCCTCCCAAAAAATGAGCTCAAGAACATAACGTTAGAAAAAATTATTTGTATTAATTTTATTTAGTTTTAAATTAGTAATTGTTTCGTTGTTATCCTTTTTTTAAAGTTATAGTGCCCTTGGTCAATGTTTCTTGAAAATTCGTCTATCTTTGCATAAAAGGAATTAATGTTTGGCAGTGATCCCACGTTTTTACGAGTAAAATTAAATAAAGTTTGCTTTGAATTCTAGTGTGTGTTTTTGGAAAAGACATTCTTTGAATGCTATAAAAGTGCTTAATTTGGCATAGATTTCTATTCTTAGAAATAATCAGTTATTATTAATATGCTCTGTTTCTGGAAGTGCTGATACGACCTGAATGGCTCTGAGAACTTTAATTTGGATTTCAGAGAATTTAGGCCATTTTGAATTTTGAGAATTGTTTTGATTTTAACAAAAAAACTTGACCAACTCTAAAAATAATCATAGGCAGCGCATTAGCGCTGCCTAAGTAAAGAACGATGTTGGCACAATGTATTATTTATTTTTTTGGTTTCCATACCCAGGGAACTTCATATCGAAGGAGTGTCGTAGAAACTTCGACAAGAGCTCATTTGATTGGGAATTGGGAAAAAGGGGAAATTTTTCCCCCTTTAGACCTAGGCACTTCGTATCGAAGGAGTTGTCGAAGAAGCTTCGAAAAGGGCTCATTCGATTGGAATGGCTAGTGCCCTTTTTAATAGTGAAAAGTGATTGGAAGGCAACTAACACCACTGCCACGCACACCATTTTCCTAAAACACAACCAATCCAAATTTTGAGATAGCCATTTTGTTCGACGTAGTTGAATTCCAGATAGAAATTAGGTTTTTGAGGAGGACACTCCCCCCACAGCCTTCAGGGCAAGGGATGTAAGTTATGCCCTGGGGGCATATAAGGTTTTCATGGAAAGCTTTGTCGTTGAAACTTCAAAAAGGGCTCATTCGATTAGAAATTTAAAGAGCTAGTGTCTTTTTTAATAGTCGGAAGTGATTGGAGGGAAACTAACCCCCCTCTTACGCCCATCTTTTCCCAAAACACAACCAATCAAAATTTTGAGATAGTCATTTTATTCAATGTAGTTGAAAATTCTGGAAATTAGGTCTTTGAGGTCATGGGTCTCCCACCACAGTCTTCAGGGTATGGGTTTTAAGTTATGCCCTGGGGGCATATAAGGTTTTTAGAGACAGCTTTGTCGTAGAAACTTAAAAAAGGGCTCATTCGATTGGAAATTCAAAGGGCTAATGCCCTTTTTAATAGTAGAAAGTAAACGGAGGGCAACTAACCCCCCTCTCACGCCCACCTTTTCCCCTAACACATCCAATCAGAATTTTTAGCAAGCCATTTTGTTCAACGTAGTTGAAAGTTTTGGTAATTAGGTCTTTAAGGATGACAATCCCCCCCCCCAAAAAAAAAGCCCCCAGGGCAAGGGTTTTAAGTTATGCCCCGGAGTCATATAAGAGTCTTATAGAAAGCGTTGTCATAGAAACTTCAAAAAGGGCTCATTCCATTGGAAATTGAAATGGCTAGTGACCTTTTTGATAGTTGAAAATGTTTGGAGGGCAACTAACCCCTCTCACGCCCACCATTACCCCAAACATATACAATCAAAATTTTGAGATAGCCTTTTTCTTCAACGTAGTTGAAAGCTCTGGAAATTAGGTCTTTGAGGATGATAACCCCGTCAGAGTCCTCAGGGCAAGGGTTGTAAGTTAAGGTTTTTGTAGAAAGTTTTGTCGTAGAAACTTCAAAAAGGGCTCATTTGATTGAAAATTGAAAGGGCTAGTGCCTTTTTTAAGAGTCGAAAGTGACTGGAGAGAAACTAATCCCCCTCTCACGCCCACTGTTTCCCCAAACACATTCGATCAAAGTTTAGAGATAGCCATTTTGTTCAACCTAGTTGAAGGTTCTGGAAATTATGTATTCGAGGATGACAAACCCCCCAGAGCTTCAGGGCAAAGGTTGCAAGTTATGCCCTGGGGGTATATAAGGTTTTTATCGATAGCGTTGTCGTAAAATCTTCAAAAGGGGCTCATTCCATTGGAAATTGAGAGGGCTAGTGCCCTTTTTAATAGTCGAAAGGGATTGGAGGGTAACTAACCCCCCTTTCACGCACACCTTTTCCCCAAACACATCCATTCAAAATATTCAGTTGTTCCAAACAAAATGGAACAACCATTTTGTTCAACGTAGTTAGGAGTTCTGGTTGTTAGGTCTTTGAGGATGTCACTCCTCCCAGAGCCCTCAGGGCTAAGGTTTTAGTTGATGCCTTGGGGGCATATAAGGTTTTTATTGAAATCTTTGTCGTAGAAACTTGAAAAAGGGCTAATTCGATTGAAGATTCCAAGGGCTAGTGCCCTTTTTCATTGTCGAAAATGATTGG
Organism: Artemia sp. Qi Xiang Cuo; assembly: GCF_049724085.1. Classification (NCBI taxonomy): domain Eukaryota; kingdom Metazoa; phylum Arthropoda; class Branchiopoda; order Anostraca; family Artemiidae; genus Artemia; species Artemia sp. Qi Xiang Cuo. The sequence goes on from NC_142800.1 coordinate 27,514,878, forward strand.
AGGGCATATAACCCCCCTCTCACGCCCACATCCCCAAACGTATGCAATAAAATTTTGAGATAGCCATTTTGTTCAACGTAGTTGAAAGTTCTGGAAATTAGGTCTTTGAGGATGACAACCCCCGTACAGCCCTCAGGGCAAGGGTTGTAGGTTATGCCCTAGGGGCATATAAGGTTTTCATAGAAAGCGTTGTCGTAGAAACTTCAAAAAGGGCTCATTCATGGCTAGTGCCATGAATTTGAGGTCAACTATCCCCCCTCTCACGCCCACCATTATCTCAAAACACATCCAATAAAAATTTTGAGACAGCCATTTTGTTGAAAGTTCTGGAAATTAGGTCTTTGAGGAAGACGACTTCTCCCCACAGGTTGTAAGTTATGCCCTGGGGGCACATAATGTTTTATAGAAAGCGTTGTCGTAAATATTTCAAAAAGTGCTCAATCGACTGAAAATTGAAAGGGCTATTGCCGTTTTAATATTCGAAAGTATTCGGAGGGAGAATCCCCCCTCCCACGCCCATCATTTCCCCAAACATTTCCGATCAAAATTGTGATATGGCCACTTTGTTCAACGTAGTTGAAAGGTCTGGAAATTATGTCTGAGGTTGACACTACTCCCCCCATAGCCCTCAGGACAAGGGTCGTAAGTTATGCCCTTGGGGAATATAAGGTTTTTATAGAAAGTTTTGTCGTAGAAGCTTCAAATAGGATTCATTTGATCGAAAATTGAGCAGACTAGTGCCTTTTTTATTAGTAAAAAGTAATCAAAAGGCTAGTGCCCCCCACGCCCATCATTTCCCCCAATATTTACAATCAAAATTTTGAGACTGCTGTATTGTTCAGCGTATGAAAACGGCCTAGGAATTTTATATTTGAGGATAACAAAATCCTCAGTCTTCAAACTTCGAGTTTCAAATTATGCCCTTGGGACATATAAGGTATTCACTGATAGAATGGTAATAAAAACTTCGGAGGGGACTCATTGGATGAAGAGTCAAAATTTATTTTTAAGAGTCAAAGTGATCGGAAGGCATCTACCCCCCCCCCCACACATACACACACGTTGTATTGTCCCGAAATACCTCTAATAGAAATTTTGCGATAGCTATTCTATTTAAATGGTCTAAATATCATATAACAAGGCCTGTGGGGTTGAAAAAATCCCCAGAGATTAGGGGCAAGAGTTTTAAGCTATGCCCAGGAGGCATTTAAGGTTTTTATGGAAGGAATGGTTGTTTAACTTTAGAAAAGGCTCAGCATTTCTCTCTTAAAAATACTATGTCAATATAAAACGAACATAAATTAATTTAAAAAAAACTTTTTTTACAAAATAAGTTTTTTTTTTTAAAGCAAAGAACTCCATTATACCAAAATGAACAAAAATAGATTCAAATAATCTACCAGGAATACAACTACCACAAATCAGTATCAATAAATAAATGAAACCCAAAACAAACAGAAATTAAAATAAATAAGAGTCAGACTCAAAATGAGCAGAAATTAATATGAGAAGGGTTCTAAATCCCAAGCTTTCTAAAAGCCAGAATATAATATGTACTTTACTGAAAATAATTCTTTGCAATGTTTTCACTTTTTTAACTTTAAGAACTCAAATATCAATTAAGATTATAATGAATAAGTATCAGCATATACATATTAAACTGACAATGCAGATTTTTTCAGTAAATTCATTTGAATTTTGCCCAGTAAAGTACAAATTACATTCTGGCTTTTAGAAATCTTTAGAACCCTACTCATAATAATTTCTGCTCGTTTTGAGTTTGACTCTTATTTATTTTAATTTCTGTTTGTTTTGGGTTTTATTTATTTATTGATATGGATTTGTGTTAGTTGTATTCTTGGTAGTTTATTTGATTCTATTTTTGTTCATTTTTGTTTAATGGAGTTCTTTACTTTTTTTAAAAGACTTATTTTGTTGAAAAGTTTTTTTTAAATTAATTTATAGAAAAAGCGAATTAGTCTTCTTATTATTAGTTCTCAAACCTATTCTAGCACCCTGAACTCGAAAAATCTCTAAAAGTTCATTCATTTTGCTAACACTTTCATCTAGGATGCATAGATTATCAGCATAATCTAAGTCCAGGAAAGTTTTTCCTCCCCATTTGATTCTGTGTTCTCCCAGTGTCTTTCCTGTGCCGCTTAAGACAAAGTCCATCGAGATAATCCATATAAAGGAGGATAGAACACAACCCTGCTTAACTCCTGATTTAAAAACGAAACCAGCTGCTAACCTCATTTCCTACCTACCATTTATTCCATCTATCTTCCATTTATTATCTATTAATCAAAATCCCGTGCGAGTCCTGTGTCGTTTACTAGGCTACAATTTCCTCGAGGGGTGCCAATCCTTAAGTGCGAATAGAGTTGACCAAAAGATCCCCAGTCTTGCGGGTGCCCCAGCAGGACCGAAGCAGGCCTTTGTAGAGGCCGCTGTCCATAAATATGGATCTTACGCCCTGACACGCTTGTCCTTCTATTGAGGATTCTCCACGATGGTGTTTTGAGTCACCATGCAACTTAACTCAATGCTGGTAGAAGGTATGTTACTCACGGGACCTGTCCATACACTGGTGGACCCTGCTGAGTGTATATTCCAGGCGGCCTTTTCTCCTCTGTCTGTATTTACGACCCCCGGGTGAGGATTCCCCAGTTTCTATTATGGACCCCCAGGGACAGGTCCTCCTTGGTCCGCGCCTCCCATAGAGGTACCCTACATATCTGTAGGACGCTCCCGTATCAGCCACCGGGGGAAGCGCTGAGTGGCCCTGGGGGAGCCACTACTGAGCAGTAGACCTTAGTCTCTCTTGGGATTTTTTTTTTCGTGCAAGGGTTTGTTATGCATTTTTCGAAAACAGAGACACAACGCAACTTTCCTGCGATCAAGCGTTGCAAACCTAGCTTTATTTAGTAGAGAGTATGGAACATTACCTTCTTTGAAGATTATTCGCAGGACTCTTTTTTGTATGGATTATATTTTATCTGATTCATCCCGGGAGTGGTCAGGTTGCCAAATAGGACAAGTATATTCAAGATAAGGAGGGATAAAGGAAGTAGAATTAATGCTATATACGAGAATCTGGAATTTCAAACAATGTTGTATTCTATCCCCATTAGTATGGACCAATCTGATGGATTTTGTCCTAAGGAACACGGTAAACGTTATAGATATACATGGAATCATACGAAAGATAAAACTCTGCAAGACGTAGGTTATGCAGATAATTAGAGTGCCCTAGATAAAAATGTTAGCAAAATTAATGAATTTTTGGAGTTTGTGAGGGTTCTGAGTGCAAAACATAGGCTTCAAAATTCATGTTAAGAAAACTAAACCCCTTAGAATAGGAATTAATGAAGGTGAAGAGGTGATTTTAGGCATTGAGAAAATATATCAAGCGGATATCTTTACTTACTAAGGCAGTATTACTAGAAAAGATGGATATTTTTTTATGGTTGAAAATTTTGGAAGAATATGAAGGTAAATGTACAACCCAAGACTAGAATATTGGAAGGTAATGATAGCGGTCAAGTTTGGTTCTCAAACGAGGGTGCTTTGGAAGACAGAGGAGGATTTTTGAGACGTTGTTCAAAGGAATTGTCTACAGATACCTTTGGGTACCTATTTGAATGACCGTATATCAAACAATAAACTACTCGAAAAATGTGATTCAATCCTACTCTTAGGCAATAGTTCGCCACAGTTAGGCAAGTTTTGTGGATGAAGGATAACGGATTGCCAAAGATTTCTCTTTTTCAGCAATTCATCTGAGGCCAAACGAAAAGTAGATCGCCCCGAGTGGGGTGAGAAGAGGTGATAAGGAAGGACTTGCATTCCATTTTTGACGGATTAGATTTTCCTTGAAAAGGTCTTCCATATTTCCTCCTAAGTTTTCGACATTCTGAAACTGTGAAGGCACAAGCCCGATATTTTGGTAGGCAGCCATACCAAGGAAAGCTCCTCCCCCCTAATTTTTTTATTATGGTGGTTTCTTATTTCTCTAAAGTGCTCTTATGATTTGACAGTTTATTTGCAAAAATAAAGTCAGGTAACGGAAAGATATGTAAAAATGTTTGCCAAATGTTTTTATCGTTTCAAGTTTAACTAGCCCTCGTCTGTTCAAAAATGATTATACATATCTATCTGTTCCTGAGAAAACTATGACTCATTTATTATTGGGACAAAATTCAGATCAAGCGCTGTGAGTATGAAAGACAATATGGGAATCGTAACCACTAAACCATCTGGGATTTAAAACAAAATAGGGGACAAATAGGTTTCAACCGCTGACTCTTCAATCTGTAGTCGAATGCTCTACCACTGAACTATGAGTTATAGGAATCTCGGGTAAAAATCAGACCTGGTTCAAAATAAGGGCTAGTGGCCTCAGAACATTTAATGTCGCTAATGGATTGAATAAGCAATAAGTTTACTGAATTCATATATATGGAAGCATTTTTCCATTTCAATACTATTGTTGGCTCGAAATTTCTATGACGTCATACCTTTGCTACGTCATACCGATGCTTATCCTACATGTGACACAAAATTCAAAACTGACCTTAATATGAATGATGTCATCTTAGGCAATAAATAGAATACTATAAATTGGAAATGACGTCATCGATGCTACATAACAGACGTTGCATCCTGAGATACGATAGTTAGTGAATAACACTTAGAAGATAAGCTATTATTTGTTTAAGGTGTTAATTATTGCAAGCAAAATGCTTAAAAGATTGAATATAAAGCCAAAACTTAGACCTTCAGTTAAAAAGGCAGAATCTATTCCAGGCAAAGGAGTATCAGGGAAGACTGCTACAGTTACAATTGAAAAAGAAAACATTTCAAAAGATAATGAGAGGAAAGTATTAGAACATAGTGATGGTGCCCTACCTACTGAAATTACATCCACAGTTATTACATGTCCAACTACTTCGAAAAATGTAGCTGGTAATGGACAACCCAAACCACAAAGGGGTAATATAGATGTCAGTGTGAACACAAAAGTGAGAGAAGGACGCCTTGAGTACTCGGAAAGGGGTAGTACAGATGAGCTGGCTAATGTACCAGCAATAGATATCAATAAAACTGATACTACAAACATACTAAGCAAAGCAAACCAAATCAATGATGAGGCTATGCCAGTAGGAGACTTAATAGAGTCTCACTTAATATGTTCTGAATCAACACATGGATCCAACATAGATGCTGGCAGTATCACTAAGATCGATAAGCCAGCTCGAAAAAAGATGCCAAAGTTAAAAAGAAGTAAGATTGCCGATTACCAGAATTTCTACAACGTCAGAGACTCACTTGTAGAAAAATTGGCAAAGAAGGAACAAATTGATTCATCTGAGCTGAGCAATTCTGAGCTTTGTTTCTACTCAGAAGAATTACTTAGAGAAGACTGTTTTGTGCATCCTTTCACATTAAGTACTACTCTTTTTAGCCAAGTCAAGATGGGAATACCTAATAGATGGTTGGACTATTCTTCCTATGGGATAACAATACATGACACGCGTCTTGTCGCGCTGAAAGTACCTTTGAAAAATGCAAAGTGTCAGTTTTTAAAAGGAGACGAAGTCTTCACTCCTGGCCACGCAATCCAAAACATACAGAATTTAGGGCTCATCATAGACTTGACAAATACGCACCGTTATTACAATCCTATGGACTTCGCAAGAAATGGGATTTTTCACGAGAAAATAATGTGCGAGGGTCATGTTATTCCACAAGATCATGTGGTTAGAAGATTTTTTCAGATTGTGGACAGTTTCCTGCATAGCAACGATGAAAACGTGATTGGGGTTCATTGTACCCACGGAGTGAATCGTACAGGCTACCTTATATGCAGATACATGATTGAAAGACGTGGGTACAATCCCGGCGATGCACTGGAAGCGTTCAACAGTGCACGAGGCCATCAACTAGAAAGAGATTTATACAAAGCGGATTTGCTAAAGGCAAAGTGGCAGCAAATTGAAATTAACACTACGTATTCCTTTACTAGGCCTATTAGTGATATTCCTCAAAAAAGTGCTAGTGTGAAGAGGAAGTTTGTGTCTCATTTTAAAAAGTAAGTTACAAGGAAGAGTGATTATTTAAATTATATTGTGTCTCATTTAATTCTTGTTATTTGACACAATAAATTCGTATCGTATCGTATTTAGCAAATTAAAATCAAAGACTAATAAAAGATACGAGGAGATAAAAGAAAGAGAACTAGAAACGAATCAAGTACAAGAAGAACCCACGGAAACTGTAACACTTGAATGCCAAAATGATGTCAGTTCTGAGTCATCACTTCCAGTAGAAAAAGGTCCATATATTACTTTTGATGAAGAAGGGAACTTTCGAATTGATATGCAAAGTTTGGAAATAGAAACTGAAGAAGCTGCTGCAGAAATACGGGCTTTGGAGTCACAAACAGCTGTGGATTCAAGAAGTAGCAGTTTCAGTCGATTTGGAAAGCCAAACCCCAAGAAGCATCGCACACTCTTCTCCAAAAAGAAACTGAAAAATTTTACACCGCATTGGCTTTAATTGGAACCAACTTCGACAAGATGACTCAATGTTTTCCACATTATACCCTAAACCAGCTGAAGTACAAATTCAAAGTCGAGGATAAGAAAAATCCAGAATGAATCACAAATCTACTTAAGAAGGTTAGATTTGATAAAGAAGTTTATAGCCAATTTCTTGAGAACTCTGAAGGAGAAGATGAGGATGACGACGAGTCCAAAGAAAACAAGACAAAAAGACAAGAAGTCTAGGATGAATCCAAGAAGGGTGATAAAGGATCACAGAAGCAGAAATCGACTAAAGACAAAAATGAAGCGCCTATGAAGAGGAAAGCTACTGAAGATGCAAAGAAGTCCGTCAAAAAACCGAGGGTTGACGTTGATATGGGTCTAGGTCGAATTATAGATGAAATCGCAAAAAAAATGACAACAGTTGTCGAGATAGAATCGATATTTTCACAGATATAAAGTTACCTTAAAGTTCGAGCTCACTTTTTAATAGTCAAAAAGAGATCCAAGGGCAGCTAGCCCCCCCGCCCCCACCCCATGCCTTCTTTTCACAGAGCCTGAAAAAGTTACCTTATTTTCAACATAGGGCTATATATGGGCCGAATCTATGATATCAACTAATTAATAACTCACAATGAAGGCAATAACGAGCAAACTTTATGTAACACAATAAAGAAATTTGCTCAAATGAAACTATGATTAGTTATAAACGTATCTCATAAATTTGCAAGAAAATAATTTTGGGAGAAAAATACTGTGTTTTTGGAGAGAGGGAGCACATTTGTTTGAATATTTAATTTTGTAAAAAGCTAAATCTCCCAGACCCACTTCATCCAATCTGCTTAGTAGTCTATCAAAAACTTTATTGGTAAGCAAGGCAGTATTTTTAAAAATAATGCAGTCTATCTGCAGAGGGGAAGGAGCACGCCTTGGAATAGGTTAACAACCACTCCTCTAAGGGATTCTAAGGTAAAATATAAGCCAAAAAGACTTCCAGCTCTTCCCTTGCTTCTAGTTCTTTATCAGAGACAACGCTATAGCATTGCCTATAGTAAAGGCCATACGGCTCCAATGTCTTATTATTTGTTTCTCCCCAGAGGCACTTCATATGGAAGGGGTCGTCGTAGAAGCTTCAAAGGAAGTTCAGTCGATTAAAAATCGAGGGTTCTAGTGTCCTTTTTGAGAGTCAAAGGTGATTGGAAGGCATCTAACACCCCTTCCACGCCCATGAGTTCCTCAAATACATTCAATCAAAATTTTGAGATAGCCATTTTGTTCAGCATTATTGATTTCTACATAGAAATTATGTTTTTGAGGAGGACAATCCCCCACAGCCCTCAGGGCAAGAGTTGTAAGTTATGCCCTGGGGGAATATAATTTTTTTTATAGAAAACATTGTCTTAGAAACTTCAAAAAGGGCTCCTTTGATTGAAAATTCAAAGGGCTAGTGCCCTTTTACTAGTCAAAAGTGGTTTGTGGGCAACTAACGCCCCTCTCACGCCCACCATTTCCCCAAACACATCCAATCAAAATTTTGAGATGGCCATTTCATTCAACGTGGTTGAAAATTCAGGAAATTAGGTCTTTGAGGATAACAACCCCCCCCCCCTCCCACAGCCCTTAGGGCAAGGGTTGTAGGTTATGCCCTGAGGGTATATAAGGCTTTTACTAAAAACGTTATAATCGAAAATTCAAAACGTGCATAATTAAAGTAGAGATGAATGGGTGACTGGCCTTGTGCACCCTGGAAATGGATTAACTAACATTTAACACCCCTTACATGCCAATCATTTCTCCAAATACATCAAATCAAACATTTGATATAGCCGCTCTTTTCCACGTTTTTGAAAGGTCTGTAAATTATATGTTATAGTCTTCAGGGCAAGGGTGATAAGTTATGCCCTGGGGTCATAAATGGATCTTATGAAGGAACACTCGTATAAACTTCATAGAGGGCTCTTTTGATTGGAAATTGAAAGTTCTAGTTTACTTTTTAAACGTCAAAATATTTCGGGGGGTAACCAGCTACCCCCCCCCCCAAAAAAAAAAAAACTTTTCCAAATGCATCCGATTAAAATTTTGAGATAGCTATTTCGTTAAAAATAGTTCTAAGATCATATAACAAAAGTCCGGTGTCGACACAACCCCCCAGGCCACAGGGGCAGGCGTTGTAAGTTATGCTCTATGTGCATATATGTTTCATACAGAAGGGATGCTTGTATAAACTTCAAAGAGGGCTCATTTGATTGGAAATTGAAAGCTCTAGTTCACTTTTTAAGAGTCAAAAGAGATTGGAGGGCACCTAGCCTCCCTTCCCCCCACTCTACGCCCTTTTTCCTCAAACCCATCCGATAAGAACTTCGAGATAGCCTTTTTTTTTAAATAGTTCAAAGACCATATAATGGAAACTCTGGGGTCAACACAGCCCCCCAGGGCCCGAGGGCAGGAGTTGTAAGTTATGCCCTGGGGGAAGATATGGTTCTTATGGAAGGGGTGCTCGTAAAAACTTCAGAGAGGGCTCATTTGATTGGAAAATGAAAGTTCTAGTTCAGTTTTTTTAGTGTCAAAAGAAATTGGAGGGCAACTAGCCCTCCTCCCAAGCCCCTTTTTCCCCAAATGCATCCAATAAAAATTTTGAGATAGCCATTAAGTTACAAAATGTTCAAAATCAGATAATAAAAACTCAGGTGTCATCAAAACCCCCCAGGGCCCGGGGGCAGGAGTGGTAAATTATGCCCTGGGGCATATATGGTTCTTATGAAAGGGATGAGAGAGAGAGAAAAAAGAGTTTTATTTTAAAAAATAAAATAAAACACATTAACAACAAAACCCGAAGTTTATTAAACTTGTATGGGCTCGTATAAACTTCAGAGAGGGCTCATTTGATTGGAAAATTGAAAGTTCGAGCTCACTTTTTAATAGTCAAAAAGAGATCCGAGGGAAGCTAGCCCCTCCCCCCCCCCTCACGCCTTCTTTTTTCAAACCCATCTGATGAAAATTTTGAGATAGACATTCTGTTAAAAATAGTTCAAAGGTCGGATAAGAAAAACTCTGGTGTCAATACAACCCTCCAGGGCCCAGGGGAAGATGTTCCAAGTTATGCCATCTATAGTTCTTATGAAAGGGGTACTCGTATAAACTTCATAGAGGGCTCATTTGATTGGAAATTGAAAGTTCTAGTTTACTTATTAAGAGTCAAGAGAGTTAAGGGCAACTAGCCCCCCCCCACGTCCTTTTTCCCCGAGCCCATCCGCTACAAATTTTTAGATAGCAAGTTTTTTGGAAGTAGTTTAAAAATTAGATAACAAAAACTCCCCCCAGGGCTCGGGGGATAGGCATTGTAAGTGTTGTCCTGGGGGCGTATATGGTTCTTATAAAAGGGATGCTCGTATAAACTTCAGAGAGGGCTCATTGGATTGGAAATTGAAATTTCTAGTTCAATTTTTAAGAGTCAAAAGATATATGAGGGTAACTAGCCCTCCCCCCCTCCCCACACCCTTTTTCCCCATGCTCATCCGATAACATTTTTATAATAGCCATTTCATTAAAAATAGTTCAAAGATCAGATAAGAAAAATTCCTGTGTCGACGCAACCCCCCAGGGCCCGGAGGTAGGCGTTATGAATAATGCTCTAGGGGTATATATAGTTCTTATGGAAGGGAGGCTCGTATATCTTCGGAGAGGGCTCATTTGATTGGAAATTGAAAGTTCATGTTCACTTTTCAAGAGTCAAAAGAGATCGAAGGGCAACTAGCCCCTCCCCCCTTCACGCCTTAAGTGCATCAGATAAAAATTTTGAGATAGACATTCTGTTCAAAATAGTTCAATGTTCAGATAACAACAAACTCCGGTGTCGACACGCCCCCCTCCCAGGGTCCAGGGACAGGCGTTGTAAGTTATGCCCTTGGGGCATATATGGTTGCTATGGAAGGGATGCTCGTATAAACTTCATAGAGGGCTCATTTGATTGGAAATTAAAAGTTGTAATTCACTTTTTAAGAGTCAAAAGTGACTGGAGGGCAGCTAGCCTCCCCCCACACTCCATTTATTTTTTCCCAGAGGCACTTCATATAGAAGGGGTCGTCGTATAAACTTCAAAGGGGACTCATTCGATTGGAAATCGAGAGTTCTAGTGCCCTTTTTAAGATTCAAAAGTGATAGGAGGATAACTAGCCCCCCTCCCCCAAGCCATTTTTCCCCAAAGACATCTGATAAAAATTTGAGGTAGCTATTTTATTAAAAATAGTTCAAAGATCATATAACAAAAGCTCCTTTACGGTTGGCCATTTCGTTAAGAATATGTTCAAAGGTCAGATAAGACAAACTCCTGTGTCGACACAACCTCCGGTGGGCCCGGGGCAGGCGTTGAAAGTATTGCTGTGGGGCAATATATGATTCTTATGGAAGGTATGCTCGTAGAAACTTTGGTGAGGGCTCATTTGATTGGAAATTGAAAGTTCTCGTTCACTTTTTAAGACTCAAAAGAGATCGGAGGGCAACTAGCCCCCCTCCCCAGTCCCTATTTTCCTCAAACCCATCTGATAAGAACTTGGAGAGAGCCATTTTTTCAAAATACTTCAAAGGTCAGATAAAAAAAAGCTCCGGTGTCGACACAACCCCCCAGGGCCCGGGGGAAGGCATTGTAAGCAATGTCGTGGGGCCGTATGTGGTCCTTTTGATTTGAATGCTTTATATAAACTTCAAAGAGGGTTCATTTGGATGGAAATTAAAATTTGTAGTTCATTTTCTCAGAGTGAAAAAAGATCGGAGGGTAACTAGCCCCTCCCGCCCTCCCCGCCTTTTGGTTTGTCGGATGGATAAACCCATCTGATAAAAATTTGAGGTGATCATTTTCTTAAAAAATAGTTCTAGTTCAACCATCAGATATTAAAACTCTGGGGTCGACACAACCCCCTAGGACCAGGGACAGGCGTTGTAAGTTCTACTCTGGGGATATATATGGCTCTCATAGAAAGGATGCTCGTATAAACTTCAGAGAGGGCTCGTTTGATTGAAAATAGAAAGTTCTACTTCACTTTTAAAGAGTCAAAAGAGACCGAAGATTAATTAGCCGCCCCCCCCATTAAAAAAATTCAAATGAATTTACTGAATAAAATCTGCATTGTCAGTTTAATATATTCCTTAAAATCTTAATTGATTTTTGATTTCTTATACTTAGAAAAGTGAAAACATTTAAAAGAATTTTTTTTCAGTAAAGTACAAATTATATTCTGGCTTCAGAAAGCTTGGGGTTTAGAATCCTACTCATATTCATTTCTGCTCGTTTTGAGTTTGACTCTTATTTATTTTATTTTCTGTTTGTTTTCGGTTTCATCTATTTATTTATACTGATTTGTGGTAGTTGTATTCTTGGTGGATTATTTGATTCTATTTTTTTTCATTTTGGTTTAATGGAGCTCTTTACTTTTTTAAGAAACTTATTTTGTTGAAAAAAGTTTTTTGTTAATTAATGTTCAGAAAGACCATGAGGTTATCCGATTCGTGAGATTTTAAAAGTCAATGCGCAATTTTACATAAAAATATAAAGGAAAAAAAAGTCTAACGTTTTTTAGTTTTTGGAGCTGTCTAAAAAGATATAAAACCGAACTGGCCAGCCATGACAAACCAAAGAGAGAACAATCTTTAAATGAAGAACAAAACAAGCTTACGGCAGTAGAAAGAAACGAAAAGGCGAACTGAAGGACGGATATTCCCTCTGTATAAAACTATGCGTCTTCAGCGTTAAATATAGAAGAAACTAATAAAAAAGGAAAGATAAAATCTTGAAGGATCTATAAAAGCTAAAACTAAAATACATAAAATATAATCTAAAAACAACGAAAAATAAGAAACGAACCAATATTTTTATATACAATTAATAAATTTGCATATACAGATATTGTTAAGAATTGACAAAAAACAATTCTTATTTTGTAATGTTTTTAGTTTTAGATTTTTTTTTGTTTAATTTTACACTCTATAGATTATTTTGGATTTTATCTTTACTCTTTTAATTACTTTCTTCTATATTTAAAGCTGAAGAAGCCTAGTTTTATACAGACGAAATATCTGTCCTTCAGTTTGTCTTTTCCCTTCCTTCTACTGGCCGTAGACCTGTTGTTTTCTTTTTCTTCTTGAGACTTTTATTCTTATCTTAATTTAGCTTTTATTCGTTTAAAACTCTATGATGTTTTTGTGACCTTGTTTAAATTGTGCTTGTTCGAGTTATCAAAAAGATTGGCTACAGAGGTGAAGGTGGGTAATGATAGAAGTGCTTGTTAAAACACTCTTTTTATTATAAATCGAATACTTTTGGTTTCTTATTAGCAAGGCCGTGAGCGGTTAGGGAGGTTTGATCCCTTCCCGAAATGTTTTTTTTACTCTTAAAAACGTAATAAAAATGGATAAAAACAAATTTTGTGTGCGTTTTTTGATTTTTTTTGTGTAACCCCCCCCCCCCCTGAAAAAGAAAATCTTTGAGTAAAACCCCCTCCCAAAAAAATCCTGGGTACGGCCTTGCTTATTAGTGAAGCTTTCTATTTGAAATTCAAATCTGCATCCTGGCTTTTCATCCCGTATAATTTTACTTTATGATCTTTTTATTTGTTTAGTTTGTAAAAGTTGATTTATATTTGTTTTTTGTTTTAATTGTATAAAAATTTCCTAAGTGAAGTTTTATGTCTTAAATGAAAAACTTAAATAAAAAAAATAAAATAAGTAAACACAAGCGAAAATGAAATATATAAAACAGAAGAATAAATAACGAATAAGCTAAATAAAGAAGGTTTTTCTTACCACTCACAGTATTGGCGTAATGAATATATAAACAATTGGTGTTAGGAGAAAACAAATTAAGTATATTAATTATTAATTTAAGGTATATTAAGGAGGCTGTTTTATTATTCCAAGAAATGACAAATATTCATTATGCTTGCTTTTAACCTTGTCAAAAATAGTTTTGGTATTTATTTTACTGAAATAGTGTTTGCTATTTATTTGTTTCTGTACGGTTAAACCAAATATTTGCCAAACGTATATAGATTATAGGCATTACACATTATTTGCCATTTTGAACCGATTGCTGGTGAGAAATAATTCAGCAATTCAACAAAATCAGCAAACTTTTTTATATGGCCTTGGGCTGTATCTAGGGAATAGGGAGAGGGATTGAGGGGGACTAGGATGCAGCTGAACTGGAAGTGACTCTGAAAGTTCAATAAATAGAAAATTTATTTATTTAATAAATTAAGAATTTGTTATTTTAAAGTATTGCTCAGAACAGGGAATAAAAGGGCGCAAAATCTTTGTAATTGAGTAGCGCGTTAACTTAAAGAAGAAAAACTAACGTCATTTTAACCAACCACGGCTCCCTATTTTCTAGAATGACTCCAGTGGCCTCTATCAAAAAGCCTTTGGCGATATTGTGAGCATTCGGCCACCTACAACGCTTGCGGGGGCAATTCTCCTGCGGTTGCTCGTTCGGAAAGGATACTATCCGTAAGTTTTTCGTCTTTTCTGCTTTATGCTGAGCGTTTCACTGTTCCGCTGATGGATGCAATTTAGAAAAGAGAGAACCACGGCCTGTAGTTGTTGGAAATTAAATGGCTCGTTTTAAACGAATATAATAAAAAAAAGAGGCTTTCCAGATGAGCAATGGCCAATTCTTTCAGAAGTTTTAATAGCAAAGATGGCAGAAGAAAGACTGGATGCTCGAAATTAGGGTGGGGTATAAGAAATAATAAAAATCTTTGAGGATACCTTGGAAGGAAGTCAAAAAAGAAACTCTAAATATGATTATATAGAAGTGAAGTATTGATCAATGCATCAGTTTGAAGTCGGCAACACTACAAAGAGTTTGCAGTGCTGCCATTTATTATTGCAGTTTATTTATTTATTTAAAATAAATGTACTACAATAAGAAGGGAGCTATCGCCCCACAACACCCTTACTCAGACTTAGTCTAAATAAAGGGAGATGAGAGATAAATGTTTACTCCTCCCCCTCTCTATAGTTATCTGAAGTTTCATCGAGAGTTTGACAACTTGGGCATTGCAATGAACTCTTTATGGTGTTTTCTTTTCAGAGGCAACGCTATAGCGTTGCATATAATAAAGGCCATACGGCTCCAATGTTTCAATACTATTATTTTTTTCCCAGAGGCACTTCATATGGAAGTGGTCGTCGTATAAACTTTAAAGGGGGCGTATTTGATTAGAAATCGAGAGTTCTAGTGCCCTTTTTAAGGTTCAAAAGTGATTGGAAGGTAACTAACACCCTATCCACGCCCACAATTTCCCCAAACACATCCAATCAAAATTTTGAGATAGCCATTTTGTTCTAGGTAGTTGATTTCCAGATAGAAATTATGTTTTTGAGGAGGATACTCCCCTTACAGCCCTCAGGGCACGGGTTGTAAGTTGTGCCCTGGGGGCATATAAGGTTTTTATAGAATGCTTTGTCGTAGAAACTTCAAAAAGGAGTCATTCGATTGGAAATTCAAAGGGATAGTGCCCTTTTTAATAGTCGAAAGTGATTGAGGGGCAACTAACCTCCCTCTCACGCCCACCTTTTCCCCAAGCACCATCCAGTCAAAATTTTGAGATATCCACTTTGTTCAACGTAGTCGAAAATGCAGGAAATTAGGTCTTTGAGGATGACAACAACAACAACCCCCCCCCCCCACAGCCCTCAGGGCAAGGTGTGTAAATTACGCCCTGGGGGCATATAAGGTTCTTATAGAAAGTGTTGTCGTAGAAACTTCAAAAAGGGCCCATTCGATTACAAATTTAAATGGCTAGCGCCCTTTTTAATAGTCAAAAGTGATTGGAAGGTAACTAACACCCCTTCCATGTCCACCATTTCCCCAAACATATCCAATCAAAATTTTCAGATAGCCATTTTGTTCAACGTAGTTGAAAGTTCTGGAAATTATATCTTTGAGCAGGAAACTCCCCCCGAAGTCTTCAGGGCAAAGGTTATCAGTTATGCCCTGGGGGCATATATGGTTCTTATTGAAGGACTGCTAGTATAAACTTCAGAGAGGGCTCATTTGATTGGAAATTGAAATTTCTATTTCACTTTTTAAGCGTCAAAAGAAATCGGAGGGTAAACAGCCCCCCCCCCCTTTCCACGCCCTTTTTTCCCAAATACATCGAACAAAAATTTTGAGATAGCTATTTTTTTAAAAATAGTTCTAATATAATATAACAAAAGATCCGGTGTCGACAAAGCCCTCCAGGGCCCGGGGGCAGGCGTTGTAAGTTATGCCCATGGAGTATAAATGGTTCTTATGGAAGGGATGCTCGTATAAGCTTCAAAGAGAGCTCATTTGATTGGAAATTGAAAGTACTAGTACACTTTTCAAGAGTCAAAAGAGATTGGAGGGCACCTAGTGCCCCCCCCCCTCCACGTCCTTTTTTCCTCAAACCCATCCAATAAGAATTTTGAGATAGCCATTTTTTAAAAACAGTTCAAAGAAAATATAACGAAAACTCCGGGGTCGACACAGTCCCTAGGGACCGAGTTCAGGCGTTGTAAGTTATGCCCTGGGGGAATATATGGTTTTTATGGAAGGGATGCTCGTAAAAACTTCAGAGATGGCTCATCTGATTGGAAATTGAAAGTTCTAGTTCAGTTTTTGAGAGCCGAAAGAGATTGGAGGGCATCTAGCCCCTCTCCCTACGCCCCTTTTCCCCAAATGCATCCGATAAAAATTTAGAGATAGCCATTAAGTTAAAAATTGTTCAAAAGTCAGATAACAAAGACTCAGGTGTCGACACTATTCCTAGGGCCCGGGGGCAGGCGTTTTAAGTTATGCCCTGGGGCATATATGGCTCTTATGAAAGGCATGCTCGTATGAAATTCAGGGAGGGCTCATTTGATTGGAAAATGAAAGTTTAAGCTCACTTTTTAATAGTCAAAAGAGATCCGAGGGCAACTGGCCCCCCCCCCTCCCCACGCCTTCTTTTCCAAGCCCATCTGATTAAAATCCTGAGATAGACATTTTGTTAAAAATAGTTGAAAGGTCGGATAAAAAGAACTCCGGTGTCAATATAACCCCCAAGGGCCCGGGGGAAGGCGTTGTAAGTTAGGCCCTGGGGGCACATATTGTTGTTATGGAAGGGATACTCGTATAAGCTTCATAGAGGGCTCATTTGATTGTAATTCACTTTTTAAGAGTCAAAAGTGATCAGTGGGCAGCTAGCCTCCCCCCACACTCCATTTATTTTTTCCCAGAGGCACTTCATATGGAAGGGGTCGTCATATAAACTTCAAGGGGGAATCATTCGATTGGAAATTGAGAGTTCTAGTGCCCTTTTTAAGAGTCAAAAGTGATCGGAGGACAAGTAGCCCTCCCCCACGCCTTTTTTCTCCAAATTAATCCGATAAAAAATTTTAGGTAGCCATTTTGTTAAAAATAGTTCAAAGATCATATAACAAAAACCCCTGTGTCGACGCAGCTCCCCAGGGCCCGGGGCAGGCGATGTAAGTATTGCTCTGGGGCATATATGGTTCTTATGGAAGGTATGCTCGTATAAACTTCGGAGGGCTCATTTTATTAGAAATTGAAAGTTTTAGTTCACTTTTAAAGAGTCAAAAGATATCTGAGGGAAACTAGCCCCCCCCCCTCCATGCCCTTTTTTTTAAACCCATCTGATAAGAACTTTGAGATAGCCATTTTTTAAAATAGTTGAAAGATGATATAATGAAAACTCCGGGATCGACACACGCCCCAGGGCCCGGAGGTAGGCGATGTAAGTAATGCTCTGTGGGCATATATAGTTCTTATGGAAGGGATTCTCGTATAAACTTCGGAGAGGGCTCATATGATTGGAAATACAAAGTTCTCGTTCACTTTCTAAGAGTAAAAATAGATCGGAGGGCAAATAGCACCCCCCCCCTCTCCACGTCCTATTATCCTCAAACCCATCCGATAAGAACTTTAAGAGAGCCTTATTTTTCAAAATGGTTCAAAGATCATATCAAGAAAACTCCGGGTTTGACAAAATCCTTCAGGGCACGGGCTAAGCGTTGTAAGTTATGCCTGGGGGGCATATATAGTTGATATGGAAGGGATGCCCGTATGAAATTCAGAGACTGCTCATTTGATTGGAAACTGAAAATTCTAGTTCAGTTTTTAAGAGTAAAAAGAGATCAGTGGGCAACTATCCTCCCTCGCCCCTTTTCCTCCAAATGTATTGGAAAAAAAATTTGAGATAACCATTTCGTCAGAAGTGTTCAAAGGTCATAATAAAAAAAAAAAACTCTGTTCTTTTGGGGTTTCATTTATTCTTTAATAGTAATTTCTGGTCGTTGTGAGTTTTAATTTTAAAGGTTTTTGTATCTGCTGAGCTTAAATTTAAAATGGCCTTTTCTTTTCTTTGAAAAACTTATTTTTCGGAAAGTTTTTTCAATTAATTTTTGTTCGTTTTTGATTGCAAAAAGTTTCAAGTTTTTTTAAAATTTTATTTTAAAATCAAACTTAAAAAAAAAGGTCAAACGTTCATCAAAGTGTTAAAACTGGTATCAAAGTGGCAAAATCAAAGGGAAAAAATGGGTTTGTGTCAACCGAGGAGTTTTTATTATCTGATGTTTGAACTATTTTTAACATAATGGCTATCTCAAAAATTGTATCGGATGGGCTTGTGGAAAAAAGGCGTGGGGGGGGCTAGTTACCCTTCGGTCTCTTTTTACTCTTTTAAAGTGAACTAGAACTTTCTATTTTCAATCAAATGATCCCTCTCTGAAGTTTATACGAGCACCCCTTCTTTAAGAACCACAAATATCCCCAGAGTATAACTTACAACGTCTGTCCCTGGGCCCTGGGGCGTTGTGTCGACCCCGGAGTTTTAATTTCTGATTGTTGAACTATTTTTAAGAAAATGGTCACCTCAAATGTTTATCGGATGGGTTTATCCATATGATAAACCCAAAGGCGTGGAGGGCGGCAGGGGCTAGTTGCCCTCCGGTCTTTTTTTTAGTCTGAGAAAAATGAACTAGAGCCTTTAATTTCCTTTTCAAATGAGCCCTCTCTTAAGTTTATACAAGCATCCCTTTCAAAAGAACCATATACGGCCCCAGGACATAGCTTACAATGCCTGCCCCCCACGTCCTGGGTGGTTGTGTCGACACCGGAGTTTTT
Organism: Artemia sp. Qi Xiang Cuo; assembly: GCF_049724085.1. Classification (NCBI taxonomy): domain Eukaryota; kingdom Metazoa; phylum Arthropoda; class Branchiopoda; order Anostraca; family Artemiidae; genus Artemia; species Artemia sp. Qi Xiang Cuo. The sequence continues at coordinate 27,533,568 of NC_142800.1, forward strand.
GTTGTCTGACCTTTGGACTATTTTAAAAAAAATGGCTATCTCAAAATTTTAGCGTATGGGTTTGGGGGAAAAGGGGCATGGGGGGCTAGGGACCCTCCAATCTCTTTTGACTCTTAAAAATTGAACTAAAACTTTCAGTTTTAATTCAAATCAGCCCTCTCTGAAGTTTCTACGAGCATCCCTTTCATAAGAACCATATATACCCCCGAGGCATAACGTGCAACACCTGCCCCCGAACCCATGGGGGTTGTGTCGACACTGGAGTTTTTTTTATCTGACCTTTTAACTGTTTTTAACAAAACAGCTATCTAAAAAATTTTATTGGATGCATTTGGGGGAAAAGGGGCATAGGGGGATAGTTGCCCTCTGATCTCTTTTGACTCTTAAAAACTAAACTAGAAATTTCAATTTCCAAACAAATGAGCCCTCTCTGAAGTTTACACGAGCATCCCTTCCACAACAGCTTTATAAGCCCCCCAGGCATAACTTACAACGCCTACCCCGGGCCCCAAAGGATTGTGTCGACCCAGGAGTTTTCGTTTTATGATCTTCGAACCATATTGAAAAAAATTTCCAATCAAATGAGCCATCTCTGAATTTTTTTACGAGCATCCCTTCAATAAGAACCATATATTCCCCAAGGGCATAACTTACAACGCCTGCCGTCGGGCCCTGGGAGGCTGTGTCGACCTTGGAGTTTTCTTTATATGGTCTTAGAACTATTTTTTAAAAAAATGGCCATCTCAAATTTCTTATTAGATGGGTTTGAGAAAAAAAGGGCTAGGTGCCCTTCAATCTCTTTTGACTCTTGGAACGTAAGCTAGAACTTTCAATTTCTTTTGAACTAAGCGCGCTCTGAAGTTTACACGAGTATTCCTTCCGTAAAAATCAAATATGCCCCCAGGGCATAACTTATAACGCCTGCCCCCGGACCCTGGGGGGTTGTGTCGACACCGGAAGTTTTTTATATGATCTTTGAACTATTTTAAACAAAGTAGCTTATCTCAAAATTTTTATCGGCTTTTGCAAAAAAAGGATTTGGGGGGCGGGGTTGGTTACCCTCCAATATCTTTTGACGCTTAAACAGTCAACTAGAACTTTCAATTTCCAATCAAATGAGCCCTCTCTGAAATTTATGGAGCATTCCTTCCATAAGAACCATATATGCCCCCAGGACATAACTTATAACCCTTGACCTGAATACTGTGGTCGGATTGTCCTGCTCAAAGATATAATTTCCAGAACTTTCAACTACGTTGAACAAAATGGCTATCTCAAAATTTTAATTGGATGTGTTTGGGGAAATGATGAGCGTGGAAGGGGTGTTAGTTTGCTTCCAATCACTTTCGACTATTAAAAAGGGCACTAGCCATTTAAATTTCCAATCGAAAGAGGTCTTTTTAAAGTTTCAACGACAATACTTTCTCTAAAAACCTTATATGCCCCTAGGGCATAACTTACAACCCTTGCCCTGAGGGCTGTTGGGAAAGTGTCATCCTCAAAGACCTAATTTCCATATTTTCAACTACATCGAACAAAATGGCTATCTCAAAATTTTGATTGGATATGTTTCGGGAAAAGGTTGGGCGTGAGAGGGGGGTTAGTGGTCCTCCAATCACTTTTGACTATTACAAAAGGCACTAGCCCTTTGAATTTCCAATCGAATGAGTCCTTTTTGAAGTTTCTACGACAAAGCATTCTATAAAAACCTTATATGCCCCCAGGGCACAACTTGCAACCCGTGCCCTTAGGGCCGTAAGGGGAGTGTCCTCCTCAAAAACATAATTTCTATCTGGAAATCAACTACATAGAACAAAATGGCTATCTCGAAGTTTTGATTGGATGCGTTGTGGGAAATGGTGAGCGTGGAAGGGGTGTTAGTTGTCTTCTAATCACTACTGGCCCTTAAAAAAGGCACTAGAACTTTCGATTTTCAATCGAATGAGCCCCCATTGAAGTTTACAAGACGACCTCTTCCATATGAAGTGTCTCTGGGAAAAAAAAATAATAATAATAACAAATAATAAAACATTGGACCCGCATGGCCTCTACTATAGGCAGCGCTGTAGCGTTGCCTATAGTAAAGGCAACGCTATATTTCCATACAACGCTATAAGGCAAAGCTTCATTTCCATAATTCGATGAATGTTAACTCTTAGCTCTCAAGTTTGAAGTGCCATACGAAAAGCCTCTTGGAAAAATAATAATAATAAATAATAAAACATAGGATCCGTATGGGCTTTGCTATAGGCAACGTTATAGCGTTGCCTCTTATGTGATTTATTTTAAACGCTTGTCGGTTTTTTTATTTCGGTAATAAATAATTTAATTGATTGATATGTATGAAATGTAAGTAATGCAATTGGCCTTTCCATTTTGTAAGGGGCTAGATTCTTATAGAGGTGTCTCGCCCATGTATCATTTCCTCTTAATTATGTTTTGCCCAGAGACCTGCGCCTGAAGGTACTCTTGGCCCCTACATCAGCCCTCCAGATACATAGGACTCTATAATTTTTTTTAAACTCATGTATTTTGTTTGTAATTAATATGTTTTTCGCATGTTTCAAAGCTTTCTAATCCCCATTCCCCTATAAACTCGAATATAAAGTTCGTGTCCACCCGCCCGTGTATTCCTGTATTATATTTATTTTTTTCTGTATACCTATGTAATTTTTTTTTTTTTTTTTTTTTTTTTTTTTTTTTTTTTTTTTTTTTTTTTTTTTTAGACCGGGGCACGTCTTATCAAAGGAATTGTCATAGAAACTTCGGAAAGGGCTCATTTGAATGGAAATTAAAGGGGCTATTGCCCTTTAAAGAGTCGAAAGTGATTGGAGGGCATCTAACCCCTCCCACGCCAACCATTTCCCCAAACACATCCAATAAAAATTTTGAGATAGCCATTTTATTCAGCGTAGTTAAAAGGCCTGACAATTATGCCTAAGGATGACAACCCCCCCCCCACAGTCCTCAGAACAAGGGTTGTATGTTATGCCCTGGGGGCATATAAGGTTTTTTTTTAGAGATGGCGGTTGTATAAACTACGGAGGGGGCTCATTGGATTGGTAATCAGGAGTTCTATTGCCCTTTTTAAGATTTGAAGTCCTTGGAGGGTGGATATCCCTCCCCACACCTCGAATTTTCCCGAAATGCATCTGATCGAAATTTTGAGATGACCAATTGTTGTCGTAGAATTTTTGCTAAAGGCTCATTCGATTTGAAATTGAAAGAACTAGTGCCCTTTTTATTAGTCAAAAATGATTGGATGGCAACAAGACCCCCCCCCCCTACTCACGCCGATCAATTCCCAAAATATATCTAATCAAAATTTTGAGGTATCCATTTTGTTCAGCGTAGTTAAAAGGTTTGGAAATTATGTCTTTGAAGATGACAGCCCCCCATAGCCCTCAGCGCAAGGGTTGTAAGTTGTGTCCCGAGGGTATATAAAGTTCTTATGGAAAGGGTGGTCGTGTAAACTCTGAAGGGGGCTCATTGAATTGGAAATCAGATGTTCTAGTGCCCTTTTTAAGATTCAAAGTGATCGGGGGCAGTCAACCCCTCCCCCGTGTATTTTCCCCAAATGCATCCGATAGAAATTATGAGATTGCCATTTGTTCAAAAATACTCCAAAGATTATATAATTAGGTCTTTGGGGTTGACAGAATATCCCAGATTCTGGATTAAGGGTTGTAAGTCATGCCCCAGGGGCATATGATGTTTTCATAGAAGGGGTGGTCGTGTTAACTTTAGCTAATGCTGCTGCTTCTACTCATACTACTAGTACTGTAACTATTTTCAATTCTTCTATTACTACTACTGCCACTAAAGCTTAGGTTATTACAATTAACTGTACTGCTACTAATATGACTACTGCTATTAAAATGAAGGATATTAAGGCGAAAAACTTGGGATATATAAAAACCGTATGGAACTAATTCGAAACACACTATACCCACACAGGTTGTCAAGCGGATGCATCAGAGATGCTTCAGAAAAGATTGATGGTATTAAGCTGAAACTTTCAGCGTGTGTTGAAGGTGATGTTGAAGAAACCAAAGGTGCTATGCGCATACTGCTACTAATACTGCTACATCTATTGCTACTCTGCAAGCTAAGTGCATTAGGGTGAAGCTTTTAAGGAATATTTAGGCGGATGTTGAACTAAATAAAAAAAAAAAAAAAAAAAAAAAACTAGGAGTATCTGGACTTTCAAAAAGGTGACAAAGTAATATCTAAAGAAAAACTTGTACTATTAAGTTAGATCTTTAAGGGTAAGTTGGGGGCGGGGGGGGGGAAGGGATTTTTAATTAGCCGGGTGGCACTGTTTGTATACTTTTAATACTATCACTACAGTTACTGTAACTAATGATGCTAAGGGCATTAAGGTGAAACTTTTACGCAACGGTAGGAGTTGTTTTAATTAAAACAAAAAAACTGTATGCATGCAGATTCTCAAAAGGGCATATAAGCCATGTCATAGGCATTATCACTCTTTAATAGCTAGAAATATCATCGAAATTTTTAAAGGAGTTAATTCGATTCAAAATTAAATGTTCTGGTGCCTTTTAAGAGTAAAAAGAGATTGGAGGGTGAGCAGCCGTTCTCTCAAGTCCATTCATTTTCCAAACATGTCCAGTCAAAATTTTGAGACAGCCATTTTGTTCAACATAGTAGAACGGTCCAGCAACTATGTTTTTAGGGATGTTTGGTATGTCAACCCCCTACAATTATGCAACTGGACCATTATCCTTTAAAACTAACTTTTGTTTTAAACTGAATCAAAAGGCAATGTGTCTATGGTTGCCAATAAGACACTTCAGCAATATATCGAGAATGACTGCAGGTATTAAATGGAAACTTTTGGGGCTACTACTTTTGCTACTTCTGCTCTTACAATGTTAAATAAATGAAAAGAGTGTAAGTGTATCTAGGTTGTCAAAGAGCATATATAGAATCTTTGGGAAAATATTCAGTTTTATTTTGAGGTCAACTTCAGGAGTTGTAGAATCAAATTAAAACATACTGTTTGTGTCAGGATTAAAAATTGTGGAAAAAGTTTCTCCAACGCACAAATAGCAACCCAAACTATGGACTCTTATTGAATAAAATTAAAAAGATATAAAATATTTTTTTCCCATGAAAAAGACTATGTCAATAAAAATCGAACAGATATTAATTTAAAAAACTTCTATAAAATAAGATTTTCAAAGAAAAGTAAAGACCTCCATTAAGCCAAAAATGAGCAGAAATAAAGTCAAATAATTGGTACTTGTGTATTATATGCCACTCACTCAAGTGCCCCATTCAATTAGAACCTGTTTCTTTGACTCTCAATCCTAATGAAATCACAAAATATGATGAAGATATAATACTTTAAAAAACAATTTGGGCTTTATAATTGCCATTAGGGGGGGGGGGGCAGTATAGCGGGTCTGTATGCAAAATATGTTAGGAACAATTATTTTGCATATTATGAAGTAAGAATTATTTTCTAACTTCAAACTTTCCAAATGCTTTACCCCACTCCCCTAATATGCAAATATATAGCCCAAATTATATATTTCTCATCTATTCTGCCCCTTTCCTCTATCTTGTCTCTTGCTAAGCTGATAGAAACTAACGAAGAAACCGGTTTGTTCTCGAGTTTTAGACAGCGTAAACTTGAGTGAGTGGCGTATAATACACAAGTACCAAATAATCTTCCAAGCGTAAAAATACCACATACCACTATCAATAAATAAATAAAACTCAAAACGAACAGAAATTACAATAAATAGTTGAGTCAAACTCAGAACGAGACAAAATTGACATGAGTAGGGGTATAACCCCCGTGCCATCTCACCAGAAAATAATTTGCGCTTTACTGAAAAAGAGTATGTTTTAATTTTTTTCACCTTTTTTACTTTCATAACTAAAAAACAATTAAAATTTTAAGAATAAATATCAGTATATGTCAATGAAACTGACAATCCACGGTCATTTATTAGAGGGTTAAGAATCGGGGGAATGTTAAACGAGAATTTGGGGGATACGTAAAAAAAAAGACCAAAAATGTGTCTTTTTGACACAAAAGACCAAAATTATGCCTGAATAAACATGCGTCACTATAATTCAATCCTGATTTTGTTTTGCGGGAAAAAATAATTTTTGAATTCTTACAATTGGAGTCTAGGGAATCTGTGAAACAATTTAATCTGCTAAAAGAAGAAATTACGATGATTTGTAGAACCATTGACTTTTTGGAGATTATTTACGTTACCATTAATTTATGAAGACCCAGTACTTTCAAACTAAGAGCCTTATTAGCTAATAAGCCCGAAAATACAAAACTTGGGTATTTATTTTAATTTCCGTACGTTTTAGTTTTCATTTATTCATTGATTGTGATTTATTTTATATGTTTAAAAAATTATTTGACTTTATCTCTGCTCATCTTTGGTTTAGTGCAGTGTTGTCAGGTGGTTTTTAACTACTATTCTTTTTTGTTTTTGTCTCCCCCTAAAACACAATACTTTAGAAGTCAGGTGCCTGAGACATTTAGTAGAATTGAAAAGTTTTTTTTCAAAGCTATATGAACTGGCCCTAAAGAAAGGATATTATGCCACAGAAATTGAAATCTATGCTATGCGAATTGAAATTTATATGCCCTTTTGAAAACCTGCATGCATAGGGTATTTTCGTTTAATTAACCTCCTAAACGTTCCCTTACATTTCTTTGAAGACTCCTTTTGTGGAAAAGTTTTTTTTAAAGTTAATTTCTGTTAGTTTTTGATTGAGATAGTCTTTTTTATTGGTCAAGAAAAGAATTTTTTTAGTATTTTCGGTTTTTCTCAGTAAGAATCCAGAATTTGGCTTACTATTTATATGCATGACAAAATTTTGCAAGTATTTTTGATAATAGTTCAGCTATAATGCTTTCGATGGACGGATACCGAGAAAAATATTCAAAAATTTGGGTAGAAAATCGTATGGTCCTTGGGCTTCTATAGGGCTGACGGAATTGTAACCCCATTATGTTACAACATTGAGTATTGCCAAATTTTAATCAACTATCTTACTCAACATGCCGTGAAAGTTTCAACTTAATTGCCTCAACCTTTCTTAAGATATTGCAAGCACACCATTTTGACAACCTTGGATGCACATAGTATATTTTTGATTTAGTTCAATTTCCCACTCTACATACCTTGACGGTTTTAGTTTAATGCCCTTTGCAGTTCCTCAACTATCACGGATATGCCTTTTGGACAAATTTAGATGCAAATAGATATTTCAGTCACATACACAGCGGCTGTCCTCAGCAGACAAATATTTGTCTCCTGAAGACGGCCACTGTGTTTGTGACCGAAATATCCAGAGATTTTGCTATTGCTGTCACTGGCTAATAAAAGGATTTGTCCCTATTGAACAGTTATTTGATACCCTATTCTATTCCTTAGATATTGCATATGCGCCATTTTGACGACCTGGATGTACTGAAACTCTTTTGACTTAGCTCTATAAGAGTAGTAATAGTAGTATTAGTAGTTCTAGTACTGCTAATACTAGGTAGTACTAGTAGTAGTACTGCCGGTAGAAACCGTTCATAAGATATTGCTGATGCGCCTTTTTGACAACCTGCATGCACCTAATGTGCTTTGATTTAGTTCAACTTCCCTCAATATTCCCCGATATTTTCACCTTAATACCCTTAGCCTTAGTAGTTGTAATAGTAGTAGTAGTTGTTGTTGTATTAGTAGCAGTAGTAGCAGCAATGGTACTACGCACATATTGTCTTTTGGTCTGGTAAACATCCCCCTCATATTTCCTTTGCCCTATCACGTCCTGTTGAGAACTTGTATGCACGTAGTAAGTTTTAATTTAGTTCGAAATCCCCTCAAGATTCCGTGCACTTTCCATCTTACCTTTAGCCCTAGTAGTAATGGTATTAGTAGCACTAGTATTAGCAATAGTAGTAAGTATAGCAGTAGAAGTAGTAGTAGTATTAGTATGCATAAAGTGCTTTTGGTTATCTCAATATTCCCCTTTACATCCCCTCTAAGTTTCAACTTAATGCTATTATCCGTTCCTGTTTTTATTTCTGTTGTTTCTTTTTTGTTTTTCTTTATTTTTACTCTGTCTTTTTCTGGGCTCTGTCCAGATTTTATGTGATGGGTTATAAATAAATTGATTGAATGATTGATGATGATTGCTGATATACCCTTTTGAAACCTGCATACACTGAGTGTGTTTAGATTTAATTCAGCTTCCCTCTAAACATTCCCTGAAATTTTCCCCTTAATACCAGTAGCCTTAGTAGTAGTCGTAGCATAGTGAACATTTTGCCTTTTTGTTGATTTATCATCAACCTATTTATCATCTATTCATTACCCTCGTCAATCTCTAAAAGTTCCAACTGTTTGCCTGGAAGCGGTTTCTGATATTCACCCTTTTGACATGTTGCATGCATATTGATTGTTTTGATTTAGTTCAACACTGCCTCAACATTCCCTGAAAACTTCACCTTAATACCCTTCGTGTTTTTGGATTGCAAGGATCAAACATTCCCCCTGTTCCTAATAACAAATACTATATGTAAACAACGGGCGAATTGCAAAACGTACAATCTTTGCCCCAAGGGATTTGGGTGGGGGGGTCTTGCCATACTCATAGGAATAGTTCTTGGACCTTTCAACTATGCAGAACAAAATGAACATCTTAAAGTTTTTAACGGATGTCTTCGGGCAACAAAGGGCCGTTGTGCTTGCCCTCCAATCATTTTCGACTTTTAAAAAGGGCACTATAACCTTTAGCGTCACTTTGAATGAGCCTCCTCCGAAATTTCTATGGCTAGTCCTTCTATAAAAAGTGCTTTGGTTAAAAAAAAAAAATAGATAGAGCCGACTTTGCTCTTTATTTAGGCAGCGCTATTGTCCTACATATGATTAGTTTGTTAAACAACTTTTAAGTCCTTGAAGTACCAAGAACATTAAAATAAAACATTTTTTGCCCCCATTTTGGTTTTTTTCATACCTGAAAACCATGATTCTGTGAGATTTTTTCTTTTGGCTGTTAAAAATTATAAAGTTTCTATCACATATATGTCGGTGATGCTGCGGTAAACCATGAAAATACTTAAGCAAAAATTCTGCTGAAATTAAGCTTAAGAAAATCCTTAAGCTATATTTGCTAAATTAGCTAAATTTGACAACCTTTTTTGGTCTGTAAAATTACAAACGTTAAAACTGTGTTCACTCTCGAAGACAACTACACACTCAAAAAGGAAAGCTATACCTTATTAAGGTATTCGGTGCCATACGTTTTTACCTCATTTTTTGCTGATTTTTCACCCATGTTTATTTTTTTTAATTTGACAACCGTTGCGACCAATAACTGCTTAACTCCGTATGGAGTTTTTTTTTTCTATTTAGAATTGTATTCGCGATTTTTCTAATTTTGAAGATATATGTTATTTAGTTTCTACTTCACCAATACACCAATTTTGACAATTTTTGTTTTGTTTCCAGGGTGTTAGGGGGTTTGAACCCCCCCCCCCTCCCCGAAATGTTTGTCTGACTCCCAAAGACGTTACAAAAATGAATATAAACAAATTTTTTATGCGTTTTTTGAAGTTTTGTGCTGTAGAACTCACCGGAAAAAAGAAGTCCTAGTACACCTTTAGAATTTTCTTGGCCGAAAACCCTACACAGCAGAGGTTCCCAGCCCTGGGCCCGCGGGTACCATGGCACCCGCGGAACGATTCGTATGTGTCCGTTTCTCACTATTCGACAGAGACAGAATTTTTTTCATAAACATTATTTTAAAATATGATTTATTTTTATTCATTTGTTAGAATTTTAATTTATATATTTTTTTTGGACTGCCTAGGCTTATTAAATATGTTCGATACTTGTCCCAACTTGTCTAGCGGCAAGCCAGACTTCACTATTTACGCTAGCCTGGAACGGCTAGTGCCATTTGCACATCACACCTTGTACACATAGAAAACCCGAAGTGAACGAATGGAACGAACGCCACGAACTGATCCAATAAACGCCGAAGGCGCCAAATTACAAGGCACATAACTCTGATTGCTTCTGAAACGCGGATCTGAAACGCGGCTGCTCCATGACCTGACCCCCCTTCCCCCCAAAAAACCATTAGCATATTTTATTCCAAACTTATGGTAGCTGACTCCCTAACCCTCCATGAACGCCACGAACTGATCCGATAAACGCCGAAGGCGCCAAATCACAAGGCACATAACTTTGATTGCTTCGGCGATCATCGGCTCACTTTGGGTTTTCCGCGTGTACATGGAGTGATGCGCAAAATGCCTTCCCCGCCTGGAACTGCGTTGTTGTCATTGAGATTGCTGCCCTGTCCTTTTCGGATCGCGACAGTTAGATAAGAGACATGTTCGTCAGATAAAACACAAATTAGGAGTTTTCTATAAAAAAAAATTAACAGTCTAAAAGCGAGGTGCGTTATTTATTGTATTCATAAGCAATGATCTTGAATAAACTATTTTGTTGAGGAGATAGTTACATTTCTTTTTATAATATAATTATGCATATAATGCAGAACAGACTTGTGCTATAACATTGATATTATATAGTAGTTCAAATTATAATTTTTTTTATTATTTATTTTAGCCCTAAAATGAGTGGACCAAGTAGAAGACAACGAACCCATAATTTTAGCACTGACTGGGAGGAATCATATTGTTTCGTAAATTTGAAAAATAAATGCGTTTGTTTGTTGTGTGGAAGTAGCAATGCAGTGCCGAAAAAACATAACGTTGAACGACACTTTCAGACAAATCAAGGCACTTTTAATGTGAATTATCCTCTTAAATCTGAAGTAAGAAAGAAATAAAAAAATTAATCTAAAATCAAGTCTAACAGCACAACATACTGTTTTTACTAGACATGTGGAAAATTCCAAAAAGGCCACTATCGCTTCTTTCAAAATATCTCACATGCTGGCAAAAAAGAAAAAACCTTTTATTGATGTTGAGTTGTTTAAGGAACTATTTTCCACTGGTGGCGATTGTTTGTTTGATGGATTTTCTAACAAACGTGAGATTGTATCAGTAATACAAGACTTACAGTTGTCAAATGACACAGTCACAAGAAGAATACATGCAATTTCAACAGACACACAAACTCAGTTAAAAACTGACTTGGAAATATGTGACTGGTTCTCGCTACAATTTGACGAGTCAACAGATATATCAGACACCGCACAGTTAGCAGTAATGGTGAGAATGGTGTTTTGTAACTTCACAGTAAAAGAGGATATGCTACAAATATTACCTATGAAAGGACAGATAAGGGGTGATGATGTTTATAATACATTCAAAACATACGCCAAGTCAATAAATATCCCTTTGCACAGGCTGTCTGCAATAATCACTGATGGGGCGCCAGCAATGATGGGTAAAAATAAAGGATTCCTTGCCCTCTACATGAAGGATGATTCATTTTCAAACTTCATGTCCTACCATTGTATTATCCATCAGGAAGCTCTCTGCTGTAGAATTTTGCCATTTGAACACGTCATGACAATAGTTACAAAAATAATAAATTTTATGCGAGCAGCTCGTTTGCAACACCGACTTTTCAAGGCCCTGTTAGAAGATACTGAAGATAAAGGACATGATCTCATATTGCATACTGAAGTACATTGGCTCAGTAAAGGAAAGGTTCTTACAATATTTGTGAGTTTAATTGAAGAAATAAAAACATTTATACATGATAGAAAGGAAAATTATGATGAACTAGCTGACTCTGGCTGGCTGATTGATTTGGGATTTCTCACAGACATCATGGAAAAATTGAATTCTTTAAATTTGGAGTTGCAGGGTAAAGACAAAAGCATAGCTGAAATGATAACCTCTGTAAAGTCATATAAAGCTAAATGGGATTTGTTGATATCACATTGGCAGATCAATTCTCCGGTGCATTTCCTACATATGAAGAAAATGCTAGGTGACAATAAATTAAATGGGACATTATTTATTAAGTATCTTCAAGAGTAAAAAAAAAAACAGTTTGAAGAGAGATTTTTGCTGTTTAAACATATTGAGCCAACAGTTTCCTTCTGTATCAATCTTTTTACTTGCCAAAAGGACTTTTGGAATATAATGGATAGAGAAAAGTTCCCATTTTTGAAAAAAGCAGCATATAAAATTGAATCATTTTTCGGTTCGACATATTTATGCGAATCATTGTTTTCAAACATGAACTTAATAAAATCAAGATATTGATCTCGACTCGCCAATGAGCATCTTTATGATTGTCTGCTAAGAGGATTATCGTCATACTCTCCTAACTATGAAGCTCTGGCCAATGAAATGCAATGCCAAAGATCACATTGACTTTATTATATTTTTAATTAAATGTTTTCTTTGTATTTGTGTGTTTTGTTTACTTTCTTTACGTTTTGTAAATACATTTCTCTGTGTGTATGCAATTTGAAAAAAATGCCAAATAAGTTTATTATTTTTGAAACATTTTTATTTATTATTTATTAATACATTACGACTATAAGAAAATAAATTATGCGAAAATGACAAGTTATTGAAGGAGTTTGTCTATTTGAAATAAGTGATGCCCGCCACCCTACCGATATTTTAGAATGTGCTTTAGAGTAAAAAAAGGTTGGGAACCCCTGCTATACAGGAAACTTACAATTCCTTGGCTAGAACAACAAGGAAAATCCATTGGCTTGAAAAAAACAAGGACATGCTATCGTTCTCGGTCTCATCTGATCTGTTATTGGTCTGATCTGATCTGTTTCCGATCTGATCTGATCTCTTCTCGATCTGATCTGATCTGATGAGAACGAGATAAATGTGGTAGGTACAGTTATTCTGCATATTATGAAGTAAGAATTGTTCTATAACTTCATACTGTCCAAATACTTTACCCCCACCCCCTCCTGATATAACCCAAATTATATATTTCCCATCTATTCTGTCACTCTTTGAAAGTTGAAGCCCCCTATCGATAACTTTTCTCTTCTCCTAAAATTTTGGGCAATCAAATATTTTATATTTTCATTTTAGACCAAAGAGATAAAATAGCATCCAGGTAATATTGCTTTCGATACAATGTTTATTTAATTAAACTATTTCAATGTCCGTATTCTAAAACACAGTTAGATTCTCTGGCTTGCTAAAACGTGCGGGAGGGTGGGGGAGGGGCTCATCACTATTCCTCTAAACATTTCCACAAGCTGACTGGTCTCTCCATGATTTATTACATTTTTTATATGACCCGCCTGTTTATGCTTTTTTCGTATCCCCCCTCCCACCCATGCTTTTGTAAGCGTGCCAGCTTGATTGTAGAATTAAATAAAAAAAAACTTCTTTTTTTTTAACTGAAAGTAAGGAATGACGTTAAAACTTAAAACGAACAGAAATTATTCCGTATATGAAAGGGGCTGTCCCCTCCTCAATGCCCCGCTCTCTACGCTAAAGTTTTTTATTGTTTAAAAAAAAAATATTGTTTTGAGAAAGACAAAATTTAACTTAACGCGCACGCGGGCGCGAAGGGGACAGCCCCTTTCATATACGGAATAATTTCTGCTCGCTTTAATTTTTAATGTCTGTCCTTACTTTCAGTTAAAAAAAAAACTTGTTTTTTTTATTTAATTTATGAACGTTTTTGAATTAATGCAGGTTTTGATTTTGGCTCACCGTACATGAATAATTACAACAAAATTTTCATATTAATTTTACTTTTATTTGGTTAAATGGCTTTCTCGAAAGTATTTAATTTTATTTACGAACGTTTTTATTATTAATAAATATACGTAAATTACGAATTAACTTACGTAACGAACTTCTATATTCATATATTTTTATACGTATATTAGGGGTTCGCCCCCTAGTCAATACCTTGCTCTTTAAGCTAAAGATCCAATTTTGTTCCAATTTTTTTAAAATGACTCCATAATCACAAAAGCCGTTAATTAGAATAAATAGCTCTTATGAAAGTACTAAAAAAAAATTGGCTTTAAGAGCGAGGTATTGACTAGCGGGTGAACCCAATCATATACGTAATATTTTCTGTTCGTTTTAAGTTTTGATGTTGCTCCTTACTTTCAGTTGAAAAACTTGTTTTTACTTATTTAATTTCTGATCTTTTTTTAAATAACACTGGGAAATCCGGCGTCCCCTTCATAACAATGTCCCTTCCCCCATGAAAATTTCCTTCATGGAAAGATTCTCCCACATCCCCCGGGGACTTTGGGTGATTAAGTTATCCTAAAAGACATAGTTGTCATATTTTCGACGATGCTGAGCTAAATGGCTATCTCAAAATTTTGATCGGGTGACTTGTGAAAAAATGTGCGTGGGAGGGGGCCTAGTTGCCCTCCATTTTTGTTGGTCACTTAAAAAGGGCACTAGAACTTTTAATTTCCGTTCCAATGAGCCATCCCACGATATTTTAGGATCACTGGGTCGATGGGATCACCCCTGGAAAAAAAAACCAACAAAAAACAAATAAATAAACACGCATCCGTGATCTTTCTTCTGGCAAAAAATGCAAAATCCTACATTTTTGTATATAGGTGCTTGAGACCTCTACAGAAAGGTTCTCTGATATGCTAAATCTGATGGTGTGATTTTCGTTGAGATTATATAATTTTTAGGGGGTCTTTCCCCCTTTTTTCTAAAATCAGCCAAATTTTCTCAGGTGCGTAACTTTTGATGGGTGAAACTTAAATTGATGAAACTCATATATTTGAAATCAGCATTAAAATCTAATTCTTTTGATGTATCTATTGGTATCAAAATTCCGTGTTTTAGAGTTTCGGTTACCGTATGTGGGCTCAAAAATAAGAATTTATTGGTGTGGGGATGGACAATGGGTCTGTGTTTTCCCTTCCTGCTGTGTGCGTGCCTGCTTTATTAAAATCACATTTTTCAGAATACGAAGGAGATTGTTATACTAATAAAATAGCCAAAAAAGAAGAAATGCCCAATTGTGTTTTGCTTTGTTTATTGTGGGTTATGTTCCCTGAAAACTTCATGGTGAAATTGTCGTTCATAAGTATACTATGGAATTTCTAAAGTTGTCGAATATTGTTTCTTTCTCATTAAATACTATTTAGAACAAGAAAGCTTATAATATTTGTAAAAAAATGAATAAGTAACTTCTCCGCGTGGCTAAAGATGGATGCTCATACAGAAGCAACATCAATAACATTTTAAATGAAGGCTCCAAAAACAGCCTTCGAAGACGGATGAGACCTTTAAGTCGAGTCTGACTAGTCTAAAGGTTAACGAAGAACGGGACCTGTAAACGACGCAAAAATAAATACTTTGACCCACAAATAATTTGTAGTGTTTTTTGAATAGTATATGTACGCGTAAAAAATTAACGTATTGTAGATTCCCAGTTTAAATTGACTTATTGTTCTTGATCACTCTCAGTATTTAGACTCCAAGGATGGTAACATTTTTCGTCCATAATATAGAGCGTGTAAAGCTGCGATATGGCTCTCTCAGCAGGGATTCCAATTTCTGTGGCATAATATCCCTTCTCTAGTTCCGGTCCATATAACTTTGAAAAAGCTTTTCGATTCTACTAAATGACTCAGGCACATGATTTCTAAAGTATTTTGTTTTAGGGGAAGCCAACTTATAAACAAAAATGCAAAGAAAGGTTAATTACTCGGAAATATGAGAAATTGCCGGGGAAACTTTTAAGATCTTTAGATTTCCTCGGAGCATGTACCAGACTCCCCCTCTCACGCGCACACTTTTGAATATATGCTAAGAATGATTTATAGCCGTTGTTCAAGAATAGTTTTACTAAATACCAAGCTAGAAGGGGAGATATTGAAAACTAAGATCGGTTACACTTGAGGCTACAAAAAGATACTTAAAATATATGAGGGTTTCTTGGAAAGCTAATAAAGGATACTTTAAATATTTGAGGGTTTCTTGGGAGGCTACAAAAGGATACTTAAAATATTTGAGGATATTTTGGGAGGCTATAAAAGGATACTTAAAATATTTGAGGATTTCTTGGGAGACTACAAAAGGATACTTAAAATATTTGAGGGTTTCTTGGGAGGCTACAAAAGGATACTTAAAATATTTGAGGGTTTCTTGGGAGGCTAATAAAACAGAAGTTAAAACGGGGTAAAATAGATTTGGGTTTGCTTATGTTTTAACATCAATAGGCCTAAGAATTAGACGAGTTTTACTTTTAATATTTTTAGTAGCTTCGTTTAGGCTAACATTTTTGTTGAAACATGATCGATTCTGCATTTGTATGTCACCTTCGGAAAACGGAATAGCTTGATTACTCTTGGTTAGCAACCCAGATTTGTAGTTCTAGAATCAGATTTAGTGCTCAAACTCCAAAAACCTCTTCCTTATTTTGAATTTTAAAATGGACAAGAAAAATTAAAATACAATATAATTTATTCAAAAAGGTGCTAAATATAGTATAGGAACTTATTACCGCTTCTTAATAGCACACGTGGCAGTGACACATTAGAATACTGTCCAATGAAGGTTCACACAACTCGTTTCCCCAACTGACTAGAATATCACTTGTTTTAAATACATCGGCAATGGACTTGTGTCTCTAAGGATTTTTTCCAAGGATCCTAACTTCATCCTAAATTCACTTTGATTTACTTTATAAACGTTTAAGCACCTTATTTATAGAGCAGAGCTTAGCTGATTTTCACTTTAAGCATTCGAATCGAATTCACTGGTGTTGCTCCATCGTCTGTTAATGGATTATCGCGTCATTAAGGTCAAGGATGTGAGCTCTCCTTCCCAGCTCAATGGGCAAACAAACACAACCGATTGAAACTTCAGTCGGTACAACTTCACCAGTACTTGGATAATATGTCTCTGCTTTCATTTTTAACTGCGTGCAATGTCTGCCGTGACCACATGAGTTGCAAGTTTTCTTGCACACCATCTCAACTAGCTTCCTTGGTACTCGGTCTGGGTCTTCATTAACAACAAATGAAAATGGGCATGATGCCAGGTCACCGATAAGACTTCTTGGATGATAATATTTGTTTGCGCACTCATGTTGGTGAGGTGTACTCCTCGCTATTCTCCCTTTCTGTCGCAATATCCTGTTACCAGGGATTATACCATGACTGTAGTATCCGCTTTCAATTGGTAGTTGTAAATAAATGTTGGG
This sequence comes from Artemia sp. Qi Xiang Cuo, assembly GCF_049724085.1. NCBI lineage: Eukaryota > Metazoa > Arthropoda > Branchiopoda > Anostraca > Artemiidae > Artemia > Artemia sp. Qi Xiang Cuo. The sequence goes on from NC_142800.1 coordinate 27,550,733, forward strand.
ATTATTGCGCAATATACTCAGTTGGCCTCTGTTTAATCCAGAATATTGAGGGGTTGCTGCAGCCGTAACTGCAAGAACAACTTTGATTATAACTTGTAATGGAAACATATTATTTGACATTGTAAATCTCAAATTCAAACTGGTGGAACATGAATGTTTTCCAAGTTTTATACGAGCAGATCACGTTAAAGAGGCGGGCCTTTTTAAATGAGATTTGATTGGTCACCGTTTAAAATGTAATTTCAAGAATAGTTTAGTTTTCATTCATGGAATGCCTGTAATTTAAGTTTCAATTCTGTTTCAATAGAATTTGACACAGTTTTACTTGGAATTATCAATTGATTAATTTTAAGTACTATTAAAAAAATAGATGTTTATTTTCAAAAAAAAGCTTTTTTTCTGAAGTGTAATTGTTGGCATTATACAATGTCTTGCAGACCACATCCCTAATAAATTGTTTCATCTAGGTTTGAACAAGAGGTGTCTTAGGAGGAGACAGAGGTGGCACTTGCCCTGGACACAGAAATTCAAGGGGCGCCGAATTTCAAATATATGATTTAACGGTTATAATCATCTTATAATTTATTTTTATTAAAATAAAGTAGAGTGTGCAGTTGATAAAACTTGTTAATAATTGACAATTTTGTTAAAATCTGGCATGGAAATTTTTGAGAGACAAGGGGCGGGGGTGCTATCAAGAGAGGCCAGAACCACCATTGGTCGAACGATACTTTGCTATGCCAGTTTGAGTCACCGAATTTTTTATTCTGTATGGCAGCAAGGGGTTTTTATTAAAATTCTTAAGAATCTCAATTTTGGATAGAAGCGGATTAAAAATTCAGAAATCATGTCACTAATACACTGATTTGTCAAAGTTTGTTTTGCTGCTTAAACGGTTTATTGCTTGTCTAGTCTCGTATGACAATCAAGTGCCTAAGATTTCTCTGGTTAATAGTGTTTTTGGTGAAATAAAATTACCAATTTTTACTCATACTATTTCATTTCTATCTTCTAAAAATTATTTCAGATTAGTTTTTATTGTTTTTGCTAAATTTTGGTGGTTTTGGTTTTCCAAAAAAAGCAATCAAGCTTGGTATTTAAGACTGGATGTCTGGTACTGTTAATCTATATTTTTTACCTTAACCCCCCCCCCTCCAGGTACAACTGTAATGACGTATTAATTATTCCTTCCCTATGTATGCAGTTTTAAATTAGATTTGAATATTCATTAGTATCTTAGTTACCAACCATCAATTTTTTGTAAGATTGCTGGGTAGTTTCCTTTGGGCTCTGGCTTTTTATAATGATAAAAGTATACATTTTGTTATTGGTGAAACATCTGATTTTTGAAAACATCGACAAGTCTTTCAAAATTACAGCTTTTCATGGGACTAAATTAAAACGGAGTTTTAAATGACGAAATTGAAGAGCGAGATTTACCACGTCCAAATATTTACTATAATGATAAATTTAAGTTAGCCGTTTGTAAAAAAGGACGAATTATTTGAAATGCTTGGAGGATTTTACAATACATATTAAAATTTTTAATTCGTTTTAAATTTTGGATTCGAATCTGTATTTTTATTTTCAATATTTTATTATTTAAGAAAAAGGAAAATTATCCTGTAGAATTTCAGCTGTTGACATGATGGGAGTACTGAATTACCTGTCTCGCTCATTTCTGTTGTCTACCAAGTATTTTTACTTGTTTACACTTTTTAACATTACTGTTAAAAAGTGTGCTTGAATTCCTTTTTGTGATAAGTTTTCACAATCTAGTCACATCATTGCTTAAGCCTATGCCAGAAAGGGAATTAAATATCCTTCTTATTTCACCCTTTTTTGTATTTACTCGTTGCCGCCATATCAATTTTTTAGTTGTCAAAAACAACGACTTGATTGTTCTTTTTGTGTGACATTTTAGGCCTGTGAGAAGAGCGATTCGTTTTTTAATCACAACACTTTTTACAAATAAATTCTCTGTTTCCCTGTAGCTGAAGTCCGTAAAAAAAAAATTAATGAAAAAATAAAAATTAAGACACATTGTTTGTTTTGACTTTAATAAATCATGTGAAATTGATATTTTGGGTTTGTTGGGTGTTTCTGCTGTATTTGTATCGGTGTCCAAAGGTTTTTTTCTATTTTTTTCTTGTTTTTGCTTCCTTTTTTGCCCATTCTTTTTATAAGATTATTTTGTAATGTCAAGCTTTGATTGATGGGATGGTTTTACAGAGGAATAAAGATTATGCATTTTTTCTTTTATTTTTAGTAGTGACGCGAAAAGGTCAGAAAGTCCAATTTACATAGTCCTCCAAAAGCTTATAAGCATGCTTGAAGACCAAGTTATCACTGGCAAGCAAAGTTTGTTGGAAGCAGCCGCAACTAAGCCCTTTTATGGAACAATATACGCCATTCGTTCGGTGCTTTTAGATCCATTGCTAAGGTAAGCATAAAAGTTTTCTTACAGAGTAGAGTTAATGTAACTTGAAGAATTATTCTTATTCCACTTTTTTCTTATAAGGCTACCGTTTAGGCTGGCCTTAATGAAATTGTTATAGCTTTGCCTCTTCAACGGTTTTCTACTCGATCTGTTGCTTTCAGTCCCGACGGTAGTTGAAAAATTCTTCTGTACATTATCGGTTTTCGTTATCTATATTATTTCAGATACTAGTTCCAGAGGAATCTACAATATTCTGGGGCTATATTTACAATTTGTTGTTGTCTCTGAAAAGAAAAATCCGAAAAACTGCAGTTATAACTTTTTCTTCCTTCGCAGTATAAGCTTGTAAAACCATGTATGCTCTTCTTAGAGTTTTCAATCTAGGATTTTAGATTCTGTGTGTTTCAAAGATATTATGCTTTGGTATTTTCCCTAACTTTTCTATTGAAATTCTTATGAAACTCTCGAAGTCCGAACAACAATTGACCACTACAAATATCGTTTCGATACAGACAAAAAAGCTTTCCACTCGACATTCAACAAGTGAGTCACCGCTAAATTTAGATTGAGCTAGATGTAAATCTTGTTTTATTTGGACTTAGCCTTCCCACGTCTCGAGGCGTATAAGGCTCCAAAAGTTGTTGTCCACGTCGATTGATCTTGGGTAAAAGCTTACTATTTACTAAGAAACGATTGCAATCTTCTGGGTCTGCTTTCAACCAAGGATAGTCCATTGCCTACTATTCTTCCAAAGCCTAGGAAAACGAAACAACATACGGAAGCCGCTCTTGTTTCATAACAGTCACTTAACCCCAATATTTCATTATGCTCCTTCAAATTTCCCCAGATATCAACACTTCTTTTGTCAGAGCCTTGACCTGGATGTTTGATCCCTATCAGCCGAGCATAATGATGCTAGTTCCTACTTCAAAAGAAAATTTGGTCATATCATGCACTTTTCTTTTGTTTTTGCGAATGATCGAGAAGTTGGGACCCAAAAATAACTGTTTGTGTTTCAAAAATTGGAGCGTTACTGAATTTTATTATTTAATAATCCTTATTAACTACCATTATGCATTTCCATTTATTTTAATTATGCATCAACTTTAGTGTTATGATTTAGTTCTGAACGAAGTCTTTTTGATACATGTTAGCTTCTCACATTTATTGTACTTGCGAATTATCCATTAGCTATGTTTCACTGTTATGAATTATCAAGAATTTCTTCCAGTATATATTACTGTGGTCATAGGATTGATGATCATCGCCTGTGATAACTGAGGTGACGTCTTCTAAATGTTGTTAGAAAAAAAAAACGTGTGCTCCATAATCGGTCCAAATAACCGCCTCTCTCCCCTCATGAACATATCCTATGCTGTACCCCCCCCCCCGTATAAATGTTGGTTGTGCACATCTTTCTTTTTTTTACTTACTTTTTTTTTTACTGCTGGCCTGTGATGGTTTTTAGACTGTCGGAAAACAATACACCCTATAGGCCGGTAAATATTGCAAAAGACAAAAAATAACTGCAAAACCAAAACTATAGTCCGGCATTACTGTTTGACATATTCTAATCTTTTTTCTTTATTTAATCATCGTAGTCAATTATCAGGATGTCCCAAAATCAGGATGATTTGGGGTAGTAAGTAGTAAGATTTCTGAATGTTTTTCGCATTGATCATCTGGAATGTTTTTCGTATTGATCATCTGGAATGTTTTATATAGACTATTTAGGTTGAAGCACTTATTTTTAGATATTATTCATTATGGTACGTGCGCCACGTGATGTGTGTATGAACAATTCATGTAATTTTCTACTTCTGTTTTTTCATGGCTATGGATTATCTTTTTATGGATATAAATAGAAAGTTTCTTGGAATATGTCTTGCGCAAAAGAAGTTATGTTGAACGGGTGTTAAACGACACGACGACCTGTATTTGTTTTAAATCTTGAGAGACCGGCTCCGGTATGTAAATAAATCGCAAATTCTGTCAATCTATGTACATGTTTTGAAAATTCTCGGACTCGGTCCACCATTGTTTCCATTCTAGGGAATCCCTCCCCCCTTAAAAGGAGATTTTTGAGGTCTCTTAGGGGCGAACTTTTCCATTTAGAGATTTGGGAATTTTTAGGATTTGGGCAAGTTTGGATTTTCTAAGGAATTTCTTGGGTTTCGGCCATTGAAAATTCTCTTCCAACCCAAAAAGGAAAAATGGGACAAATGTAGTTTTCCACCGGATTGCCCTAGAAAGCTGATAGTCTAGATGCGCTATACAGGGAGTTAAGGATCTTTTGCAGAATCGATTCTGAAGCATCTTTGTTATGTTTGAATGCTTGCCTATGCTGGATAAACCTTCTAGAAGACGTGCAGAGCTACTGCTCAATTCAAACAGGACTTCCAGTAACAAATTTGGGACATTTTGGGGACAAATTTGGGGATCATGGGACAAATGTAGTTTTCCACCGGATTGTCCTAGAAAGCTGATAGTCTAGATGCGCTATACAGGGAGTTAAGGATCTTTTGCAGAATCGATTCTGAAGCATCTTTGTTATGTTTGAATGCTTGCCTATGCTGGATAAACCTTCTAGAAGACGTGCAGAGCTACTGCTCAATTCAAACAGGACTTCCAGTAACAAATTTGTTGTTTATATCCTGCTTGTACTGGACAGCCCTCTGCACCTTTAAAGCTCAATAGACTGAATAATATATAGTAAGAAATAAGACGTTTTTTATCAGGTATTTCTTCTCCTGCTCTTTTCTACACCTTTGCCATAAACTTTGTTAGTGATTCGGATAAAATTACTTTGATATAATTTTATATAAAATTATATAAAATGCTATATAAATCGTAATTATAATAAATTATATATATAATTTTTCACCCCTTATCCCAGATCAGTCAGCTCCCAAAAAAGAACAATGCACATACAGAATGCAAGAATAAGGCCCTCAGAGTAGCGTACTTCAGGGTGGGGGGGGGGGGTTGTTGGGGGAAACCACATACTTCTAGGACCAGCTGATTTTCAACACAGATATTATCCTGATTTCAAAAAGATATGATTTATCCAAGTTCAATAATCATAGGAAACCTTAGGTAGTGAGCCCGAGATCCAGTCATATTTTATTTTTAGTGTCACATTAATTCTATAAAATAAAATCCGTAAAAAAGGTGATGCAATTCTCGGCTTTTGTGTGTAAGTCACGGGCCCTAGAGTTACATATTTTCTTTCACAGCATTATGTTGATTTTAGATAAAAATAATACATCTATGTTAAGCAACTGCGAACCGCAGTGTTTCCACTTTGTATTTTGAAATCCCGAAAAGGCTGGTGAAAAATCCATAGAAATCCCCTATTTTCAATATCGAAATCCATACAGATTTTTCCATTTTAACGAGGCTCTACTAATGATTTGGAAAGATGTCAGAAAATGGAACAATCTGTATGGATTTCGATATTGAAAATAGGGGATTTCTAGGGATTTTTCACCAGCCTTTTCGGGATTTCAAAATACAAAGTGGAAACACTGCGGTTCGCACTTGCTTAACATAGATGTATTATTTTGTCTAAAATCAAGATAATGCTGTGAAATGTATATATATATATAAATATGTATATATATATATATATAATAATGCTATATATATATATATATATATATATATATATATATATATATATATATATATATATATATATATACCCTCAAAAAGGACATTACCCTCAAAAAGAATATTAAGTATATGTATTGTTGATATTTAATATCTAGGGGTATAGTTAATTTCTCAGTGGCAACCCTGCAGCTGATGTTTTATATAGAAATACTTGTATCTATGTAATATATTTCCTAGGGACTTGAGTACATTGTCTGGTCTGAAAAGTCTGGTCATCAGTGCCTTGGAGTTATCCAAAGATGTATGCAAATTGGCTATGAAGGTAATATCTAGCTCATCGCCTGAAGGGCATCTTCCCATGGATCTTGAACAAGGTTTGACTCATTTCTTTTTTATTCTTCATATAAATCTCTTTTTCTATCATTGCAATGGCTATGCTTTATCAGAGTTCTTTAAAGAAAACTGTTGCCAAATTTGGGCGAGGGCAATAAAAGATTAAAATGCTTAGTCCTTGGTTCCTTTTTTGTAATCGTTTGGCCTAAGATATTTTGCTTGGACTAGACCTGTTCCAGCTGATAGCCTAGTGTAGCGTGTCTTTATCATGGATTTTTTCCATGTACAAATCTCGCAAGCTGTGTCTGAGGTGAATGTACCTTGCTACTTCGTCTTATTTAATTGTCATATTCTGTTTTCAATTTTAGTTCCAAACTAAGAGCTTTTATTGGCAGATCTACCTCTTCGAAATGACTATTCCAAAACGCAGAAAAGCAATCTCGACTTTGGAGCAAGTCCCTGTCTCACATCTGGTTGAAATAAGGGTGAGGGTTTGCTGGTCTATTTTCCCTAGACTGCATTTTCAAATAAAATTTTTAATTGTCTTACCTTTTCATTCGAGTTACCACAGTTATGTCACTAGAAAATATTACAAAATTCTACTTTTGCAAAACATCCAGAATGAAGCAAGTAACTTTTTAACTAGTTGTAGCCCTCCAAATGAAGAATCATTCTGAAAATGCTGATTTGAGCTCCTCTTTTGGCTGGTAGGATTAATATACATATATAGGAAAAGAAAATGTTTTGATTAAGTTCCAGGAATGACTACGGCTTTAAAACACTGTGAACTTTTCTTTACTGACCTACTATTGTAGCCACTTGTATTGATCGTTAAGCAGGAGTTTCTTTGTTTTACTCGTAAGTTGTAGTCTGGCTTTATTTGATATAATTTACTGAGCATTCAGCTGCCATAGTAACACCTCGGTAATTTTAGTGCAGGAACCATTAGTTGAATGGATGATATAAGTTTTTCTTCTTCTCATCAAACAAACCTGACATTTTTCGTCAAGCATTGATAGACTTTTAGGTTTGACTTAGATATTTATTTTGCTGATTCGTTTTTGATATGCCCGCTGTTCGAAATCCTCTGCTCTAGTCCCTTATTTCAAACGTAGATGATTTTTGACTTGACCCTCCTTATATCATCTGCTTAGTCCCTCAATTGAATTCTAGTTTTTTTTTCTTTCTAATGCATGCCCCTTGTCGATGACCCTTTATCCTTCGCTTTATCCCCATGATCGAAGTGTAGCTGACAACCATAGCTTCTTGATTGAAACACCTCATTAGTGATTTTATTCATAATTTAATTGAGGGGGGACAGAACATTCGAAACATTTAAACGGAACATGTAAATAAGTTTAGCTAGTCTTTAAAGTGAAAGCTGTCTTAAAGTGAAATTCCGCAAAATTCACGAAGCATTAAGCTTTGCAAGATGTTATCCATAATTTATTTTCCAGTACTCCATTTGTTCTGCTTTAATCCAACGCTGACAAAATGTATCCGCAGTTTCCTATATAATTGTTTTACTTTTACCTTGTAGTTTCTTCGTTGTTTTTCTTTCACTAATTTTAACCATATTTCAGTTTGTGACTCGAAAATGATTGATAACCTATCTCAAGAAGGCGTTAGCATAGAAACACATGGCCTTGAACCTTTTCCAGTTTCATCTCAGCTTCTCCTTGTCTGTTGCTGGAGATCAGTCCGAGAGGTAATCCAATAATTTTCTGAAGGGTTGTTCTAGGAGTATTCTATTTGGGTATAATTTAAACAATGTTTATCCTTCACATGTCATTGCTGACAACCTGCAATAGGTACTTGAAGAAAAGCTTTGTCAGATACTGCATTTCCACATGGGATAGTCTCCTAAGGGAATCGTTGAATTCTTTAAAAAAAAACGTAAAGATCTAGAAAATAATCACCACTTGAAAAAAAAAAATACTAGTGGCTATAGGTGGAATTTCTTTCAGGCTATAAGTTTTTGGGTGATTGGTGCCATGAAGGATGTCATTATAAATCTGGAATGTGGTAAATGTGTGAAATGTAGAAATTAATGGAAGAATATTTTGGAATTTTTTTATGGTAGCACCAATGTGGTGCAATAACAGCACCAAAAAATAAGGAATAATATGAATGGAAGAATATTTTGAAATTTTATTTTTTATAATAGCACCAATGTGATGCCATAACAGCACCAAAAAATGTGGAATAAAATGAATGGAGGGATTTCTCTTGATTTTCTTTTTTTTTTGTAACGGTACTAATATGGTGCTACGCCAAAAAATGTGGAATAAAATGAATGGAGGGATTTTTTTTGTAACGGTACATGTGGTGCTACGCGAAAAAATGTGGAACAAAATAAATGGAGAAATTTTTCTGATTTTTTTTTACAACAGCACCAATGTGGTGCTATAGCAGCACCAAAACCTTTTTAATAAATTGAATAGAGGCATATTTTTGATATTTTTTATAACAGTACCAAAAAATGTGGAATAAAATTAATGGGAGAATATCTTGATTTTTGTAACAGCATCCAATTCTGTTTAATCTCCTATTTTCTTTCGTTTGTTAATATTTTCAGAACTTAAACCTCTTCGATGTTTCATAGCACAGTTAAAAACTATTGAAACAGTGAAGTCTTTATGTTCGAGGAGTAGGATCTTAAAAAGTCGCTGAAGAAAGAAAGCTGTTATAAAACCGTTGGTAAATATTAAGTCGCAATTTATTCATGTCTTGCCAGTGTTGCAGCTTACGCTAGAAAAGATTAGAATAGAGTTTGATTTCCTGTATCAGGGTCAACGGCCTATACGATTGATATAATTTCTTGGAATTGCTATTTATATCTTTCATAAAATTAACCAGCTATCTCTGAACAAGGCATTGAATACAATTGACTTGCAATTGGTAGGCAGTGACATTGCACCATGATTTACGCGCTGGTGGACACCTCGTAAATACTGACCCACGTTCTATGGCAAGGAAATTCAGAAAATTGATAGCTTCGTATTTTTCATGCTATGTGATTACTCTAGCTTGTTTTTATCCCCTTTTACTCCTGGGGTGACGGTTTCTAAATTATGATTTTAGAAAGCCGAGGATGAGAACATTCAAACGTACGTTTTTAATTTAGCTCCGTTTCTGAGCAAAAAAAGCTCATGCAACGGGGGTGTGCCATTTCTTCGTTTTTTGCGCTGCTAAACGACAATATGGAGTCTAAAAGAGCCGAGGTGACAAAAAAAAGAACAAATTCTATAGAAAAAAGACTAAAAGCGAAAGAAAATCACATCTGGTAATCTATAGTTGTTACTTTTAAACATGTCGGGTACAATAATTTATATTTGGTCATTTCATGCTAGATACAATAGGTATCTCTCCTCGGAGGAATACCTATTTTATTTTTTCTGGCTTGTGCAAGCCAACCCTTTCGGATTACAGGTTATAACTACAGGCTGTTTCCGAATGGGTCGGCTTGCCCAAGAATATACGGTTTACCAGAAGTACACAAAGTAAGTCTTCCTAATTTAGAAGGACTTCCGTAGGACCTTTGAGACCTATTACATTTCAGCTAAATCATCATATGAAAGATTGGAAAGGGTTTGGCAAGGTCCCTTTATACACTACCACTTTTACAAAAATTTAAATTTAAAATTCTGAATCTTTGAAGTGTCAGTTGAAATTTTAGAAATATCCAGAGAATCAAGGTTATTCGGTTTTGATATACAGTCCATGCCCACAAATGTTTCATTTAACATATTTTTAGATTTTAGCTTAAAACTTGAGATATCAAAAGTATAATAGAAAAATAGGTTGCAGGAATAGATATAGAAACCGAATGGAATTTATTTAAAATGGCCAATAACTACACTAAGAAAAATTCCAGTTTCGAAATAGCTTTTCATCAATTCAGAAATTTGCCAATTAGGGGAGCTTTTACAAAACTTTTGAAATAGAAAAGGAAATGGAAGAGAAAAATGGGAAAAAGAAAAACAGAAAAGGGAAAATGGTAGAGTATGTGAAATGATGATTTCCCAAGCTTTAGAAGAAAGCCCAGAATTATAGAGGAAGACGAAACAGACCCTAAACCCGATTATACATCTTTATCATTTGGTCCTTGTCTCTAGGCTGTATCCAAGGAAGGGGGAGGGGTATTTGACCCCTCCCCCCGGAATGTTTGTCCGACTTGCAAAAACGTAACAAAAATAAATATGACCAAATTTTGCTGCGTTTTTTAAAGTTTTTTTGTAGCCCCCCCCCCCCCTGGAAGAGATCCTAGATACGTTCTTCCCTTGTCTATTGAAAAAATTAAAGAAACAATTTCAAAATAAAACTACTTTTAAATTCCGACTAACCATGTGATCTGTACTAAATGCTGGAAAGGATGTAATATCAAAAACATACAAAGTGGTTGGATAAAATACCTAGTTCTTTTGGAAAATTTTATGTTTCCAAAGCCCAACAAAATTTAGAAAATAAATTCTAACAGCACAAAACAGCTATGGATTCCTTTCTAAAGTTTCATAAAATACCAGAAGCTTTCAAATCAGCAGTTTTGGGATGTTTATTTGATCATTTATGCTAAATATAATTTTTTTGTCATTTCAAAGTAATTAATAATTGCAGTGGACGGTTGCAAAGTTTTAGAGACCATAGAAAAGAAAAGAATATCTCTAAGGGGATTGATGTAAATAGAGATGAGGAGGAATACGGATTAAATCTAATTCATAATAGTTTAATTCGCAAACAGACTAGAACCCTGTATGCTTTTAAAAATAAAGAAGATAAGGAAATTTCGGACGCTTAACCCCAAACAAACTTGAAGTTGATAAATAAATGTCAAAATGAAACAAACTTTCGAACAAATAAACTCACTTCGGCTAGATCAGCAAAATGAAAAAATCCATTCGATTTCTCAAACACAAGGGTACTAAATAACTTTTGAGAATATTCAATTAACTCGACTTCGGTATTGCTCAAGATTTTTGCATAGGAAGATCGTTTTGTTTTGTTATTAATTAAAAAACACTTTCCGAAAAATAAGTTTTTCAAAGAAAAGTAAAGGCCATTTTAAACTTAAGCTCAGCAGATACAAATACCTTTTAAAATTCAAAATCAAAACGACCAGAAATTACTATTAAAGAATAAATGAAACCGAAAACGAACAGAAATTAAATATACAATCATAGAAAAAAAAACATGCAACAAGTAATAATATAAATGAATAACTAGATCTTAAAGCGAGTAATGCTTAGATTGAATATGAAAATCAAGCTTAAAACGAAAAAAAAAATTTTGCTTTTGAAGTATAAATGAAACTTAAAATGAAAAGAAATTAAATAAACAATCAATGCAAACAAACATACAGTAAATATTAATGTAAATGAATAAACAAATCTTAAAACGAGTGAAACTTCAACTGAATATGCAAATCAAGCTTGAAATGAACAAAATCACTACAAACAAGAGTGTGGGTATTGCCTCCTTCTCTCACTGTAAAAGTCTAAAACCTACTCTGGTACCTCTGGAAAATAAATAATAATAAATAAATAATAAAACATTGGAGCCGTATGACCTTTACTATAGGCAACGCTATAGCCTTGCCTCTGATAATCTCGTATCAGAAGAAAATTTACACATACTGAATGGTCTGTGGCAGTCACCGTGCCTTGCGTTTATTAAGGTGCCGATGGAGGAAAGAGGAGGGTGAGGCCCCCAATAGGTCTTGAAAATTTAACTTTTTTGTATTTTCAATGAAGAAAATTCAAAAAACAACGAAACTAAAAATGGAAATAATCCCTACATAGCTCCCTGCACCCTACATTTTATGAATTGACGCCTTTGGTTTATCAGTTTCGTTTCTTTCACTTTCATTCTTTGGTTTAGCCTTTTGTTTCTTTCTCATCCTTTTATGGATGTAATCCTGATTAAGCTACTTATTTTTTTCTCATATTGGTCCCCCCCCCTCCCTCGTCAGAAAAGGCTTTCAGGCGTGAAGTCTAAATATTTGGGTTTCTATTACTACTTGTATAAAGACATGTGTATTATTATTTCTTTTAACATTTACGACATTATCGTAAGGGAAGTTTTACCCATTTCTAATGTTTCATTCCATTTAGTGATTGAGTCTTCCGGGGGGAAATAACTTAAGTCTTATTAGCTCCCTGCCGTAAATACACTCCCCAAATATTTTTCTAAAGTGAAATTTGCCTTTAAATGTGTGATCTTTTTCTGAAAGTCTCTTAACCAATTTTTTTAATATGTGACTTAAGTTTCTTTTCTTTTGCGCATAATTTAAAAGACTGGTTTGTTTGTCGACAGACATGGTGTATGGACAGCATATATCTACTTCCGTAAAATAACAGATATGAACCCGAAGTGAGTGCGACTGTTTTTTAATCTGTCGCGCTTTTTTAATGGTTAGTGTTCTAAATTTAACCTTCTTATCGCCTAGAAAGAATTTTGTTTCCTGTTGCTAAACTTAGTCTAATAATGACCCTTGAGGTGACTTAAAGGAGAGTAAAATGGTATAAAAATAACTACCAATCAACGTTTGAGGTAGGTGGAGACTTGGGTGCTTACCTCTCGAACGCCAAGTAGAATATTTGTCCCTTTTGATAGTTGGAAACTTCAGTTTTCAGTTGAAATTACTACTTAGAGCCAGTGGCGTCAATTCACGGAAATACAAGGGGCGGGCAAAAATTTATTTTAAAAATTTAGAAAGTGGATAATTTTGTAGTTTTTTAAATTCTTCTTGAAAATCCAAAAAAAATGTCGTTTTTAAAAATAGCAAAAGTAATGTATTTTTCAAAATCCAGGGAAGGGAGGATGGCAGAAGAATCTCGAGGAAAAAAAACCCAACTAAGGCCACTGTTTAGAGCATGGTAATGAAACTAGCACAATTCTTGCACATCAAAGCACATATTTTATTTTAAGGCATTTTCGTAGTTCTAGAATGTTGATAGGTGTTTATCCTGACTTTCCTTGGTCATTCACGGCAAAAAACATCAAAGGATGTACGAACTGGGACATAAAGTAACGGCAGTTGTGGCCTCTCTTGTGCCTGGGGCAAAATATTGATTAGCGCCCCCCCCCCCTGTCTCACACAAAATTTTCAGGCCGAATTCTAACAAAATTTCCATTTGTTAGCAAAAATCATTTCAATTTATTAATTAATTAATAATTTATTTTTAATTATTGTTTAATTTAGTTGTTGTTTATTTTTAGTTGTTTGGATTTAAGTGTTTTATTTATTACTATTTAACTATTTTTATTTAATTTTTATTTTATCAATTAATTAATGATATAACAACTATTTTTAATTATTAACGCCGCCCAATGCTGTATTTTAATAAAAATTAGAATAAAAAAATTAAAAAATGATTATAACCGTTAGATTAGTGATTTGAAATTTTGCGCCCCTAAAATTTCTGCGCGCAGGGCAAGTGCCCCCTCTGTCCCTGCTCTAAAACTGCCTGTGAAATAAAGTTAAAATATTTTTGTACTTGTCATTGCAAATGGAGAGCACTGAAAAGAATTACTAAGCTAAAAAAAACTTGTTGATAGAGTAAAGCTTTGCTGACCGAAAAAACGAGAAGAAAAGTCTGAGGTTCCAAGTGTACTCCAAAACCCGGGAAGCAGGCACGTACGCAGGAATTTGTTTCGGGGGGGCCAATTTGTTTCGGGGGGGGGGGTCAAATCCTTCAAACCCATTATTCTGTGAGAAAAATCAGAAAATTATGGGAAAATGAAAAAAATCGGGAGATTTCGGGGGGGGGGGCGGAACCGGAGGCCCCCCCGGCGTACGTCCCTGCCGGGAAGCTATTTAAAATATGCACATTTTGAGCAGAAGATGGCTATTTAAAGATTTTTTCCACAGTCGCCCCCGTAGAAACCTTCCAAAATGAGCAGGGTTGTCATTTTAGAAAGGGTAACAAGATTATTGCTAAGGTCCAACATTCATAAAACATGCGCATAAAGAGAAAATTCTAGTGAAAAGGGGTGCTGGTCAAACAACTTTTTTCCGGGGCTTATGTCTTGTCCCCTCCCCCCATCACCATCCAAAAGAAAATTTTAATGAAGTTCTTATAAATCGAGATAAATCACTCAGTTGTAATATTGTGGAAAGAAAATAATTTGTATAGAATTAATACTTTAAAATAGATGAACTTTTAGAGGAGGTAATACGTATTTTCTTTTTTTGCGAACGTTGCTAATGAGATTAGACAGTGATTAAAAGACGTCAATTAAGATTTTATGTGACGTTAATCGTTAATAAAGATTAAACGTTAAGATGCAGTCGCGGTTCTAGGCTTCAGTAGGGGGGGGGGCAGCTGTCCTCCAGTTTTTTTTTTACATCTGATATTAAATTCTACTTATTTTATGTTTTTACGCCCCTGTTGTATACCTTACCCCCCCCCCCCAGATTATGAGGTATAAAACTGCTACTGTCAAGATACGTGTATGTGTTTTTTTTTTACATGAGATCCTGAAACCCTGTTGTGTATACAAGTTCTCACGCACGTTTCGGAAATATTTTTACTTGTCTAAGAATTGAGTATCTGTCCTTTATTGAATAAACTTTTTCGTAACAATATGGTGCTCAGTCAAACAAGTGGCTTGGGTACGCCGGGCGAATATTATAAGTCAAAGAAGTTAAAGATACGGTTCGTAGACCGCAAACGGATCAAGAACATTCAGAGGTGGTCTGTGGCCTGGGTTTATTTTTCTGGAATTACAGTTTTCACGCAAAAAATGTTAAGGTTCAAAGCAACAAGCAATAAAAAAGAAAACTTCTAATTTTCTTCAATTTTGGATCTCATTTTAACGTTAGTACACGTATTTGTATCTGAAATTTTTGTTTTGTATTTTTGTATTCTTATTTTTTAAAATGTTTTATTTTCAAAATAAAATTAATCCTTCAACACTGGCTTTATTCTAAATTGCTAAGTTGGCAACTTGTAAAAATTTTAGCTTGTTGGCTCTGGCATCGAATATGCAGACTAGCTGAAGAAAATTCACAGGTGTTCTAAACTTAAAGTTGCTTGGTATAGCTTCTACTTTTATCAAGGTTACCTGAATTTACACGAGCGGGGGGGGGGGAGGGACCTTGATGGAAAGGGTTTGGTAGAAAAAAATGTTATATATATTTTTTTAATATCGCGAAATAGTACAGTTTCTTTTACATTTTATTTTTCCAAGGAAAAGAGGGGGGGGCAAACTTTTGGTCTATCCCTCATCATGTTAGGTGCTACCATGTTTCATAAAATAACTGGAAAATATAATTTCCCTTCTAAACATGCAAGCTTTATTTTTTTTTCTTACATAGGTTATATTGCGGAACAAGTCGAACTTAGGTCCAAATTAGAAAAGCAAAATATCACTTAAGATCAAGAATTGCTAACAAAAAAACGCCTTTGAAAATATATGAACCCAAAACGTACCAGTCATGCCTCGGGCGAGAGTGCTTCCTTTAACATTATATTATCGAACCTTATTTGAGCTGGAACGATTTAGCCCATTGATTTGTAAGCATTATTATTCGAGGGCTTCTGGCCTTTTTTTTTTTTTTTTTTTTTTTTTGGGTGTAATTATAAACTAAAATTGTATTATCAACCCCAAAATATGTATTTAATCACGGTCATAAGTCGTTATTTGCGGTAATAGGTATATTATTTCTATCTCGTATTGTTCATTTTAATGCGTTTTATTGTTAGCCATACAATTTAAATTAGAAAAAAGCTGACACAAAGAAAATATTTGAGGATACATTCTTGATCTTTGCTTTGAGTAAAATGCTCATTGCCAAAAATTAGTTTTACGGTGTGTCTTTAGTGCGGTGACTAGTGCATCTTTGAATAGTGCGGTGGTATACAATTAACGTCGATTAACATTTTAATGGTATACGATTGTAATGTTGTAATGAAAACGTTGAAACGTTGTTAATGTTGTAATGAAAATACGATTAATGGTATACAATTATTTTATCAGGGTTTTTTTGAAGGGTGTATAGCCTAAAAAAGTTTGCTTCTGGCAGTTGATGTATTCATTTGTTTAATGTAAATAAAACCCCCTTATTATTATAAAAAAAAAAAACGCGGTATGTGTTTTATGATTAGTGCGGTAGTATATCAGAGAAAGCAGATCCGAGCGCTTTCTTTGCTTACTTATTTACCTAAAATATAAAGTGTTCACTTTTTATTTTTGCTTAGGATTTTGTATCAAAAAGCTTGATTGACTTTTTCACGGTTGCTGAATGTTTTTAATGAGTCTTTTAGAAACAGAAAAAAAGGCGAGCCAACTTGCAGTTGTCAAGGTCAATCACATTGTTTTTAGGGAGCCATACTGATTGAGAGACTATGGATAAATTAACATATAATTTAATCGTAAACTTTTCATTCGGCTGATATGGTTTGGATATTTATCTTTCTGTAATGAAGATCCCTTAGCTTTGTCATTTTTGCATAGCCGTTTTATGAAGTGCGCATCCAAAGACAAAGGAACACAATAACTGAATTTCAGAAAAGGAAATACAATATCAACTTGAGCACCACAGTATATAAGTAATAAGCAGAATCAATACGTACTGTTATATTAATCCACTTCCTTGACATTACTTCAAACCTCCAAAAGTCACCTAAATAATCCGATCCAGCTAAGCCTCCATAGATATATATACTCTTTTGACTGGTTACAAATGAGGCACCATGGAAAGCTCTCCCTCTTGGCGAAGCTGCTGCACTGCATTGACGTTTTTACATTCTACAGAGAATGAAATGGAGTCAAAGTTGTTTTGCGAAAGAGATTGAAAAGACGCTGTCTTTCTCTTCCTCGGTCCCCTGGTGTCTTAAGATTTCATCTTTTATGCTTAGTAGTAATATTTACATGAATTAAATATTAAAATAATAATAGTAAAAGTAAAAACGATACTGGTATCTTAACCCTTCAGGCTTATTTGGGCTAACCTTTATAAGAGAGAAAAAACAAGTTTCTTTTAACTGAAAGTAAGGAGCAGCATTAAAACTCAAAATCAACAGAAATCATTCAGTATATGAAGAAGTGTCCCTCACCTCAATACCTTGCTCTTCGCGCGTGCTTCGTACATTCACAAAAATATATCCTAAAAATAACGAATAACAACAATAACGACTGGAATCTTTGTTTGCAGTAAACATGAAATAATTTCTTTTTGATGTTAAGAAGACTAAATTGCATAAACTAGGAATAAATAAGGATGGAGGGTGATATTAGGTAACGAGAATATCGGTCAAGTGGATACTTGACTTACTTACTTGACTTAAGACTAAGACTCCTGCCGATGGTTCGGCGTAGAGAACGATGAGACTAGGTGCCTCCAGGTTGACCTATCACTTGCCAGGCTCGCAGCGTCTTCCACCGGGATGTGGGCTTGGGTGAGGAATTCATCGGCTTTGTGTTTCCCCCTAGTGGGTGGGCTTCCTCTAGGTCGCTTCCATCCGTGTAGGTTGGGGTCGAAGTCGAATGCGACCCGTGCTTGGGCGTTGCGTGGCATGCGAAGGAGGTGGCCGTACCACCGAACAGTGCGCTGGGCGAGCTGCGTCGAGCAATGAGTTTGAGCGGTACGTGACAGGAGAGTCTGGTTGCTAACGAAGTCAGTCCATTGAAGTCTTTCGATTCTTCGGAGATATTTCATCTGTGTGACATCGACGGCGCTGAGGATAGATTTTGCAGCTGGCCACGTCTCCGCTCCATACAGCAGGACGGTGCTGACTGACGCATTGTAAATGCGCATTTTGGTAAAGCGGCTTATGTTTGGCTTTCGCCAGATGCTGCTAAGCCTCCCAACAAGTGCTGAAGCTTTGGTAATTCGAGATGTAAGCTCTTTTGTGATCAAGCCATCCTTCGACAGAATAGATCCCAGGTAAGTGAAGTCTTCAACCACATCTACTCGGTTGTTCCCGATGTTGACTTCCTTTACAGTAGAACGGGACGTGGGAGGCTCAAGGAGCATAACTTTGGTTTTCTGCCAGTTTATCTTCAGTCTAACTTCCAAGGCTTCTTCTGAGAGCACCTGGAGAGCTTAGGTGACCTTTTCGACGGTGCTCGCAACTAGCGCTATGTCGTCAGCGAAGTCAGCATCAGAGAGTAACTGGTCTCCGCACTGAAGCGCATAGTAAACATTTGCTCCGTCGTCGACCTGCCGGGCAGGAATCCGGCTTGCTGGACTCTTCTCTTTCTACGCAAAAAGGTGGAACACCTGTCCAGGAGTGACATGGCGAAGAGTTTACCAGGAACGGAGAGAAGCGTGATCCCACGATAGTTGGAGCAGATTTGACGGCTGCCCTTACGTTTCCAGAGCGACAATGTGATGCCAGCACGCCAGTCATTCGGTATGCTTTCCGTCGTCCATAAAGCTGAGAAGATTAGCTGGAGCCACAGAATCATCGCTGCACCCCCGCACTTGAGGAGTTCTGCAGAAATACCACAGGCGCCGGGGGCTCGATTATCATTTAACTGTTTTACAGCATTTTGGATCTCAGAGGTGGTAAACGGTTGCGATACGAGGTCGGAAGTTGCCTCGGATGTGGTCATGGCTGCTTGAATCAGATCAGGGTCGGGATGAGCAACTGCCTCGGCATTCAGAAGCGTTGAGAAGTGACTGCTCCAGGCAGAGAGTTGGGAAGTGGCAAGTGGATAGCTTCACTTAAATGATTTCTTACACCACTCTGCCTTTCCATTTACAAATAATACAAAATGAGAATATAGAAAACTGCGTATGATATTTAAAATAAGGCAGTAAACAAAAGAAAATGTCACTTTTTATTAATAATAACAAAAGCCTGAATCTGGATGATTCGGCTTCACGTCCGGAAGTCCTTATCAACGGGGAAAAAGCTAAACTAAATTAAACAAAATATATAAAGAAAAGGAAATAACAAAATGACAAATGATAAAAAACATTATTGCGATGTGATTTTTTATCTTTTTTGTTTTGTTTAATTTTTTCCTTTTCTTTATATTTTTGTTTAGTTTCGTTGTTTTCTTTTTTGTCACTTTTTTCCCCGTTGATGAAAGCTTCCGGACGGGAAGCCGAAATACTTCGGCTTTTATTAATAGTAAAAAAAAGAAGTTTTTTTTTGTTATCGTCTACTGTTTTATTCAAAATATTGTACACGTTTCTCAATATTTCATGTCGTTTTATTTATAGCTTCATTTACCTAAGTAGCAGCAATAGTAAAGACGGTAGGTGCAGAGAAGATGAAAGGTAGAATAGCCAAGATGAAGGGTGATTAATCGCAGTGAAAAAAATTACATACGATTGGGAACGTAAGTCTACAAACCAAGATTAGAATATTGGAAGCGACGGTCATGATAGCTGTCAAGTATGGCTATGAAACGTTGACGCTTTGGAAGCCTAGGGAAGATTTGCTAAATTATTTCCAAAAAATTTGTCTAAGGATAGTTTTTGGTACTCTTTTGACTTGTAGTATATCAAATAGTAAGCTCTACGAATAAAGTGGTTCGATCCTACTTCTTAGGGCTATAACTAAGGAAAGATTAAGATTCCTAGGCCATGGCTTACGGATGGAGTATGACAGATTGTCCAAGATTGTGCTTTCTGGCCACTCATCTTGAGCCAAATAAAAAACTGGTCGTCTCTGAATGGTATGGGAGGAGATGATAGAAATTTGGGACTGTATGGGAGGGGATAAAGAGTGAAGCTTTGAATGGGTTAGGTCGGTAGAGGTACCTGTGCAGCTGTATTGGTCATAGGCAACTTGATGCTGCAGTGAGTTGTCAGTAGTATCAGTAGTAGTAGTATATCTTTAAACCGGGGAAAAATGGCCACAAAAAAAATATTGGACATATCCTTAATCTGTTTGGTGAATGATTTTAATAAAATGCTTATTGACAAGAATTAGTTTCACAATATGTCTTTTATACTTATTGTGGTGGCTTGGAAAAGACAGCAAAGGGAACACTTCCTTCGCTAATTTGCTTACTTTAAATATGAAATTTCAACTTTTTATTTTTGTTTATGTTTAGTGTCAAGATAAGATAGATAAGATAAGATTTATTCTTCATTAAATACACATACATTAAATACACATATGACGTGTTACTATTCCCCCAAAGGATTATTGGCCTGTATAGAAGGGAGAAGACAAATGATTTACTTACTCAGAGAAGAAAAACAAAACGAAATTTAAAATGATCACTTACTCACAGAGAGAACAGCAAAAAGGAGAAGAAAAGAAAATATAAATATAATAAAACTATAGAAAACAAAACTAAATAGAATAAATAGACTAAATTAATTAAGTAGATTAAATAGACTCCAAAAAAAACAATAAAAAAAATAAAAAATAAATACATAGGTAAAAATAACTTCTAAGAAGCCAAAGAATTTTTTACATTTTCTTTTAAACAAACCGAATGAGTGGCACCCTTGAGCTGATTCAGGCAACGTATTCAAAACAATATGACTCGGCATTAGAGGATTAAAATCTGACCTTATAAAAGGAGTAAATGGAACTTGAACATGATTTTTCTTATTGCGAAGATTATAATTATTTTGATCAGAGGTTAAAGATAGCGGAACACTTAGGGGTCGGGGGAGGACACCACAAAGCTAAGAAAAAGTAAAACATGCACATGAAAGAATGTACAGTGACTCAAGATCAAGTAATGGGATAACTAATGAACGATTAGTTTCCTGAATGAGGTTTCTAGTATCAAAACATATAATTGGCTTTTCTTCTTCTTCTATTTTCACATGCTGACCATGGTCTACGTTGATACCGATATCCTGATTCAATCAGTATCAAAACATATAATTGGCTTTTTTTCTTCTTCTATTTTCACATGCTGACCATGGTCTACGTTGATACCGATATCCTGATTCAATCAGTATCAAAACATATAATTGGCTTTTCTTCTTCTTCTTCTATTTTCACATGCTGACCATGGTCTACGTTGCGCAGATACCGATATCCTGATTCAATGCCTTCGGCCGGGAGTGTAATGCGGGGTTGGGGGCACATCATCCGACGCCTCTCGTGTTTTCCCCCCAGATGTCTCCAGGTACCTATTTAAAGCTGGATCGACTCTGGCTGAGCTTACAGAGTCACGCCATTGACCTCCAATCCAAACCAAGCAGCCAGCGACACTGGGACTCGGACCCCTTACCTCAAGATTTCAGGTCTGTACCGCTAACCTCTTGGATAGGACGGCTCTGATATATTTATATCGTTGGATTCGTTATTCACATATCTATCAATTAAAGGAGCTAGAATTATGAAATAAGTAAACTTTTTCTTAAAGGATGATCTAAACGTGTTTAAAAAGAGAAAAATGTCTTTAACAATTTTCAAGCACTTTGGGTTTTGCTTTGTACATTTGTAAAAATGTTCTTCAAAAATAAGGAGTGACAGCAAATTTGACTCATATCTTTTTCCCGATAAACATCAATAATTCTTTTAGACGCTAGTTTGACTAAGTCCATTCTAAAGGCAAAAAAGATTGTCAGTACTTAAAGTTTATTTCTTCGCTGAAACATTTGATTCTGAGACAAGCCTACAGCTGTGGCATATGCAGAAAGGACTAGATGCTTATATCATTCTCAGGCTTATATCATTCTCAGGCCAGAATTGTGAAACATTTAAACTTTTACTTGAGAGATGAACTGAACTAACTAAAAAAGAAAAAAAAATTCCTTCCTTCAACAATTGTCAATCTATTTTCAATTTGAAGATAACTACAAAGAAAATTTAAAAATTGAATTCGGTAGATGGATTAGACCTAATTCCTGCTATCGAATGATGGCAAAATTATCGATTAAATAGAAATAGTGAGATCGTAGGGCTACAGAAAAATAACATGCCTAAAACTTAATATTCTGGTAAATTTTATTATACTTTTTTTTGGAATAGTGTCAGACGAAAAAAGGGGAATTCTTATAGGTCCGAAATTCTGAAAATCAAAAGTCTTAGGTATAATTATTATTTAAGAATATAATCAAAAGAAAAGAATGTTCCCGCACAGTTTTCATAAACCCTGAGTGCGTAAGTAAGCCCAGAAATCAATCACATTCTTTCCACCTAATTATTAATGAAACCAACGGTGTTTTTAGGTGAGTTTGCTTATCGGTCATCTCACATCCAATCTACCGCTTGGGAATGCTGGAACAGATCTGCTGTCGGATGATATGTGTTTACACTATGGTCAACTTCTTTTGGACACTCTGTTAGATTCAAAACATCGTGGTGCATTTGAACAAGCTGGTGTGGGGTTTACAATGGTCTGCGCTGCTTTCTTCAAGTAAGATTAACCGGCTAATCTTAAATCAAAACTGTGCAAAAACAATTTGTCAACTGTTAAAAACAGGCTGTTTGATTCTTACACGACAAAATAAAAAACAAGTTTTTTCTACTGAATGTAAGGAGCAACATTAAAACTTAAAACAAACAAAAATTACTCCGTATATGAGGGGGGGCTGCCCCCTCCTCTATTCCCCTCTCTTCACGCTAACGTTTTTAGTGCTTTAAAAAAAGGTTCTGATTCTAATTCAACGGCCCTTGTGTTTCAGGAATCGGGAAAAAAGATCGAACTTTAGCGTAAATTGTGGGGTATAGAGGAGGGGGCAGCCCCCTCATATACGGATAGTTTTTGTTAGTTTCAAATTTTAATGTTGCTCCTTACTTTCAGTAGAAAAAACTTGCTTTTTTATTTAATTTCTGATCGTTTCCCAAATAATCCCAGGCAATCCACCTCCCCCTCCGCAAAAAATTCCTCCATAGAACTTTCCTCCCGCGCAAAATCCTCCCCCCCCCCCGGGAAATTACCACATGATAATTCCATCCTCGCTGCGAATTCCAACTAACAAATTTCTTGCGGACGATTTCGCCTGAAAAATATCCCTTAGCATAATTTTTCTAAAAAAAAAAGACTTTTTTTTTATTCAACTTCTGACAGTTTTTCATCTCATGGCCAAATTCCCCACACGAGGAAAATTTTTCTCGGAAATACCCCCAAATGATTTTTTTCCTGCGAAAAATATCCCCACATAGAAATTCTCCTGGTGATAATTTCTCCATGGGGAAATTCTCCAGTGGGAAATCCCCCCACGTAACAATCCCCTATAGAATTCCAAAACTGCTGAAAATTTCCCCCGGACAATATCCCAGAGCGTTTCCACATATAAAATGGGGTCGCCAACTAGAAAGTAAGACATATAAGACGAATTTCGTATATAAATTGTGGCAAATTCCCCCATTTGGAGATTTCCCCAGAAGGTTCACCTCAGAAACTCTCCCCCTAGAAATTTACCCCTAGAAAATCCACCGCTAGAAAAAAACCCCCCAGAAAATCCCCCTCCAGAAAAACGTCTGTATACTTTCCAATAACAAATGCTATATGTAAACAATGGCCAATTTTATAACTTTTGGCTCTTCCTCTGGGGGCTGTGGGGGTTCATGTCATCATACCCAAAGACATAGTAATTGGACATTTCAAGTATACTGAACAAAATGGGTATCTCAAGATTTTGATCGGACGGTTTTTGGGAAAAAAGGGCACGGGAGGGGGGCTAGCTGCCCTCGATTTTTTGGGTCACTCAAAAAGGGGACTCGGACTTCTAATTTCCATTCAAACGAGTCCTCTCTCAATATTGTAGGACAATTGGTTCGATGTGGTCACTCTGGGAAGAACAAAAAAGATGGAATAAACACACATCAGTGATCTTTTTCCGGGCAAAAAACGAGAAATTCCATTTTTTTTTTTTAAATGGGAGCTCGAAAACTCTGCATTAGTGTTATCTGGTACGCTGAATTTTATGGTGCAATTTTCAATAGAACTCCTTGGCTTTTGGGGGATGTTTCCTCTCTTTTTCGAAAATCAAGGGAATTTTCTCAGGCTCTTAGCTTCTGATGGGTAACATGAAACTTAATGAATCTTATATATTTGGAATCAGCTTAAAAGGCCAATTCTTTTAATGTATCTACCGTTATCAAAATTCTGTTTTGGAGTTTTGGTTACTATTGGGCCAAGTCACTCTTTACTTATAGTCCGTTACCATGAACTGTTTGATATCAGGGTTATCACTGATCAAAAGATAAATATCACTGTGCAAGCCGTACAAAAAATTCTTCCTTAGTGTGTTTGTGTTTTTAGAAATCTCCTAAAAACCTTTTTTGTGTGTGTTTGTGTGTTTTGCACTTACAAGTCAATTTCTGTGTTGGTGTTTACGTCAAAACTTCAAACTGATTTTATGATGAGATAGGTTGACGGAAAAAGAATTATATTGTGTCCTTAGATTTCTATTGGTATTTTTTTTTCTTTATCTTCGAACGTCAAAATTTAGTACAAGTTCTAAAAAATTACTGTTATTGCCAAAAAGGAATGTTTGGGCTGAGAAAATAGCACAAAAAAAGCCCTGGTTTTAGACCGGGGCAAAGTTATCAAAACACGTCAAGAGGGTTCGGGTTAGAGCAGAAGCTTTGAAAAGTGTGGGATGGGGCTGGAGTATTCATCACTCACATGTCTGCTTCAAATGGCTTAGCATTCATAGGATGGTAGTGGTAGCTGTTGCAATCAAGAAAAAGAATTTTAAAAAGGTCTTACTAGGTGGTAAAAAAATATTTTTTAGAAGATTTCCTCTGTTTTTCATATATTGTTTGTAAGTTTTACCATATGTTGTAATAGAATTCGATATAATTGTATAATGTTTTGCGTTTTTACCAGCAATAGATAGCAGTTAAAACCTATGTTCAATAGCAACACCAGTGAAAGAAATTTACACGACAGAATACCATTCTGTGGTAAAATTAGTCTGGAAAGTTAAAATCAGGTTTTATAATACCAAAAGGTAATATTTTATTCTACAATTTTTAATGGGAACTACATGGCAAAGGTTTTTAGAGTTATATATTTGATAACTTTTAGGCTCTTCATGCTACGTGCAACGTGCAACGTGCCTAAAACGTTGCCTTCACGTGAAGGTATTACTTACTTGCAGTCGTTCCTTTATCTTAATTCTTTAGCAATTGTCGCCATCTGCTTTTATTATTATTTTTATCTTACAAAAGAAGATGATTTTTTGCTGAACTGAATATATTTTACCCGAGTACGAGGGGGGGACTAGAAAATGCTTTCCCATGGAGTCACGACAGTGAGGAACGATTTTAAAGAAGCAAAATTTTGAGATAGAACGAAAGTGAATTTTTCAGGGCAACAGTTTCTGGTCAGGAATTTATATAAGAAAACACCGTTATAATTAGATCGTTTAACCGAATATTGTGGATTCATTTTTATATATAGTGCAAAATTTTGTGAGGCTGTCTTTTAGCTAGACGTACTGAAATATTTGCGGAGGTGATGGGGTCAAAAATCTTTGGTAATGCGCCATTTGCGTAAAACGTCTAAATACGGTGCTTGAAATAGGCCAAAAGAAGTCTTAGTTGCGTATGATGACAATTGTTGGGCCAAGTACAGTTGCGTCCGGTACAATTAAGTAAAGAGTGACCCACGCTAAAAATAACTGAAGTTCTAAAAAAAAAGGAATTTGATAACAGAGCGTCTTGAAAAAATCTGCTTTTCGGGTTCAGTTCAAATAGGTAACTTTTAATAAGTAAAGAGCTACCAATGCTAATAATAACTGAAGCTCTAAAAAAAGAATTTTGATAGTAGAGCGTCTTGAAAAAATCTGCTTTATAGGATGAGTTCAAATAGGTAGCTTTTAATAAGTTAAAATCTCCACATCAAAGGCAGTTTAAGTTTTTTTTTTATCGGACATATAAACTTGCTAAAGTGTTTAAAACTATGCTTGTATTTGTAGTCATCTGAGTATTAACAGTTTCTTGACATGTGCAGTATTTCGTAGTTTTTACCCTGGTACCCATTACAGGACATCCATTATGCCCGACATAAAATTGTGTTTGGCACTATTTGAGTGAGTGATGGCTCGCCTACCTCATGTGAAGTAAATGTCCGTCTGCGAATGCGGCTGAAGATCCGCTTAGGAAATGTCTCCGACTTATGACCCATTTCCGGAAATATTCTAAAATATTTGTTTTTTTTTTATTCCACAATGATATAATATTTTGATGACGCGCTACTCAATATCATATATTACAGATTAAATATTTGACAAAGGCTCGGATTTTCATTTAGTGTATAAATATTGACTGTACTATACGATCTTCAATGGCCCTATTTCTATTTTATAGAATTATAGTACTGACGGGTTTTCTTAGCTCCTCGACTTCTTAAATTCAGGGGGGGGGGGGGGAAATTCAATCGTCTGGAAAGTGTCTCTTTAGGTCGAATATTGCAAAACACTGCAACTCTTCTGCTTGTTGGGTCGTCGGGGGGAATTTCGAAAAATTTATGATTATCCTTTATAAAGTTCATAAATCGGTCGATGTCTGTCGGTATACACAGAACGGCTAAAGTCGTTCTCTTAAAGTATCAGGGCCACTAAAAATGAAATCTGATTTTTTAAGCTGGTTAAGTTGAAACTTACATAACCATATACGTTGTTAAAAAAAAATTAGGAGAACCCGGGAATTAAATTTTTAATGCAAAAGACCTTCAAAAAAATAAGAAGAACCTGGGAATTCAGTTTTTAATGCAAAAGACCTTCCCATGCAATTAGGTAGTTTTAGGCTTTGCGTGCGCCAAGTTTGAAAATAATGAACGTGTGTGAAAAATCAGCTAAAAATGAGCGAAAAGAATATATTATCATGGAGCTCTAAATGTTTAACTTTACTGATGGCTTTAGTAAAATACAAACACTGCCATAAATCAAAGCTATGCAGTAATACAGATATTAATAACGTTAATTAGGATTAAAAACTTACAAATGTTATTAGTACATTGACTTACCCAGACAAACATCTTTTTAGCAAGGCTACTTAGGCTATTCTATTATATTTATCCCTTTGGTTGACTATTGACATATAAATAAAATCATGATTTTCTTCTGTGTTCAAAAATGTAACTTTTGCTACTTAATTTTTACACATTCCCACTAGCCTGCTTTACATAACAGTTTTACCACCTTTTTTTTATTGTTGTAAAGGTCGACGATCCGATATTGATAAATTGGGTATTACATTGTTTGGTTGGGTTTGTTTGTAAACAAGAAAAGTTTGTTCCTTTTCGCGATTCAGTTTGGCAACAGAGGGGAGCATTTACGCTACAAAAAGCTCTGAATAGTTGTATAACAAGCAAAAGAAAAATCGTTGAAAATCCCGGGTTTCGAATATGAATAGACCGAATATTGAGTCAGGGGCAAAAAAAATGTTTTTTTTTACGTCTTCGGTACGTTTTCATTTCATCTCATCTATTTATTATTATTCTATTTTTGGTAGTCATTGTTCAGCAGCACACGTTTTATTCATTTCATTTCTATTTATAGTACACGTTGTATTCATTTCATTTCTGTTTATTATTATTCTATTTTTGGTAGTCATTGTTCAACAGCACACGTTTTATTCATTTCATTTCTATTTATTTTCATTCTATTTGTGGTAATCATTGTTCAGCAGCACAAGTTTTATTCATTTCATTTCTATTTATAGCACACGTTTTACTCATTTCATTTCTATTTGTTATTATTCTATTTTTGGTAGTCATTGCTCAGCCGCACACGTTTTATTCATTTCATTTCTATTTATATTATTCTATTTTTGGTAGTCATTGTTCAACAGCACACGTTTTATTCATTTCACTTCTATTTATTTTCATTCTATTTGTGGTAGTCATTGTTCAGCAGCACACTTTTTATTCATCTTATTTCTATTTATAGCACACGCTTTATTCATTTCATTTCTATTTATAGCACACGTTTTATTCATTTCATTTCTATTTATTTTTATTCTACTTTTGGTAGTCATTGTTCAGCAGCACAAGTTTGTAGTTTTAGCTTTTGGTGTGCTGCTGATGAGTTTTTTTCTTTGATTTATATCAAACAACTGTACTACCACGTCTACTAAGACGTCGGATTTGGATTTTTCCTGTTCTAATCCCACTTGATTTTTTCTCCTTTTTTAAAAATGTCCCTTTTATTGCTAAATTTTTACATATTCCCACTAGTCTATATATGTTCAATAGCCCGAAAACATAATAAGCATGTCATCCTGTTGATTATTGTTTACTCGACGCTCAGCTGCAGATAAATTAGGTTTTACAAACGTTTGTTGAACTTGTTTTTTAACAGGAAAAGTTTCCGCGTTCCTTTTTTCCTGTTCTAATCCCACTTGATTTTTTCTCCTTTTTTAAAAATGTCCCTTTTATTGCTAAATTTTTACATATTCCCACTAGTCTATATATGTTCAATAGCCCGAAAACATAATAAGCATGGCATCCTGTTGATTATTGTTTACTCGACGCTCAGCTGCAGATAAATTAGGTTTTACAAACGTTTGTTGAACTTGTTTTTAAACAGGAAAAGTTTCCGCGTTCCTTTTTTCCTGTTCTAATCCCACTTGATTTTTCTCCTTTTTTAAAAATGTCCCTTTTATTGCTAAATTTTTACATATTCCCACTAGTCTATATATGTTCAATAGCCCGAAAACATAATAAGCATGCCATCCTGTTGATTATTGTTTACTCGACGCTCAGCTGCAGATAAATTAGGTTTTACAAACGTTTGTTGAACTTGTTTTTAAACAGGAAAAGTTTCCGCGTTCCTTTTTTCCTGTTCTAATCCCACTTGATTTTTTCTCCTTTTTTAAAAATGTCCCTTTTATTGCTTAATTTTTACATATTCCCACTAGTCTATATATGTTCAATAGCCAGAAAACATAATAAGCATGTCATCCTGTTGATTATTGTTTACTCGACGCTCAGCTGCAGATAAATTAGGTTTTACAAACGTTTGTTGAACTTGTTTTTAAACAGGAAAAGTTTCCGCGTTCCTTTTTTCCTGTTCTAATCCCACTTGATTTTTTCTCCTTTTTTAAAAATGTCCCTTTTATTGCTAAATTTTTACATATTCCCACTAGTCTATATATGTTCAATAGCCCGAAAACATAATAAGCATGTCATCCTGTTGATTATTGTTTACTCGACGCTCAGCTGCAGATAAATTAGGTTTTACAAACGTTTGTTGAACTTGTTTTTAAACAGGAAAAGTTTCCGCGTTCCTTTTTTCCTGTTATAATACCACTTGATTTTTTCTCCTTTTTTAAAAATGTCCCTTTTATTTCTTAATTTTTACATATTCCCACTAGTCTATATATGTTCAATAGCCCGAAAACATAATAAGCATGTCATCCTGTTGATTATTGTTTACTCGACGCTCAGCTGCAGATAAATTAGGTTTTACAAACGTTTGTTGAACTTGTTTTTAAACAGGAAAAGTTTCCGCGTTCCTTTTTCGCGATCCATTTTTAGCAGTAATGGAGAGAATTTACCCACTTAAAAAAATATAGGTGTACAGCAACTAAAAGAAAAATCGACGAAATCCCGGTTTTCAGGTTTGAATAGACAAAAGATGGAGATGGAGCCAAAAAATGTTTTTCATTTTGATGTCCTTCATAGTTTAAACGTTTTTTCCTGCGTATTTTCCTTCCTTCCTTACACAAATTTTTTCCTTGCTTCCTCACAAAATGTTTGATGTGATAGCTAACCTAAACACCGCCTTTTACTTTTCATGGAAAGACTAAGAAAAATACAAGGACTGCAGCTTTTGAATTTTCTCTTTCGGTTTGTATTTCTTCTTCTATATGAGTCAATGATGCATGCATTTTTCACAATAAGTAAAATTTGGCATTTTTCCAATCTCATTGGATTTTTAATTCCCAGTTATACTTTTAGAAGGATTTCTATTTGGTTTCCTAGTGCCTCAAGTGTACGTGCCACAGCGCCACCAGTGCCACTACTGATGGTACTAGGGTATTGTATCGCGGCCGTGGTGGTGCCACGGGTTCTACGAGTCTGCCCTCTGTTTCTACGGGTTTTCCAAATCGGCCCTAACAATTTCCTTTCGCAAATTAGTGGTATCTTACTGTTAGTTTTCAATTTATAAGTTGTGCTAACTTTTCCTTGTTATGTTTGCTATTCTAATTTTTGTATTTGTGCTCCCTTTTAGGTCAAATCAACCCAAATTGTGCGAAAGACCAAGTTTTTGGCTAGAAAATATGCTACATGAGTTACAAAGTGGCACTGATGTTTCACAATATTGTGCTACAAGAAGGAGTGCTGGCTTACCATACATGGTCCTGGTGAGTACTAGTAAAAAAAAGCTAGTTTAAATGGTGGAAATACAGCGTAACTATAGAAATATTTGCCTAATATTATTTAAAGGAGCTAACTTTCGAAAAATACTTCTATAACAACATTTGTGGTGCTTCAAGAGACGCTGGAAAAATAAGTTCCTCTTCCCCTTGGAATTTGTTGTGCGCACCCGTGGAGAACGTTGTCGTAGCAAATAAATGCTTTACGAAAATCTTTGAAGACCCTGGTAGAGAGAGAGAGAGGCAAGTTGATGAGAAGAATAAAGTATAGAGAGTGATCAAGTAGGAAAAACATAAAGAATTATTTAATCTAGTAATAAATTTAAAATTCCTTATATAAGTGAATCTTCCTAGTTATTAGTACTTGGTCTCCTGCAATAATAAATTATTCCATTCTTCCATTTCATAAGCTGTTCCAGAAAACTAATTTTCCGTGGCTTGTAATCGAACCCTTATTGTTGAAGTCATCGTTTGGTCGAATTAGTTTGAATTTATTTTTCATTGTAATTATATTAATTTTTGTTTCAGGGAATATTACATGGTGAGCTTAGTGTTTCGTCATCAATTTTGTTCACACATGCAATGACTAAACTTCTTCATGTAATTGAAAGCAAGACGAGCTTAAACTCAAAAATTCACGCCTACAACATCTTGCGAGCATTGTATCGAGATACAAAATTGGCAGAGGTTGTTCACCCGTTTATTGCTGATGGCCTAAGATTGGCAATTATTGGCACGAGGAGTCCTCTATGGATTGTAAGTTATGATTCACATACTTTTTAAAGATATCAGGCTCTTATATAAAACTTGAGTCGCCCCAGCCGACTGGTTAGCACGCTAGACTTGAAATCCTATACCCGTTAGGGCAGGGGTTCAAGCCCTGGTGTCGCTAGTTATGTGGTTTAGGATGGTGGCCTGTGGCATGAATCTCTAAGCTCAGCCAGAGTCGACCCAGCTCTCAATGTTTACGTGGAGAAATCTGGGTCGTTGGTTATGTGGTTTGGGATGGGGGCCTGTGGCATGAATCTCTAAGCTCAGAGAGAGTCGACCCAGCTCTCAATGTTTACGTGGAGAAATCTGGGTCGCTGGTTATGTCGTTTGGGATGGGGGCCTGTGGCATGAATCTCTAAGCTCAGATAGAGTCGACCCAGCTCTCAATGTTTACGTGGAGAAATCTAGGTCGCTGGTTATGTGGTTTGGGATGGGGGCCTGTGGCATGAATCTTTAAGCTCAGAGAGAGTCGACCCAGCTCTCAATGTTTACGTGGAGAAATCTAGGTCGCTGGTTATGTCGTTTGGGATGGGGGCCTGTGGCATGAATCTCTAAGCTCAGACAGAGTCGACCCAGCTCTCAATGTTTACGTGGAGAAATCTAGGTAGCTGGTTATTTGGTTTGGGACGGTTGTCAGTGGCGTTAATCTGTAAGCTCTGTAAGTCGACCCAGCTCTAAATTGTACCTCTGAAAAATATGGCGATGGTGAACAGGAAGGGTGTACGAAAGCCCCGGATAACTAGCCCCAGACTAAAAGCCTTAATATAACTGTAAGAACTACTAGGTTCTTATCTTGAGTAGCACCAAGGGCAGGGAACCTTCAATCCCTCTTGCTTTTGATAGTTTTTCTTTGCTATGGTTTAGTTTAGCTAACCTAAAGTTATCTTTGCTAGGAAATTCAATAGAATATTTTGATCCTCCTGAGTTGATTTCCCTCTATTGAAAATAAAGGAAGAAAATAAATACTTTAAGTAAGTTTGGTGGCTGCCCACAATTGCTAATTACACATTTCTGTATATAGGCAGTAGAGCGGAACAAAATTTTTCTTGGATATTATTGCTTGATAAGATGGGGAATAACGAATTACCTTGCACTTGCTCTAAGCAAAGGTGTTGGTTACCCTCAAAACAGTGCAAGGCTAATTCTTTTGGTCGTATATCGTGCTCAAGCTCAGAAGTCAGGATACCTAACCTTATGTAGCTGATAAGAATTATCCACAGCATTAGCGAATAAAATTGAATGCTAGTGTTTTCGAGTGGTGAGTTGTGTCGCTAAATATTTATTATTGCTGTTCATACAAACAAGCAAAAATTTAGAAATTCGGAATTAAAGCACATGTTGGAAAGCTTCTATTGTCCAATCTCTATGTTAACACTGTAAATTGCAGTGTCAGCTTACACCAATAATAATAGTAAAAAAAAAAAAAAAAAAAAAAAAAATGCATTTTCTCCTCAAATTCTGTAGTTGCAGGTTTCGCATGAATGTCTTGAAACTTATATATGTAGCATTGAACAACAAAATTCTGGAGTGAGTCAGCTTGTCAGGTCTACAAAAGCCTCGTAAGTGCAAACAATATATAAAAACTTTTTTTACATTAAAATGGGAGGATTTAATTTCTTACATTCCGCAATGGGGAACCAAGAATTAATTTTGAAACAGGCCAAATTATGAAGAAGGAAGGTATGAGATCTTTAACTTACTACTTTATATACTGTATAGACTATATGCTATATATCTGTATACTTATTAGTATATACCTGCATATCAGCATGACATCTATATGTATTGATGAAGAATATGGCGGTACATTTGTTTTTTGTTGTTTTTTTTCGTATTCGTTTACTTAATTAGCTATCGCGACAGTAAAAAGGAATGCTTTGTTATGCTAATTTTACAATCACAAAGAAAATGAAAAAAGGTAGCCTATTAAATCCTCTAAAAGCATAGGACATGAAGGAGTTTGTAAGTCTGTCCCTACGGCAATTCAATTTTCAATTTATTTCAATTTAGTAATTACTACTATAAATACATAAATACACTTAAGCGCTAGAGGTCCCAAGAAGCATAGCTTGTAGAGGACCTCGTATCAATCACAAAATCCACACAAAACAAATCAGGGAAGGAAAAAATACAACAATATCTAAAAAATATAAACACAATGCGAAAAAAATCAACCCCCCCCCCCAAAAATAAAAAAACTGCTACACAATAACCTTTGACTTAATTTTATCCAAACTGGAAATGTCCTGTAATTTATTAAAAGTCCAAACTATTAATAATAATATTAAACAACGGGGTTCGAATCTGATTCAACATAATAAGAGAAGAGAAAATAAAAAAAAACTGTATAAAGTAAATCGGAAAAAATAGATAAAGCAAAATGAATAAACAAATAAAGAAAAAAAATGAAATTACATCAAGCCTTGGAGAATATTTTTCTGCAAAGAGAAGAGGAGTTTTTGATAAGAGAAAGTTCACTGGGAATAGAGTTCCAAAGAGCAATTGCTCTATAAATTGGTGACCTCTGAGCTGCTGAGGATACCCTTTTAGGCAGCCGAAATTGGTGAACAGAGCTACGAAGCAAAGTCTGGCACTTACGTGTTGATGCTAGATCAAAGTAGGATAAGATGTTTGGAGGAAGCGAGAAATTGAAGGCTCGATGAGCTAGTTTTAGGTTCTGCTTCTTGATAACCATATCTAAGGCATCTAGACCTGTATCACTGTAAAGATCAGCTGTAGGATAGAGTCGGGGAAGGCGAAAAGTTGCCTTCACCGCTCTATTCTGTGCTGTTCGGAGTTCCCGAAGGGAAGGATAGTTAGTATTGCCCCATACAGTGCAGCAATAAGAAAGATAAGGAAGGACAAATGCATAGTAAAGAGAAAGTATTACATTGGGAGGAAGAGTTTGATGGGCACGATGAAGCATAGACACTTGACGAGAAATTATAGAATGTGTGTAACAAATATGAGTTTTGACAGACAGAAAAAAATCAATGTGCACACCAGCATGTCTAACACAAGAGCATTAGAGAATTATATCAGTACCATAAGAAAGCAAAGGTTTCTTGGGAGTGTTCAAATATATGTTAGGGGATTTAAAGATAAATAGTTCTACTCTTAGAGGTATTCAACAGCATCCCGTTCTGCTCACACCAATCACGCACATGGTTGAGCAGGAACTGAGCCTTAGCAACAGCAGAGGGCAGATCATTAGAAACCACGAAAAAATTACTATCGTCTGCAAACAAAACAGTGTGGGTATCAAGGTTGGGAAATGGAGGAAGGTCATTAATATAAGTAAGAAAGAGGAGTGGTCCCAAAACTGAGCCTTGAGGTACCCCTTTGGAAACCGAAGCTAGATCAGAATATTTCCCATCGTAACACACAAACTGAGATCTATTAGACAGGTAAGATTTAAACCATTCAAAGGCAATTCCCCGAACTCCAAGTAGAGACAGTTTTCCAGTAAGACAAAATGATCTACCATGTCGAAATCTTTATAAAAATCAAGAAACAGTCTTAGAACACAGCGACCCTTGTCTATGTTAACACACACGAATTCTGTAGCGTCAACTAGAGCACATGCAATAGAGAGTTTAGGCCAGAAGCCATACTGGTGATCAGGCAGAATAGAACCACTTCCAGTTCAAGCACCAGTAGACAGGAACGAAAAAAACCTCTTATGCAAAACCTTTTGAAGCAATTTAGATAAAATTGGGAGAAGTGATATAGGTCTATAATTTGACACTAAGCTGGGGTTACCCTTCTCAAAAAGAGGGAGTACTTTTACAATTTTAAACGAATCAGGGTATACACCTTTTGAAATAGATAGATTAAAAATATGGGTAAGATGTTCAACAACAAAAGAAGAAACAGACTTGAGCACATGGTTTGTTAGTCCAAGCGCATCAGCTGTATTACTGCTACTTAAAGAGGAAATGAAATCACAGATCTCTATGCTTGAACAATGAGTTAGAAAAATACTTCTCTCAGCTGGTGAAGGTTTACCTAGTTTAGGAAAGGAGGGGGTCTTAACAGTTGGTAGGGTGGTAAAGTAAGAGTTGAAGGCACTAGGTACAGCTGCTTTTTCAATAGTTGAACTATCTGCATTCTTGAAGGCAGTATGTTGTTTCTTTGATTGTTTCCTACGAGATAAAGCTTCATTAACTACACTCCAAACTTTCTGTAAATTACCTTTGCATTCCTGAATTTTCAAAAAAAAATAATTCTTCTTAGCTAGTCTAATTGTTGATGTTAATACATTCTTATAATGTTTATGCTTTGATAAATCATCAGGATCAAGGCTTTTTCAAGCCAGTTTAAAAAGTTCTGACTTCTGCATTGTTGATCTCACAAGACTAGGAGACATCCAAGGCATTTTGGGTTTATATTTACTAGAAGACTTCACTAGTGGAAAATTTTTTTCAATTAGTGTTTGTAGCCGACTCATTAATGAGGCTGAAGCCCTATTAACATCTTCAGAATTCATTACTGAACACCAATCACTAGCACTAAGATCAGACATAAGGTTATGAACATTGCTCTGACTATAAATTCTTGAATAAGACTCACCTCTGGTATCCTTTTGGCTCAAAATATTAATTCTGAGAACAGCAAAGGAAGTTAAAAAATGGCCAAAGAAATCAGAAAAATTAATACCAGAGGAAAATTTAGTATCATTTTTAGAAGACAGAAAAAAGTTTTCAATCGTAGTTGCAGAAGATCTGACTGGATCAACACGAGTAGGAAAGAAAATGCAAGGAACAAGGCCAGAGGAAGAAGTAGATTCAAAAAAACGGTCAGACTCATTGTCACACCCAATTTTCAATAAATTGCAGTTAAAGTCTCTAAGCATAAAAACATTTCTCGAAGCAAGCTTATCAACTGAGTACATTTCATCAATTAATAATATGATTTGATTGAAATAATATGATTTTGTAATTTTTTTATTTTATTTTGTATTGTAGAATCATAATTATTTTAAATCAGTTTTAATGACTTTAATCAAATTAAACAAAATGAATTTTATAAGTTTGATAAAAAATAAATTAATGTAATAAACATAATAGTAAATAAATATAAATTAATTGAATGCAAGTAACTGAGTTGATCAGATGTGAAACCCATAAAATTCACTTTTTAATATATTTGTACCTTATTTCAGCATTAATGCATTTGATCAACTTTACGCTTTTTACGCTCGTAAAATGTTCTTAGGAAGTATGGATTGATATAAAAAATGAATGAATGCTCTTATGTGAATGCTCTTATGTGAATGCTCTTATAACCAATGAATGCTTCTTTCTCGTCTTGATGTTCAACCCAGGACAAAATATGACCTTCTCGGTTTTGCTTCGTGCCGTCCTGAGCTTACATTATTTGAGTATGGTTAAGACTTTTCAGGACATCAAAGTTGGGTCTAGACATCTGAATGAATGGAAAGTCTTATTGCCCATAAAAACACATGAATGTGTTATAATGGAGTTAATAGAAAATAAAACATTCGTACAAGAAAACAAATAAAAGATAAACTAATAATCATTGCCTGGAAAATATACGAGGCTGATATAGCCTTTCAAACAATATTTCACGGCGACTCTCAGCTGCAGCTCTCAGCTCACAGTTCGACTAAGGTCATATTAGAGTGTGCTTAAGCGCTCCCTTCATATTCAGTCATAAGGTAAAGAAAGGTAAAGAATATGGCATTGAGCATTACAGTCCCTACCGGCGGTGCTGATCTCCGTTTCTTGGCCCTTCAGCCAGGAAGTGCACTGGGGTGTTAGGGGCCAACCATCCTGTGCTTTCGCACACCCTTCCTGTTTACCTTCCCCAGATTTCTCCAGGTACCCATTTAAAGCTGGGTCGACTCTGGCTGAGCTTACAGTTCATCAGTCATAAGACTAAGTTATAAGACATAAGTCATGAGAAGACTA
Organism: Artemia sp. Qi Xiang Cuo; assembly: GCF_049724085.1. Classification (NCBI taxonomy): domain Eukaryota; kingdom Metazoa; phylum Arthropoda; class Branchiopoda; order Anostraca; family Artemiidae; genus Artemia; species Artemia sp. Qi Xiang Cuo. The sequence goes on from NC_142800.1 coordinate 27,588,034, forward strand.
CTACTTCTTCAGTCATAAGAAGGCACAAAAATACTGGAATTTTTTTTTACCAGATGATTGGCACTTTAATATGAAAATCAGCATTGTTTCTTCTATTTGAATCTTCTTGGCTGTTTCTTTTGTTTATTAAATAAATTTGGCTCCTGAACTGTTCTGAACCATTAACTACTATTTTACCAAATTTAGCGTTTCTTTGATTTTATATATGCTTGTTTTTGTAGGAAAGGAATGCAAGTACGCTCATGTTCAGTGCTCTTATGACAAGGGTGTTTGGAGTGAATCGCCCTGCAGATCCAGCGAATCGTAGTGCAGGAATTACATGGAAAATATTTTTTCAAAAATATCCTGCCCTTTACTCGTTTCTACTTTCGGAATTGTCGGTAATTTTCTTTTTTTTTAATATTTGGAGAGTATTTTTTAAATTAAACTACCATTATAATTACATTAAATTACCATTACCATAAATTTAGAGGGTATTTAGATCACTCCAGAAAAATTGATCTTGAAAGTTGCTAAGGTGACTTTCTTTTAAACTTTTTCTGTCTATATTTGGAGGGTATTTTTAAAACTAAATTACCATTCATAATTTGAGATAAAACACGCTTCTTTGGGAAATTGAATTTTATTTTATGTGCGTTCTGGATTTGACGGGATTAACTCAGTTGTATTTTCTGATCTTTACTTTAGTTTTCGTGTTATTTTAAATTTGTAATATTGGATTTATCACACTAGTAAAAAAGAAGGAACAAATGAATGAAAAAAAAAGGAAAATCACTGTATTTGTAAGGTATTTTTAAAACCAAATTACCATTCATAATTTGAGATAAAAATACACTTGTTTGGGAAATTGAATTTTATTTTATGTGCGTTCTGTATTTGACGGGATTATCTTAGTTGTATTTTCTGATCTTTACTGTAGTTTTGGTGTTATCTTAAATTATGATATTGGATTTATCACACTAGTAAAAAAGAAGGAACGAATGAATCCCCCATCGCACTGGTCTAAGACTACTCCTATGGCGTGTGTTTGTCTAATTCGTGCAATAATAATCCGCTAAATTTAAGCTATACCCCAAGTTCTACTAGTTTTTTCTTATATTATTATTATATGAATTATTTAAAAATAGGAAAATAATGGTGTAATATGGCTTTTTGAACTAGTAATTTTTGGTTCCTTTTTTCACTATGTATTTCTCTCAATGTAAAAAGTGTTTGTAAAAAGTATCTACTGTTGGTGCTTGTATCTTTCAGCTATCCTGTTAAACCAGCTTTGGTAGCTACGGTAGATATGGTAGACGAAAAACGGGAAGGAGTCTGACTCTCCTGGGCATGGGTGTAGTTTAATTTTGTATAGTTTTATTTTGTATTTATATTATTCTGTTGACATCCAACGGTGTACACCCCCCTCCCCTCCAAGTTACTTGTGTGTAGGTTTTTTTTTTAGGTTTTTCTTGCATTTTTACGGATATTTAGGCAAAAACCGGAAAACAAAATGGTAGTCAAAGTTATAATGTAGCCCCTTTCGAGGTTATAATGTTATAATGTAACCAAAGTTATAATGTAGCTTACCAACCTGTCGAGCAACAAAGCCCTCCCCCTCCTGTTTAATCCCAAAATCAAAGATTTGTCACTGAACTAAGCGCTTCGTTGCTGTATAAAATATTCAGTGTCTCTACTCCCTCAAAACGTATTTAAGTAGCTCCCTAACCATTCTTTGTGCAGAAAGAATTAAAAAACTGTCTTTTTGGTAAAGATATATTTAAGGGGGGTGCGAATAGTAGACACAGATGCCTTTGCCATCTAAAGAAATTATATTCATCCATTGTCAAAGCTGGCAGTGGCGCAATTTCGTCAAAATCCTGGAGGGGGGCAAAGGTGGAGACAATTTTTCCAAATCAAGTGAAAATAACAGTAAAAACTTAAAAATAAGTCATTTGGTACCATAAAGGTACTTTTTAGTACTATAAAAGTATTATGAAGGTAAATATGTACTAAAAAATACTGATCTGTTTCTGTTGATGCTTGAATTATGCAGGTTTATCTTAGCTTTGACAAGATTCTGGAAGAAACTAAATTTCAGCTGGGGGGACTAGGATCGGGGGGGGGGCAAACTAAGGTCTGGAAGGGGCAGTTACCCCCTGCTCCATAGCAAATTACGCTCCGTAAAGCTGGTCAATAAAAGGTACATTATCCTATTGATATTCAATGTAATTCATGTCTTTCAGACCATAGTGAAGGACGTGAACCAGAACTTGCATCCGAGCTTGTTCCCAATCCTTCTTCTGCTGAGTCGATTTCAACCTTCAGTAGCAATTTTTGAAAGTTCTGTGCTCAAAGTACGTTTTAACATTTTTTATTATTATTATTTTTATGTGATTTGTTGGTATTTTTCCAAATTAGAAAAAAATAGCTGCCTTGTTAGACTTTTCTTTAACTTATTGTTATTAATGTATAGATTTTAAAGACTTAAAGAAAGGATCTACCTTCAAATATGAACAACAACTTCTACCGTCCAATACAAATGAAAATAGGGATGGTGTTGTCTTGATAACATGTTTCAATGGTAATTGACTTGGAAAAAAAATGTAGAGTAAAGTTAGAGAATCAATTTAGAAAAATGGTCTTTTTTCTAATTTTTGAAAATCATAAATGCTGAATCGCTTTGAACACAGTTTTATCCAGGGTTTTTGCTCGAAATGGGGAGAGGGCGTATTTTCTTGCGTGGGGGGGGGGGGGTAAATAACTTCAAAATGATGACAAATGTGTATATATATACATTTTTGTTGCTTTTTTACGAATCAGACGAAAATTTTGGGGATACAGAGGGTTGGGGAATATTCAGCAAATTAAATTTCGAGGAGTGCTTTCCGATATTAGGCAACTAAAAATAATTTTTTTTTTACTTTCCGATAATTTCTTTACTATAGTTGCTTTTTCAACTTTCTTCCCTAAGACATCTTCTGATGCTTCCTCAGTTATTTTTCTAAAATTCTTGCATCCACTTTCTACATTTTCAAATTCTAAGCGTTTCAATTTCATATGCAACTGTTTCTCGCATCAACAACTCCCTAATAATATTTATATCGTCTCTTATAATATTTTTTTAATTAAAAAAATACTTTGATCTAGCAAATTATTTTAAAATGATCCATTAAACATCTCTCTATGATGCTCCTGTACCCCACAAACACTGGAGAAAAATGGAAAGAAAAATCAAAAAGATGCTTTCGATTCAGAATATTGTGCTTTCTGCCACTTTCCTTGTTTTTCAAGCTGATGGATTTTCCTTGTTGTTCAAGTCAAGGGACTGCAAGTTTCTTCCTCTATAGGGTTTTCAGACAAGGCCTTTCTAATGGTATACTTTGTAATTTGATCTGATACCATTTTTTGGAGTTTTGGGCTTTTTTTGTTGCTATGGGACGTGTTCGTTTCTTACTAGGTTGCAGCTACCGTTGCAGCCACGATATAGCGCCTTTGTTTTCATCAATTGACACGTTATTTATTTTCATTCAGTTCAAAAAACAAATATCTTGAAGAAACCTCATTACTAAAAAATCAACTGAATTGTGTGCAGTGGCTCAACTAGTTAAATTAGTAATATGAACTTAAAATTAGAAACAGAAGAAAGGGCAAAGTCAGATGAACCAGAAAAAGTATTTTCGACGTAATACTTTAACTTATGTATTTTTTTTTCCAAGACCACACTGCCTTTCTATGACGAACAAATAAACGTTCAAATGGGGATAAGTCTATTTATTACTCAGTGAGACAGTGTTTTCACTGTCTAATTAATGGACTTATCCCCATTTGAACCTTTATTTGTTCGAACCAGAAAAAAAAGAAAGAAAAATCGGATTGTAATTTTCACCAGCCATCTGCTCTCATCCTGCGTCACGACTAAGAAGTAATTTTATATCTGATTTAAATGAGGAATGCATCCCAGAACCCCACTGTTATCTGGAAGGCTATTCAAGAGGGTTACACACACATGGCGAGAACTATGGCCATACCTAATTTTATTCCTTTTTTCACACTAAAGCTTATATGCATTCCTAGTGTAATACGGATGATAATTAGAATTAGTAAAAAGATATATCACCGAAACAAAATGGTGCAAAATTATTCAAATATTGTTACACCAGCGTTACCAACTGGTGATCATGTTAGTGACACACATTTTGAACGCCGAAATAGCTATAAGAAGTAAGTAAATCACAAAAATTAGTGCGTTACCGTAAGATATGAATCGCTTTATTCTGAATTATCTGAATTCTTTTGTAATTAGAATAACAGCTACTTGGTCAAAAGGCGCATCCGTTTCAATGTAAGGTTGAATAATCATACTGTAAATATTCTTAATACAGACACCCGGAACAAATTGTGAAATCTTCGAAGTAAACCTAGGCGTCTCCCTATATTTAGTTATATAATAAATGTTTATTTGCTTGTTCCTTTTTTCTCAGGGATGATTATATTGCAGTAGCGGTAGTAGGATATCGTTAGAAGGCTCAATCCAACGTAAGTTAAAAGTTCTAGTGCTATTTTTAAGTAACAAAAGAGATTGTGCCACAGAAATTTACCGAACGCTGCTGCGTCGAGCCACAGATAACAGTTTAATTAAATCGGATTTACAGATCAAATTTTTTTAGAATATATGATTTCATAATCATCATTATTTAGAAAACATGTTATGGCATCAAGGACGTATCCTCAGGGGAGGGGGAGGATACAGAGTTTGAATCCCCCTCCCTTCCCCGACATTTTCGCCTGACTAGTTAAAAACTTAAATGTGTAAAACAAATTTTGATCCGTTCTTAAAAAAAATTGTACCCCCCCCCCCTCCCTCGAAAAAACCTGGATGTGCTCTTGTATAGCATTAATGTATTTTCTTTTTTTAGGAGTCTGCTTTTGTTCCTTATGTCATGGATTGTGCCTCATCTCCAGTCATGAAAGTTCGAAGTCTAGCTGCTAGGGTTCTGCCGGGTATTGTGGACATACGAAACCTGGATGAAACTCTGAAAACACTTTGTATTAGGTCTTTAGAACATAAAGGAATGAATCGACTTCATGGAATTCTTCTACAGGTATCCACTTTTAGCCCTAATTTGTTTTAATAAAAATAAATAATTGGCAAGTAATAAGTTAGGGTAGATAAAGTTAAAAAGATAAAGAAGATTGGAAACTTCCTTTTTTAACATTAAAATAAACCTCATCGACTTGGGCACTAATTGTTAATTAGACTAATAAATTCTAGAAGAGGGCGTTGAAAGTATGATTATTTTTTATGAAGAGTTAAAAAAATAAGTATTAATAATAATAATAATTAAATAATGTTGATAATTAATTTTTTAGGTAAAGGGCCTTTGTGGCTTGAACCTTAACTCAGTTTGTTGAGTCTGCTCATAGTGATATGGATAACTAAAAGAATAATAAAAAAAAAAACAAATAGTAATAAAAATATAAAAAAATAAATATAGAAAAAAATAAAGGTTTATGCTCCTTGAAGGCTACAATGTTTTGGTATTTTATTTTTCTAGATTAATTAATTTTTATAATTAAAAATCACTTTTTGGGGCAATGGGATTTGTGGCTTGAGACTCAACTCAGTTTGTTCAGTCCACTCATAGTCATATAGATAATTGAAAAACAATAAAAAAAAAATAATAATAAAGATTTATTTTTCCTGTACATTGCTTTCGTATGTTGTTTTTCTACGGATCCACGGTTTTAATGTTCCGACGTAAAACGTCAATTTTACTACCATTTGATAGCTGGGATTCAGATTTACCATCCATCGAATAATATTTTTGGAAATTGCTTCGTATTTTTTAGATTTGAAAATACGTTGAAAAGCTTTTTCAGAGAGGTCAAAATAGGAAATTTGCTTAATTTTTACACGACTTTAGATTGTTATCTAAGGAACAGTCTAAGTTGTATCATAATTCTGGATTGATGAATGTATAGATTTGAAACCAATAAATCCATTTATATATGTATCTTGTCCTTTCGTTGCAAGTTACATCTGTAGGCTTGTCGCAAAATACTTTATTTCGCAGAGAGCATTATGCTTAAGTTGTGTACTTCGCTTCGCTATATAGCTGAACGATAATAGTACCTCCTCGCAAGGCTGTACCCAGAGGGGGGGTTAGGGGGGGGGGGGTTGAATCCCCCCTCCCCAAAATTTTTGTCTGATTCGTGAAAACGTAACCAAAATGCACATAAAGAAATACTGTATGTGTTTTTTTAGTTTTTTTTGTGTAAATGCCCCCCCCCCGAAATTTTTTTTGAGTAAAACCCCCTCCGAAAAAAATCCTGGGTATGACTTTGCCTCTTCGTATTTTTCATATCTGTTTTTTTCTTATCACATAAGATATGTATTCTATGAAACTAAAAAACTAAAAGTCCAGATTTCCGTAAAGTTAATTGTTGACCTGTATATAAGCTATTGCTTCGGCTGTTTACAGTGCAAACAAAATAGTACGTTTTAGCAGTTTGGAGCAGAACGAAATTTGGGACGTCCCTGAGTATGGTGGGAAGAGGTCATAAGAAAGGAACTGACATTTAACATTTGGCGAATACCTTAGCACCTTGTCGGACTATTTTATTAAGATTTTTTTTTAAATTGTGAGAAAACATATGATTTAATCGCTAGATTTAGATTCAGGTCTGATTCTCTAGATTTAGATTCAGGTCTGATTTGTTTTTAAGATCTTATCCCTTTCGGGGCTATGACGAAAGAAAGGTTAAGAGGGCTAGGCAATGTTTTACGGATGAAGGATGGCGGACCATTTCTTGGAGCCGAAACACAGCTTTTCTGCGAAACTCCTTTCTTTCTATGACAGCAGTGTAATAATAGCCATATACACACGGCTACACGCCACAGGGATGTACGCGGAACGCGCTAGCAGGGAATGGCCATTCAAAGATAACAAAGAGTAGATTTACTTCTTAAAAATTACGCGTGGATCAGGGATCAGGCACTCCTTTTCCAAGTTTCTCCTTTCACCCGATTTTGACGGGTGTCGATGACGATTTTGATGGCGGACTGTCAAAAAACGTGCATGTTGGTCATCCAGCTTAGGGCTATAACGAAAGAAAGGTTAAGATGGCTAGGCGATGTCTTACGGACGAAGGATGACGGACTGTCAAAGAACGTGCGTGTTGGTCATCCAGCTTAGGGCTATAACGACAGAAAGGTTAAGAGGGCTAGGCAATGTTTTAAGGATGAAGGATGACGGACTGTCAAAGAACTTGCGTGTTGGTCATCCAGCTTAGGGCTATAACAAAAGAAAGGCTAAGATGGGTAGGCGATGTTTTACGGACGAAGGATGACGGATTGTCAAGGAACGTGCGTGTTGGTCATGCAGGTTAGGGCTATAAAGACAGAAAGGTTAAGCGGGCTAGGCAATGTTTTACGGATGAAGGATGACGGACTGTCAAAGAACGTGCGGGTTGGTCATCCAGCTTAGGGCTATAACGAATGAAAGGTTAAGATGGCCAGGCGATGTTTTACGGACGAAGGATGACGGATTGTCAAAGAACGTGTGTGTTGGTCATCCAGCTTAGGGCTATAACGACAGAAAGGTTAAGAGGGCTAGGCAATGTTTTACGGATGAAGGATGACGGACTGTCAAAGAACGTGCATGCTGGTCATCCAGCTTAGGGCTATAACAAAAGAAAGGTTAAGATGGCTAGGCGATGTTTTACGGATGAAAGATGACGGATTTCCAAATAACGTGCGTTTTGGTCATCCAGCTGGGGTAAAATTTAAGGCGAGTCATCCTTGAATTTAGTAGAAGAGATCATAAGAAAAGACTTAAAGAAAATTTAAACGTTATGGGAGGGGTAAAGAGTGAAGCTTTGATTAGATTGGGATGAAAGAGGAGCGCGCACAGCAATGTTGACCGGAAGCGGCCTGGTGCTCCAGCTTTTAGTAGTATAATAGTAGCAGTTGATTTTCATTTAAATATTGAAAGTATTTTGTCAAAACACGTTCTTGAAATTGTGTTTCCTTTTTTTAGATTCACTCCGTTCTCAGTTTGGTTTCTCTTAGTGAGGATGAAGTTGTCGAGAAATATCAATTTTTCAGCCACTGGCTTTCCAAGTGCCTGTGCCTTTTGAATCCAGAAGTACCAGCAGATGTGTCTTTAATAGCATTGAAAATCCTTAAAGAACATACCCATCTTCTTCCTAATTATAGAAATATTATACTTTCAAGAACACTCGCTTTGGTACAAGATAAAAACAGTCGTCCTTCTTTACAAGTCTTGCAGTCACAATGCATTTGCCTCTTCTTTCAAATTGTTCTTCAACAGACTGTCATCTTAGAAAAAATGGCGGCAATTTTTGACTTGGAAGCCCTTTTTAGAATTCATTTTGACAGTACATATGAAGTCCGTAGATCATTTCTTGATAATTTAGTATGTCACCTTAAAAAGGAGCTAATCCCATCTAGTGGTCTTGAGCTTATCAGGCGTTTATCTTCAAAACTGCTTATGGAAGATGATGAAATAGTGCTTGCTAAAGGGATTGAGGCTTTGTCTCTTAGTGGGTATATACCCGAAGACAAAGAATTCGAAAATTTGCGACGGATTTATAGTTGCAGTATCAATGAAGAACTGAAAGCGTGTATTATCAATATTTTTGGAGTAACGTTAGAACTGTTCTGCGCAAATATTGACCTTGTATTTGAAGGAATAAAATTTGGAAATTCGCTGCTTCTGAAGAAAGCTGCAATGAAAAAATTGGGAAGTCACAAAACAATCCTAGAAGAGTTATTTACTAACGGTCAGTGTTTTTTGTTGTTTTTTTTTTCCTTTTTATATTTGTAACATTTTGGTGAAAGGTTAGAACTTATATTAAAGCAGCTAATTTTGAATTAATATTGAGTGGAAATTAACCCATAAGAATTCAAACTAACCAAAATTATCATGTGTGTTAGAAGGGATTTTTGAGGAGGAAAAATAGGGATTTTCATTGGTATTTTTTGCTAAAGGTAAGTGAAAGACCGTTTTTCATTTTTACCTTTTGTAATATTTTGTGATGAAAGTTTTAGACATAATTAACTAATGCAAAATTAGCTATTTCTGAGTTAATTTCGATCAGAATTTAACCCATATTAGAATTCAAATGGATATTAAGATTAATTTTTCAAGAGAGAAAATAGAGATTTTTGTTTCAGTAATATTTAATGGTGAAATGGAAAATGTATAACTTAAAGTTTATATATATATATATATATATATATATATATATATATATATATATATATATATATATATATATATATATATATATATATATATATATATATATATATATATATATATATATATATATATATATATATATATATATATATATATATATATATATAATGATTAAAGTGTAGCAAAAGAACAAGTCATTGCGGAGTTTACCTTTATAAAGAAAATCTATGCTTACAGTAATATGACTTAATAAATAATAGCCTACAAATTGAATAGACTAGAAATGGTTCTGGTAAGGTGTATTGCCGAAAAATAGATATCTGATCATATTCAGATGTAAAAAATAAACACATCAGTTTGAAAGTTACTGTTTTATATAATTATGGAACATGAGTTGTATCAGAGATGTCAGCTGGTAGAATATTTGTGGTTTGATCTACCCGAAGATGTTGACAGATACTTTATTTCTTAGGCGCTTTTAAAAAATTCGAAAGCCAAAATTTATTAAGACTGTGTCTTTACCAAAACAAAAAGATCCTTTCCCCTCTCTGATTTTATTTAAAAAAAAACGATAGGTAGATGTCTCCAAATATTTGGAAAAGTTTGCCGAAAATATCTGGCAAACTTTTCTTGGTAATAAAAAGTAACACTAATATCCCTGTTAAATTTTTTGATTCGGGTTTCTTTTAATTCCACCGGGAATGAATTATTTTTATCGCGCTTAAGTAATATAATAATAATATTAATTTATTAGAAACTCGCTTACAACAACACGAAAAAGAAAACCGGAGCACAGAAAGAAAAATTAAATACAAAATAACCTGAAATATATATGAGGCTTATTTTTAAACTACACTACTGTAAATAGGACTTTATTTGAATTCTTCTTCATCTCTATTTATATTTATTCTCATATAAATAATTTCATTCGAATGATCTCTCTAAAACTTTAATATAATCTCTAAAAAAAGGTAGTTTTAAGAAATAACAATAGCATTCAACATCCCAATTCACTTATTTGAGATAGAGTGTCCAAAGCTTCCTTGTCTCTATCATTATTAGAAATAATAATGATTTATTACGAACCCGCTTTCAACAACACGAAAATAAAACTGGAGCACTGAAAAAAAAATTAACACAAAATTACACTGAGATATATTACACAGAGACACCGTTAATATAATTCCAACCCCAAGGAGGAATGTCAACAGCAAGGACACTTTACGCTGCTTTTCTATCGATTGTTTTTCTAATTCAGAGATAAAAACAGGTTCATCGGCATGGTTTTATCCAGGGTTGCCACCCAGGTAGAAAAAAATCCTAGATTTTAGTGATTTTTTGGATGATTTAGTGATTTTCTTGAATAATCTAGTGATTTATGTGCTGATTAGTGATTTTTTTGTTTAGGCAATATAAAACATCACTAGGTCTGGCAACCCTGGTTTTACCCAAAACAAACTACAGGTATTTACACAGGTATGGACGAATACGGATTTTATCTGGATTTGTAAGCCAATGCCATACTGGGGAATTGCAGTAGATACTCGGGAGTGCAACAGCTGAGAATAAGCAAGCCAAAATATGTTTATTAAATTTAAACTTAATTGCTACCAATTTTGCGCAACTTAAACCTACACCAAATATCTTCCTTCGTGTCTTTACACTAATTTTGACGGAATACGATAAACCTTTTTTGGAACATGACCAACTGACGTTGTGACCAAGTGTTGGGTTGGTATTTCTGATTGAAAGTGAAACTTTCGGGTATTCTATAACTTTTTTATTTTTTTTTTGAAAAATGACTGCATTGAATGCCTTTCTGCCTATCGATGGATAAGGAGGCATCTTTTATTTATTCGAAGCAGAATACTGCCGGTCGGAAAAATGAATTTGAAATGACAGAAAACAAAATCTAAAGTTTATATTTGCGACCTATCACAAAATTATTAGCAGATAAAAATTTTAAATGCATGTAGAAGAAAATCCTTGGCATGAAGATCCAACAAATGGAAAAAATGTGGATGGATACTGTTCTAAAGAGGGTTGTCGAAAATTTATCAGTAAGCTCTAAAAAAATTTTATCATTTTATGGTAACCTATAAGCCTGTCAATCAAGATTGAAAAAATATATTGGAATTATACAGAAAAATAAGATATTAAAGGGAAAGTTGTAAAAAAAATTCATAATTTGGCGATATCCATGGACTGAAAATAAAAAGTTGATGTTTGGCAGTACTTGAAAAAAAAAATGTTAACCTCAATCAAACTTGAGAAAAAAAAGAATGTTTTTCGAATTAAATAGGAAACATAATAAATTACATGGAAAATTTCTAAATTGTCTACCAAATTAACAAGTTAATCATTTACCTTTGAATTCAAAATTATAAAAAAAAATTAACAGGGAATCCAGGCAGAAATGCAAGGTGGAGGCCTTCGAGCCTATTTCTAGGTAAGGAAAATAATGTTTCTAGGTCAGAAAGTTAATGCAAAATAAGTTCCTACCGTAATCCTATGCTCTTAAAGGGAATACCTATCTGTTTCTTTCTTGAAGGCGTGGTAAAGGCATTTAGGGTGCTGTTACAGTAAGATATAACTTGATGCTGCATCTATGTACAAATCTCTTAGACTTTTGACCTCTTTAAAATAACTAAGCTATTCAGCTTTCAGCCGAAAACATTCTCTCCATGGGTAGAGTTAATTTAAAAGTGACCTCATTCACCTATGCAATATGGTAATATCATGAAGCAAAATACACACGATTCCAAACTAAAAAAAAGTTTCAGGGGATAGAATATCATACAGATATAAATTATACAGGGGCTTAAATTATTATTTTAAATTTTTGAACGCTTTTACTCCCCAATAATTCACTACAATAGTGTCAGTGCAGTTGCACATAGGGCCGAGTGTTCGGAGCCATTGTGTATATTAGTGACCCCCTGGTAACACTACAGAAACTTCACTTGGCTATATTTTTTCTACATCTTAGTTGGCTTTTTAAAATCTTTCAACATTGGACTAGGGATAGAGTTATCAAATTTTCTATTTATATTATATATTTATATTTTTATATTTTATAAAAATATAATTTGGTACTTGTAAATTAGCTGGCACCCACGCGATATAATGTATACGGAAGATGCTTGAGAAACTAGTCAAACGGGTTTTTTCAAAAGCGAATAGGATTGCAAAGCGTGGTTTGTCATTGCGTTTACAATATTTAAACTTTTATTTAAAAAGTTTTGTGGTTTTAGGGGGGAAGGTACCTAGGCTACCTTTTTCTTATCTAGGTTACCGTATTTGATATATGCTATGTTTTAACCCCCACCCCGCTAATGTGCAATTATATAGCCCAAATTTATTTCTAAGCTATTATATTTTCATCAAATTTTGTTTTATTTCTTTGGCATCAACCAAACTTGACTTCTTGCGTGGGTTCCAGCTAATTGACAAGTACCTATCATTTTATATTTTCAATATGTTTATATATATTTATATTATTATATTATCTATTTATATTTTCCATTCATATCGATTTTTCTGTGTGCAAATTTTATTGGACCCAACCGTCTAGGACCAAAAGAAAAGCAGGTCGCCCCCGAATGGGGCGATCAAAATATTAAAGAAATGGGTAATTCCTGAGAGAGTGTAAAGAGGAAGGCTTTCAATAGATTGAGATGGAAAATGAGGGTGCGCTACTATATTGGTCTCAGGCGGTTTGATGCTGCAGGGAGTTGTTAGTTGAAGTAGTAAATTTCTGGGAACGGAAACTTTCCAGCTCATTAATTTCTTCTGCTAGCATTGTTTATTGTGATATAGCCCATGTCTCTTGTATATTCGGATATGGACCCCCTTTGCTCCCCAATAAAATGCTGGAGCTACGCCCCTTCTGCTAGCTCAACGAAAAAGCTAGTTTCATAAAGCCCTAGATTTTTCTTTGTCTTCCCTCCTAGATTCCTTCACAGAGATCCGATTGAGCACAGACACTTCAACTTTTCAATTAGCTTTATCAAACACCGGTGCAAAATTTGTAAGACTGAAAGTGAAAGGGATATGAAAATTCAGATACTTCTTAATAATTAATCTAAGTGTAATTATTAATAGTATTGCATTATTATTTACAGTCGTATTTACAGTCGATATTATTTACAGTCGTGATAGTCGAGTGTGGGTAAACATACAAGCGAATACAAACTACTCTATAAGGTGAATGATCGAAAACCGCTGACTGCTGCTAGTGCCTTACGGTAGGAATTACTCTTCTAAAATCACAATGAGTAAAAAAAAAGAATCTGTAACATCATTTTGTCATAAATGCATTCGGGGAATTGTTTATTTTGGCTTTTATAATTTCAATTTGGTGCCAAAGATAGAATATAACTAATAAAAAGAAAAGAGAGACTTTATATTCAGAGGTATACTAGCCGATACTTTAAAGAAAGACATGTAAAGAGCATGGGTTCAAAGTTTTCGTTTCTTCGAAGCGTTCTGGGGCTCATATCGGTTTTAATCAATTAGCATATTTAAAAATGAATCTATCTTTTTTTCAATCAATCAATCAAACTATTATCAAAATAAAACAAAAAAACAGTTCATACTTCTGGCCCAACAAAAGGCTGTATGGCCTGTACACGAAGTGTGAACAACAGCACAACTAAATCAACACATAAAAAAATTAATTAAAACACTCAAACGAAAAGATGTCGCCCACCATTCAAAACCAACGGAAACCAAGCCAGGAAAGATGCTGCGCATAAGGAATATTTGTTATCCTTTGTACTATATTTAACTCGGTTTCAGCCCAGTTGATTTATGCTTTGCATGACAAAACGCTACCCGGGGTTAATCCCAGCTGGGTGGTAGGTTTCCTTCTTTTTCTTTTAAATAAAGAAAAAGAACCTGAAACATCGATTCGATGCCCTATGCACCATTAATGTTTCTGGAGTATATTTACCCTATCTTGTTATTCTTGTACTATTTTGAGCTTTTTCTGTGTGTTAACGGGGAGGGGGTCCTCTTTTTAAGTTCTTTGGGGGTGGCTCTGGTTCCCAAGCTGCTCGTAGTTTTGGCGTATGGTGAGGAGTAAATAAACGGATTTTTAGGGACTGACTAACAGTTTTAGTAGCTGCTTTTGAATGAGACTTGTATAACGTCATACTTCGCTTGTAGTTGAAAAAAGGGCAAATACTTTGATTAGTCGATTTATTTTATCAGTATAATTTATCCAATTTTGGAGCTCATCCAGTACAAAAATCTCGCTTTTTTAGCTGAATGGTTCCATACCCTTCAACCCCTCGTTTGTAGAATTTATGTTTTTGCTTATTGTCGAATTACGGTTAAATAGTATCATTATTAAATAGAAAAATTAGTTCAATCATTAAATTAGCAGATGGAATATGGAAAAAAAGAATATGAAGTAAGAACATGTTTTGATGTGCTAAACGAATACTAAACCATTAAAGGAAATTCTGTATCATCCATTCCTATTAATTTTTAGGCTGAAGCTAGCTAATTAATTTTACGGATTAAAACACATTATGTTTCATTGTACTTCACTATTTGTTTTGTACTCTCCAATTGTGCCACCTAATTAGCTTTGAGTTTGTATTAATACTCACTAAAAACACCCTTCTACCCCCTATGGACATCCTTCTCTCCTCTGGATGCATCCAACTAACCTGTTTTTACGGGGTAGTATAATATTTTTAGAGTGGAGCCGGAAAATACGTTGTAAGATGTAGTTTATGGACATAGAAGAAAGGGCTTTTCTTCTGCTTTGTTAATTTTTACTTCAAAAGTTCAGTTTTTTGTGTTTTTTCTCTTTTTCTTCAATTTTGAGCACTACGGACGACTCGGCAGAAGTCTGGGCCACAATGTCCCTTTTTGTCTTTTCGTTTCTTTTTCCAACTGGCGGAAAATCGCCCTCATTTTCTTAATTTTTTTCATTTATTTTTTTTTATTTTTCGGTTTTTGTCAAACAAAGGTAGTAAGATGCTTTAAAAACACCTACTACATCTAAAAACATCATACTACCCTTAAAAACATCCTACTTCACTCTAAAGACATCCTACTACCGCTAAAAACATCTTACAGTCCTCTAAAAATATCCTACATCCCACTAAAGACATCCTTTTCTCCCCTAAACATATCCTACACCCCATTAAAGACGTTCTTCTCTCCCCTAAAAATATCCTACACCCCACTAAAGACGTCCTTCTCTCCCCTAAAAATGTCCTACACCCCACTAAAGACGTCCTTCTCTCCCCTAAAAATATCCTTCGCCCCACTAAAGACGTCCTTCTCTCCCCTAAAAATATCCTACACCCCACTAAAGACGTCCTTCTCTCCCATAAAAATATCCCATTAACCTCTTTTAGAGGATAGTAAAGTGTTTTACTACCCTGTAAAAACACCGTACTGCCCTCTTAAAACATCCCACTATCCTCCAAAGACATCCTACTTTCCTATGGAAACATCGTAATACACTCTAAAAGAATCTTACTGTCCTATTCTTTGAGGGTATTAGGATGTTTTGGAGGGTAGTTGGATGATTTTAAAGGCTAGTAGGATGTTTTACTACCATCTAAAAACATCCTAGTACCCTCTAAAAACATCCTACTAACCACTAAAAATCCTCACCACCTTATAAAAACATCTTACTACCCTATTTCGAATTTTGATGATGAGGTAGGCTATCATTATTTTAAAGAAACTAAAACTTGTTTTAAATTGACCGCTATTATTTTATATCTTCCAACTTTATTTGTTCCATGCATGAACTCTTTTTATTTTAGATATATATAAAAGGCTTTGGCTTATATTAATGCACGGCCTCGAAGATGATGAAGAAGTTATCGCTTTGACTGCGGCCCGATTAGTAACACCTTTTTTGAAAAACATGGGTTCTCTTACCCTCAAAAATGACAGAAGAGGAGATTGTCTGCGTATCTGTGCTGATAGCGTTACAACGATCAATCCTCATTGGTGCATTGAGGCTGTTGTTCAATTTCTAAAGGCAGAAGGAAGAAAAGACACCTTGCAGATGATTGAAGAATCCTGTAGAGTTGTTGATGAAGTTGAACATGAAGAAGCATACTTTGTGAGTAATCCTAGATTGGATTTTTAGGCTGTAGGCTGACGATAGGAAAAAGAATAAAGAGTCTAATTATTTGATCAATTTTAGACGGTGAAATGTAGAAAATGTAGTCATGTTTGTTTAAGTCATGATGTTTACGTCATGGTGTTTAAGTCATGGTAAGTCGTTTTTTTTAAGTCATGGTGTTTGACCGTTTTGTGTTGGTAAGTCATGTTTGTTTAAGTCATGGTGTTTGAGTCATGGTAAGTCGTTTTGTTTAAGCCATGGTGTTTAAGTCATGGTAAGTCGTTTTGTTTAAGTCATGATGTTTAAGTCATGGTAGGTCTTTTTGTTTAAGTCATGGTGTTTGACCGTTGTTATAGTTATGGTAGTGCTCAGGTATGGTTCTGGAGCGTAAACACTCTGAAAGACGGAGGAGGATTTATTAGATGTTTTCCAGAGGAATTATCTGCAGATTGTTTTGGGTATCCGTCTGACTGACCGTAGTTCAAAAAGTAAGCTGTTTGAAAAACTTGGTTCTATCCCTCTTTCTAGGGATATAGTGAGAGAAAGGCTGAGATGGCTCAGACATGCTCTGCGGATGAAGGATGGCAGATCGTCAAAAATTTCTCTTGTCAGACAATCATCTAGGGCCAAACGAAAAGCAAGTCGTCCCCAAATGGGTTTGGAGGATGTCCTAAGGAAAAATTTAAGGAGAATTGGAATTTCCTGGGAGGTTGTAAAGAGGGAGGCTTTGAAATAATTGGGATGGAAGAGAAGCGTGCATAGCTATGTTAGCATCTGGCAGATTGGGGCTGCAATGAGTTGTTTTTAGCACTAGTGGTTGGGAGTTTTATCCTAACTATTACGTTTTTACATTTATTTAACTTTTTCATTTATTTTACTCATTTATGTTACAGAAGACAGATTCTAGATATAAAGCCGAAATATTCGATTAAGTTTTCAACATTTCACTGTCTTTAAAATACCTCATTGAATTATAATTTTTATTGTTTGTATAATGGAAAGGCAGCGCAGACGTTTTTGTTATAAGCGGAGGATAACTTTTTGTCACTGCTTATTATTTGCGTTTCAAGGCACAGAAAGATTTTCATTGAAAGCGAAAATTTTTTAACTTAAACGTTTTTCAATGTTTTTTTTCAACGTCAGATTTTGCTATCATTTGATAGCTCAGACTAAGGTTCAACCATCAAAATTGAATCCTTAGACAAATAAAATGCAGAAAATGCATAAACGATAGCCTGCTTGGGTTCAAGCACAGTTGAGTAGATCTTAAGGTTTACAAGGATTCGTAAGAGGGACTTAAGTAGTGACATATCCACTTGATCTCCACTTCTTTCTCTTTCAATAAGGTACAGAAAACCATCTACAGTTCGACTTTGAATTAGTGGTTGGGAAATAGCATGATTTCTGTTTTGCTCCAGTCCCGTATCCCTGTAAATATCCAAGTTAAAACAAAAATTGGTACTGTATTAAAACTGCCAGGGTATCAATATACCAAAAATTGCAGCGCCAGGTTTTGATTACCAAAGTTGCATAATCTGCTACTAATTTTGGTAAGAAACATCAATACTGGCTTGATGCATCGATGTTGATTGGAAATTGATTGAAATCGCCGAGAGAAGGACAATTTTTCAGCAATTTTAGATCATTCTCAAAGAAAAAAAAATTCAAAGTAATAATTTTGGCTCAGTGAAAAGATCTGAAACCGATAGACCTGAAAACTGATGAATTTGTTGATACAAGTATCTCATTCTTTCGGTGGGAGTTTCATTTTTTCTGGTTTTTTAATTCAACTTTAAAATTTTTTGCAACGTTAATGTTTTCGTAACGTGTTCAATCTATGTTTGAATTGTCCGTAGTTTTTTACGACCTTGATAAAATATCATTCTTTTTGCCCCCTTTACAGAAATTAATAAGAGTAGAAAGAGATGGGCGTTTCCGGGGGTGAACTTTCCAGGAGAAATTTTACATGGAGATAATTTGCCAGAAACCGTGTACGAAATCTGTTTTATTTGTCTCATCTTTTCGTTGGCTACCCCGTTTTACATGTGAAGATGCTTTGGGGGAGTTGTCAAGGGTAAACTTCTGGCAGAGTTGGAATTCTCTCTGGGATTTTTACGAAGCGGGGGGGGGGGGGTATTTTCCATAAGAGAAAATCTCCAGGCGGGAATTAAAACCAGAAGAAAATCTTTATGGAAAAATTTTCTGCGGGAAGAACTTTCTATTGGGGGTAGGGATTTCCGGGAAACATTTTCAACACAATGAGATTCCCCTATCACCTTAAAAAGGGTCAAAAATTAATAAAAACAAGTCTTTCTTCAACTGAAAGGAGTATTTTTGTTTAGGCGGAATTGTAAGCAAAACATTTTCTGGGGGAATTTGCAGTGAGGATGGAATTGTCCGGGGGTATATCCAAGGCGGACAAATTTCACATAGGAGGAATATTTCGTGGGGGGATTTTACATAGAGGGTGGATTTTATTTGAAAAACGATCAAAAATTAAACAAATAAATAAAAATTCTCAAAGATCTGCGATGCGCAGATACCAATCTCCTAATTCAATCCTTTCGGCCGGGAGTGTGATGCTTGGTTAGGGGCAAATCATCTAAAACTTCCCGTGTTTTCCCTCAAATTTCTCCAGGTACTCATTTAGAGTTATGTCAACCCTGGCTGAGTTTACAGAGTCACACCATTTACTCCTGTTCCAAACCAAAATAACCAGCGGCACCAGGAGATTTACAACGTGACCAATAACTGTTTTTGGCTAAGAATTCTTTTTTGGCGGTCTTTTGCCACTTTTTTTACATCCCTCTTTTTTTCACATGACCTATCACCCATACACTTCTTGTACGGGCCCCTCATAAATTTCTAAGAGTACCTTTTTTGGTATTTTCATTAAAAAGACAAAGATGTCCACCTTATATTTTCAAAACTGTCTTTCTATATTTTCATAAAATAAAAAATGTCGAGAAAATCCCTGCACCCTTAATTTTTGTAAATTGGCGACCCTGTTGACGCGCCAACGTTGTTCCCAGAAGACTAAAAAGACAATGCTTATAGGAACTAATTAAGAAAACAAACCTACAAAATACATAGTGTTCAAAATGTAAAAGCTCTTAACTTAATTTACAAGAAGTATAAGAAAATATGAAAAAAAAGAACGAAAAAAAATCTAACTGATGGTTAACAATATTCTTCGTATAAGCCTAGATTTGGAGCTATTGAGATGGGAACATGTTAAGAAAACAATTCTTATTATGCCCTCCTCCCCCCTTCCTCTATTGTGCAAACATATAGCCCAAATTATATATTTCATGTGCACAATCCTAAAAATGACTTATCCCAGATTTGCCTCTCAATCACTCGGACTATCTGTCTTGGCTTTTTCTACAATTAGCCATGTCTTGATGCCTGCAAAATACTTGATTTTAATTCATTTGCCATGCTATTGTTTAAACCCGTGTACCCGTAAACTGAATAAACACTGACGAAATCAAGAAACGGAAAACACATGGAAGTATACAGTTTGGGCTAAATTTTCACATTGGGAAGGGTTGGGGGTAAGGTATAGTTGAACCGTATTAAAAATTTGATAACTACTATTTTACTACATATTATGAAGAAAGAATTATTGTCTTAGCATGTTTCCTTCTCAGTAGCCCAAATTCTAGGCTATTGTCATATTTTTCCTTGCAAAATCAAAGACCAAGAAAAAAAGCAAAATTAAAAGGGCCTTAGTTTCATCCCTTCTTGAACGTTCAGGCTAAGACTCAAGGTTTTTTATTAGTCGCTGCATTTGCAAAAAGTTGTCATTCCACTAAACTTCTTGTTTTTGTATTTACTGGAAAGGAAAGAAGGTGTGGTTTCCTCGATAATTGAAATTAAAAGTTACTAATCATGCTGACAGTACAGGGCTCTTCAGCAAAGTCTTCAGAAAGTCACCATAACGTGTAATTTTAAATTGTGAAAATTGTGTTTTTTAAAATTCAAAAGTAAAAGGAAAAAATTTTAAAGTGGCGTCAATTCATGACAATGGGGGAGGAGGGGCAAAATTATATTGCCCTGCTTTTTAGTTTAACAGATTAAGGCTCTGCTGTCTCTGCTACTAGCAGTTATAATGAGCTTTTACTGTTAGTTCTAGTACTAGCTGCTCTTTGCTGCAACTACACTAGCTTTAAAGAACGACCCAAGTAAATAAACACCAAAACATGTTCCGATGAAAACTTTAGAAAATCCATACCAAAGTATCAAATATTATGATTTTTTCAGCTTCTATTTCATTTGGTATCGTTTACAGTTGATTTACCAAATAAATGAATAATAAAAACAAATATAAAAAGACAGAAATAGGTCTTGCGAAAGTTATTTAGCGGTTTTGTCACTTTTGTCCGTTTTTACATCAAAAGGCAGAATGGTCTCAAATATTATTGGATAACAACGGCTTTAACAGTAAATATTAAAATTTATACCCGAACATTGGGAGGAGGCTTTGGGTCCTTACACCCTCCTCCCTCGATTAAATTTGTGATATTTATTACATTCCCTATAAATTTGAATTTTCTCTGTGAAATTAATCTATTTTCTCTCGATGAGAGAACTGTTGTCAGATCTGTGCTTAAATTTTTTTATTTTTATGTAAGCTATCAGAGAACAGTCTTAGGTGATCATTCAGAAATTATCAGAATGTCCTATTTTCCGGATCGTTTTTATTTTGAATAAATGAAAAACATGTTTGTACTTTACAGAGGTATCTTTCTTTGGAAGTGGACGACTGTTTGGTCAAAGACCTTACATTTAAGTGAATTATTTTATTATTTTCAGGAAGATGAAGGGAAGGTCTTTACAAAAAGCCAAAGTGGACAGCAATTCTATTTCATCGATTATTTACGTAAGCAGAAAGGTGAAGAACAACAACGATGATCCTTTTTTTTATATAAATTCCAATCAAAATTCAATTAAAGGAATTCATTATTTACATCATCCTCCAATTCTTGCATATTTATATAACTTCTTGCATTATTTATATGCCCATTAGGTTACAAGAGATCCCATAATTTGAAGAATATGCAGAGCATTCTTTAACAGCTCATTGGGGTCTAAAAAGCATATTTGGCCATACGAAGGTGGTTCAAAATCACCTTCATTGGTTAATGACAGATGTGCCGCTAAATTGATTGTTTGATAATATGTCCAGCTACTTTGAAGCTAAAAATATTACGGCTATTGACGCTTCCATCGTTGCTTACGCTGAATGAAGCTAAAAAAAAACGTGAGTTTAGATCTCGGATTCGTTTGTGGAACTCTTTAGAGAGCAAGTGTCGTCCTAAAAAAGGCAAACCAACTCATTATAAATCGTGGAGATGGCAATGCAGTTCGGCCATGCAATCAGTAATCTCCAGATAAATCACCTTTTTTAGAATCAGACAGCAAGAATCAGAACAAGTCAAAAAATGAAAGTGAAGAACAAGGAAATATTAGGTTAGAAGAACAAGGCTGTTGTAATCTTCGACGCCAACAATCTGTGGCACAAAAGCTAGTACAAACCTACAAAGATGCCTTAAATTACGCAAGTGTTAAATACAACTCATTGGGGCCCTTCAATGTTGTTTGTATTCACTGTGAAGCCCTCCATTTTCCCGAGGAAAGATCAGCGAACAAAGGTGATTCATTTAAAGATTGCTGCAATAGAGATGGTTGAATTGCATTACCGCCTCCACAATTTCCAAATGAATTGGTTTGCCTTTTCATTTTAAACTTTCATGTTAAAAAAGATTTTTTTTTTTAATTTCTTATCAATTTTTAAATCATGCCGGAAACCCCCCTCCTTGGAAAATAGTTTATGGTCCTGTGTAATGGAAAGCTTTCTCTGCTGGAGATTCTCCCATAACAAATACTATATGTAAATAATGGCAAAATTTTATAACTTACAGCCCTTTCCCCGGTAGCTGTGGGAGATCATGTCACCCCTAGACGCATAGTTGTTCGGGCTTTCAATGGAGGGAATCCTCCACGTCAAAAATTTCCCCTTGGAGAAAATCCCTCCCGGATAAATTCGGATGTTCGTTAGAAAGTAAATTTAAACTCACCTATTTATGTAACTACAAAAGATTGTGCCATAGTTGAGTGGCATTTTATGGTGTAATACGCCAATTTTGGCCCAAAGGGTGCTATAAAGCCGCCGAGGGAAAATTCTGAGATAAGTAGTTGACCTAAAATTATAAAAAAAATTATCCGTTGAACTTTGCAGCTTGAGAGAGAGTCACAGTTGCGGTGGAGCGCTCGATCCTAAAGATGCACGTAGTCCATGCAAAATAAACGGTTAAAATAAATATTTATTATACGCTTCATTTAACCAGGTTTCTTCATTGGAGGCTTGATAAAATTTAACACAATGGTGCATAATGTTGCATTAACCATTATGGAGGAGGGTCGTTCAATTTTTGTGTTGGCGAGGGAGTGTACTTCTATTCTGTAGTAGATTTGGGGAGGGGGATTACATTGGAAGATGAAAACCTACTTTTAGGTTCCTATCGGCACAAAGGTGGAGAAGTGGAGGAGGCATCGTAAGCAACACCGGGACAATCCTTTAGTGTGAGGAGGGGGTGGCAAGGGCTAGAAGAATGCGCAAATTGTCATCCTAGTTTTGCTCTAGCGTTATCAATCCTTGAAAAGGACAGAGATCAAGCTTATCAGACATACTTGACAGAAAATTAAAGTCTTTTGGCTTTGACTGCGGTCGCTGATACATCTAAGTTAATAATTCTAGTTATAATAGTAGAAGCACTGAAGTAGCAGCGGTGCTAATAGTAGTAGTCACAGTCGTAAGTAGTAGCAGTTGCTGTCGCGAGCAGTTGCTGTTGCAGTCGAAAGTTTTCGCACTCGTGGTCACAATGAGTCGCATTCACTGTTCCAAGTAGTCCCATTCGCAAGTAGCCGCAGTAGCAATTAAGTTGCATTCATATCTGCAGTTGCAAGTAGTTGCGGTTGCAGTTATACGCTGTCGAAGTTTCAAGAAGTCGCAGTCTTAAGTAGTTGCTGTCGCAAGTAGTCATAGTTGCAAGTAGTAACGGTCGCAAAATTTCCTAAATTCCAATTAAAAATAGAGGTTTAGTGGTTCATTCTTTACAGAGTTTTGGAGTCACACTCTTTACAGAGTTTGGAGTCATATATATATAATGATAAGTATTATTAATATTCAGTAATAGAATTTTGTGGGTGTGGATCGACAGTCGTCGAATTAATTTGACGTACTTCCTTTCAGAGGAGCGCTAAAATAAGGCATTCCTTGAACCCATTGTAATTTTGATTGCTTTGCGAATGCTTTTTGATCAATTGAAGATTCTCATTGTCGCATGCCTTCTAAATGCAGTTCTCATGCATCATTTTCGCCATCAATTCGTTGTAATTCTCGCTGTTGCTCGTCTTCTGACCGTAGATTTCGTTTTGTTTCTTTTTCAGCTACGATTTTATTTGTGGTTTGTTGTGATGCTCATTTTTGCATATCTTCTAGCCGCAGATTTCGTTGTGCTCCATTTGTGTTCATCATCACCTCAAGCGCTATCTATGTCTGTTGCTTTAGCTGTTCTGTTTTATTCGTCGTCTTTTTAAAAATTTGCACGATGTCGTAGATGCCAAAAAAATCGGTATAGTCTGAGAAATGATGTATTCCTCTTTAAATACAAAATTACTTTAAATTCCTCTCTAATACAAAATACTTTAAAGAAAAATTTTTCTTTCCAAAATTTAGGCTTTAAAATGAATAATCTCAAAATCGTGACTTATCTAGATTGTTTTGTTGTTTTTTTCCAATTTTCGTAAAAGTTACTAAGCCGTTTTTGAGGAAAAAGAAATTTGAGGACGATGAATTTGATATTTATAATATAGACAATTAAAACACAATTTAATTGCCTGAGATTATCATCCAGGAGAAGAAATTTTCAAGGTTTTTGGTTAACACCAAATTTGGTGTTAACCAAATACCTTATGTTAATAGACCCTAAATGCTAGTAAAACAGCGTTAGAGTATCGCGAGGATTATATTGTATCTTGTGTATAAAACGTGGATATCGAGTCTTTTCACACAATTTAATGTTCAGCAGTATTATTGACATGGAATCAATAATACTGACTCCATAATGCTAGTAAGATTACGTTAGAATATCGAGTCTTTTCACACAATTTACTAAAAAACTTTTTCCACAAAATAAGTTTTTCAAAGAAAAGTAAAGAACTCCATTAAACAAGAAATGAGCAAAAATAAAATCAAATAATCTCCCAAGCGTAAAACTACCGCAAATCAGCATCGATAAATAAATGAAACCCAAAATGAACAGAAATTACAATAAATAACCGACTCAAACTCAAAACGGGCAGAATTTAACATAAGTTGGGCTCAAAACCCCTATGCCTTCCCAAGGCCAGAACATAATTTGCACTTTACTGAAAAAAATATAAATGTTCTTACTTTTATAACTTTAATAAATCAAATAGTATTAGCATTTTGATTACTAAATATCAGTATATGTATATTAAAATGAAAATGCACATTCATTTGTATTTTTTTCAGTGAAGGGCAAGTTATCTTCTGGCCTTGGGAAGGCATAGGGGTTTTAAGCCCAACTTATGTTAATTTCTGCTCGTTTTGAGCTTGAGTCGGTTATTTTATTGTAATTTCTGTTCGTTTTGGTTTTATTTTTGCTCATTTTTTGTTTAATGGAGTTCTTTACTTTTCTTTGAAAAACTTATTTTGTGGAAAAGGTTTTTTTAATTAATTTGTGTTAGTTTTATATTGACATAGTCTTTTCAGGGAAAAAGAAAATAATACTTTAAATCTTTTCTTTTTCTAAGAATTTATAGTTTGGCCTGCTATTTGTGTGAAGGAGAAAACTTTTCAGCAATTTTTAACAACATACACCCTTTTAAAAATCTGGATGCAAATAGTGGTGTATAATTTAGTTTCATACCTCCTCTAGTTGACCTGAAATGGAAAACTTGATACCATTCGTCAAAAAATCTGCTTACTTTCTTTGATAGCTTGGATACGCTTACGCTATTTTGATTTGGTTAAATTTCAAGAGCAGAAAGAGCCCCGAAAGTTTGAACATAATACCCTCAGTCGTTCTTGGGATACTGTTGAGATGCCTTATTGGGAATTAGCTTTAACACAGTACATTTTGATTTAATCTTAAGGCAACATTTAGTTTTTAAACATAAAGGCAAATGGAAGGGTGGGTGTGGGAGGGGGACTAGTTGCGCTCCAATCACTTTCGACTTTTAAAAAGGGTTCCTTTTCGAAGTTCCTACGACAACTCTTTAGATACGAGGTGCCCTCGTCTAAACAACAACAAAAAATCATGCATTATACCCACATCGATCTTTACTATAAAAATTTCAAGCCTTCCATTCCCTTTCGATTATTAAAAAGGGCACTAGCCCTTTCAATTTCTAATCGAATGGGCCCTTTTTGAGTTTCTACGACAACGCTTTCTATAAACACCTTATATGCCCCACGGGTATAAATTAAAACCCTTACCCTAAGGGCTGTGAAGGTGGTTTTCATCCTCTAAGACATCATTTTCAGAACTTTCAACTACATTAAACAAAATGGCTATCTCAAAATTTTGATCGGATGTGTTTGGGAAAATGGAGGTCGTGAGAGGGGCGTTAGTCACTCTCCCATCACTTTCAACTATTAAAAAGGCACTATCCCTTTCAATTTCCAATCAAATGAGCCCTTTTGAAGTTTCTACGACAACGCTTTTAATAAATACTTATATGCCCCCAGGGCCATAACTTACAACCCTTGCCCTGAGGGCGGGGGGGGTTGTCATCCTCAAAGACCTATTTTCCTGAACTTTAAACTTCGTGGAACAAAATGGCTATCTAAAATTTTCTATTGGATGTTTTTGAGGAAATGTTTGGCTTGGCAACGATATTAACTGTCTTCCAATTACTGTTGACTATTAAAAAGTACACTAGGCATCTCAATTTCCAAGGAAATGAGCCATATTTGAATTTTTTACGATAACGCGTTCGATAAAAATCTTATACGCCCCCCGAGAATAACTTACAACCCTTGCCCTGATGGCTGTGGGGGAGTGTCCTCCTCAAAAACATAATTTCTATCTGGAAATAAACTACGCTGAACAAAATGGCTATCTCAAAATTTTGATTGTATGTGTTTGGGGAAAAGGTGGGCGTGAGAGAGGGGTTAGTTACCCTCAAATCACTTTCGACTATTGAAAACTGCTCTAGACCTTTGAATTTCCAATCGAATGAGCCCTTTTTCAAGTTTCTACGACAAAGATTTCAATAAAGACTTATATGCCCCCAGGGCATAACTTATAACCCTTGCCCTGAAGACCGTGGGGGAGAGTCCTGCTCAAAGGTATAATATCCTTAACTTTAAACTGCTTGGAACAAAATGGCTATGTCTGTGTGTTTGGGGAAATGGTGGGCGTGGAAGGGGTGTTAGTTGCCTTCCAATCACTTTCGACAATCAAAAAGGGCACTAGCCATTTCAAGTTCCAATCGAATGAGCCCTATTTGAAGTTTCTACGACAACACGTTCTATAAAAACCTTATAGAATTGGGGTTAAACCTTCCCCCCTGGGCACAACTTACAGCCCTTACCATAAGGGCTGTGGGGGGGGGTTGTCAACCTCAAAGACCTAATTTCCAGAACTTTGAATAAAATGGCTATCTAAAAATTTTTATTGAATGTGTTTGGGGAAAAGGTGGACGTGAGAGGGGTGTTAGTTGCCCTCCAATCACTTTCGACTATAAAAAAGGGCACTTGCCCTTTTGAATTTCCACTCGAATGAGCCTTTTTTGAGGTTTCTACGACAACACCTTCTATAAAAAAAAACCTTATATGCCCCCAGTGCATAACTCACAACCCTTGCCCTGAAGGCTGTTGGGGAGTGTCCTCCTCAAAAACATAATTTCTATCTGGAAATCAACCACGCTGAACAAAATGGCTATCTAAAAATTTTGATTGGATGTGTTTCGGGAAATGGTGGGCGTGCAAGGGTTTTTAGTCGCCTTTTAATAATTTTTGGCTATTAAAAAGGGCAAAAGCCATTCCAAATTGCAGTTTAATGGGCCCTTCTCGAAGTTTCTACCACTACTTCTTGTATAAGAAGTGCCCTGCTCTAAAGGAAAAAAAATAATACATTGTGCCAACATCGTTCTTATATACCCCCAGGGTACAACTTAAAACCCTTGCCCTGAGGGTTGTGGGGAGTGTCCTCCTAAAAAATATTTTTTTCTATCTGGAAATCAACTACGCTGAACACAATGGTTATCTCAAAAATTTTATTGGATGTTTTTGGGGGAATGATGGGCGTGAGGGGAGGGGCTAGTTGCCCTCCAATCACTTTCCACTATTAAAAAGGGCTCTAGCCATACCAATTTCCAATCGAATGATCCCTTTTCGAAGTTTGTAAGGCAACTCCTTCGATACGAAGTGCACGGGTATGAAAAAAAAAATGAAAAAATAAATAATACATTGTGCCAACATCACTCTTCACTTAGGCAGCGCTATTGCGCTGCCTATTATTTTATGTTCAGCAGTATTATTGACATGGAGTCAATAATGCTGACTCCATAATGCTAGTAAGATAATGTATCTTGTGTATAAAACGTAGATATCGAGTCTGTTCGCACAATTTTATGCTCAACAGAATTATTGACATGGAGTCAATAATACTGACTCCATAATGCTAGTAAGATAACGTTAGAGTATCGAGAGGATTATAATGTATCTTGTGTATAAAACGTAGATATCGAGCCTTTTCACACAATTTTATGCTCAACAGAATTATTGACATGGAGTCAATGATACTGACTCCATAATGCTAGTAAGATAACGTTAGAGTATCGAGGGGATTATAATGTATCTTGTGTATAAAACGTGGATATCGAGTCTTTTCACACAATTTTATGTTCAGCAGTATTATTGACATGGAGTCGTTTGAATTGTAAGATTCAGGGAAAAGAAGTAAATGACAAGAATTATTGCTGTCTCCTTTCATAATATAATTGAAGGAAGATGTCCTAACAATGCTTAGAATAGCGTTATTTGGTGTCAACAGTATTTTAAAACCACCAGCTTAATATTTTAAAACTATCATGTAGTTTTAAAAACATCAGCAATGTATGCTGATAGTTGTTAATAAATTGCCTTTGTTTTTTGACCGTATCTGTTCTTACCTTTTATAACTAATATGAACACAACACGTACTAGCCAAAGACGCGTGAGTTAACTTAACGTATGTCACTAGAATAAGACGATAAGTCGATTGGCTGAGAACCAAGGACAATTAACAGGGCATTTTCAAAGACCCCTCAGTATTCTGAATCATTAAATGACTGGCAATTGATCGGCGTTAAAGAACCCTGCAGTGTTTTCATAATTATAGCACCGAATGGGCTGAAACATGGGGTCCGTAGCAACCATGTTGTCTTAAGTTAGCATACTAAAACATATTGAGAAAAATAAAGGTTAGTCATGAAAGCTTTTTTAGAGCACACCATAAATATCATACAGTAAGGAAAAATTGTTCCAGAAATGGGACACCTCACAGCGCGCAAAGGGTTATCTCTTTAGGGTTATGGCAGTTGGGGTCCTTTGGATCTCAGCGCGCAATATTATATAACAATATGTGAGGTTGATGTGTCCCAAAATCCTTAATGGAGAAGATAACAGTTTTCTTTACTGGTCGTTATTTATGCTGTCTTCCAGAGTGACTGCGTTTCTCTGAGAATAACGAGTTCATAATGTTAATAACGAGTTAACGACATTAATAACGACTTCATAAACGCTTCTAATGAAATTTTAAGTTGCAGTCTTTGTGACAATCTGGTAGATAGAACTGAGTTGTTTTTCTTATCCTGCTCCATTGGTTATCCCTTAACCACTTTTAGATGTCGGAAAGGAGTTTTAGGTGAGTTTTTAGTATATACTGAAGTGTGATATCTGTATTTACCAATCTTGGTTGCTGGTGGTTGTCCCAAATATTCAGCAATACTGATGACAAGAAAACAATTCATTTATTGAGCGGATGTCTAATATAAAAATAATTGCTGCTGTCAAATAATCATCCCCGTCTATTTTTGGATATTTGATAAATTCTATAGGTTTAATTAAATATTTTATGCAGAGGTGACTAGATGTGCTTCGGACAGGAAGCGAAGGGAGCCACAGTATATCTGATTACTCGGTAAAAACTTACCGTGAAGTAAAGTCATGGCGTGAGCATACATTCCTTAATATAACACCAATTAGTGCAATTACCTCAAGTTTGATTATCTCAACTCACGAATGAATTTGGTTGTTTGTATCACCACCCAAGTAAAAAATCAACAAAGCAAATATGGTAAGTTTACGAACCAATTAAGCCCAAATTAATTGATTAGTATGTTCGATAGTTTTCAATAATGATTATCCCACAATTAAAGGCACAATACCACTTTTCATCAAAAGAAAACTGAGCTGAAGTGGATTCTAGCGCAGAATTGCGCTGTGTCCAGCTCGTTTCCTGTGCCAATTCCTGGCAAAATTAAACTTCCAGTCCATTCCAGATGAAGGGAAGATAAGGCATACAATTAAATTGCTCATTACACATCTACAAGGGCCTTTTGGAATCCCACCCCTTCTCCACCAGACGAAAAGATCAGTAAGGTATCGAGGGGGGAAAACCCCTTCATATACGGAATAGTTTTTCTTCGTTTTGAGTTTCAATGTTGCTCCTTACTTTCAGTTAAAGAATTTCTGATCGTTTTTCAAATAATGCCGGTAAATCTGGCTCACCTTCCGTGAAAAATTCCCCCTAATCATGGGAAACTCGTCTGTGAAAATTTCCTCCCACTTAAGATACACCCCCCCCCCCCCCGTAAATATCTTGCGGACGATTCAATCAGAAAAATTTTCCTCCGCATGCTTTCATTTGAAAAAGACTTTCATTTCTAATCGTTTTCATGATTACTCTGGAAATCCCCCCTTCCGTGGAATTTTTTTCCTGGAAATCCAACCACTGAAAAAAGGCTCCCGGAAAATTCCCCTAGAACATCTCCACATGCAAAATTGAGTTGGCAAAGAGAAAGTAAGACAAATAAAGAGAATTTCGTATAAAAATCCTATTAAATACCTCTAGTGTAAAATTTACCCCGGAAAGTTCACCTCCCAGTTTTTAACTCCCCACGGAAAATTCTCCCTATATAAACCCACCACAAGCACAAATCCCCCCCCCCCAAAAAAAATATATATCTGTATACTTCCCAATAAAAAATACTATACGGAAACAATGGGCAAATTTCATAACTTGCAGGCCTCTCCTCACGGACTGTGGGGGTTCATGTTACCCCTAAAGACACATTTATTGGATTTTTCAAATATTCTGAACAAAATGAATATATCAAAATTCTGATCAGACAAATTTGGGGAAAACAGTGGGTAGGAGGGTGGCTAGTTTTGGTCACTTTAAAAAGGCACTAGAACTTTTAATTTCCGTTCGAATGCACCCTCTCTCGTTCTTCTAGGACTATTATTTTGATACAATCATCCCTGAGAGAAAAAAAAACGAACTAACAAAAAAAAAACAAATAAACACGCATCCGTGATCTTTCTTTTAAGATTCCTTGACATTTTGAGGGTGTTTCCCCCCTTTTTCGAGAATCGGGCAAATTTTCTCAGGCTTGTAGATTTAATGGTTAAAACTAAACTTGAAGAATCTTAAATATTTGGAATCAGCATAATAAATTTATTTTTTTGATGCATCAATTGATTTTAAATT
Source organism: Artemia sp. Qi Xiang Cuo (assembly GCF_049724085.1). NCBI lineage: Eukaryota > Metazoa > Arthropoda > Branchiopoda > Anostraca > Artemiidae > Artemia > Artemia sp. Qi Xiang Cuo. Next base: position 27,619,137 of record NC_142800.1, read on the forward strand.
CTTTTTTTTAGAGTTTTGGTTACTATTGAGCCGAGTCGCTCCTTACTTACAGTTTATTACCACTAAATGTTTGATTGAAAGGTCTTTGGTCGGCTACTGCGTGTTTACCAGCTTAAATAAGATTTTGCTGTTACTTCAGAGAAAGAAAGGGGGGTAGTCTGGATAAGAGAGTTCACCAGAAGTTCAAGTTCAGATCCTTTAATGCTGTGTCGGGATCAGAGTAGCAGTGCTAGTAAATACAAATATTTTTAATAGTGTTACCAACTTTACTTTTTGCCCGGGACGTAATTTGCTACAGAGCAGAGGAGTAATCACCTTCGCCGACCCCATATTTACCCCCTCCAAGCTGAAATTTATTGTCTTCAAAAATATTATAGAAGCTAAGCCTACATAATTCAAGTATCCATAGAAACAGATCAGTTTTCTTTAGTATGTCTCTGCCTTTATGGTCCCATATGGCTCATTTTTCACTGTCATTTTCACTTGAATTGAAAAAATTGCCCCCCCCCCAAGGATTTTACTGAGATTACGAAACTGCTTTTTGGTAGGGGGAGGCAGTGGCAAATCCAGAGGGGGGCAAGGGGGCGCCCCCTCTAGCGAGCCTTTTTGAGAGACAAAACACAGGAGACAGATGTTTCATGTTTTTAACGCCAACTAATTTAATCTTGATATTTTTGTTTGTTCCTCTTCTTCTTTTTTTATCGGGATCAAAGTCTGAAGCTGTGTTATGAAGTTCGTGTCTTCAACTTCATTTATCTTAAATTATGCATTTAAGGTAAGGTCGTTAAAAGAAATATGAATATGGTATTGTCTTGGACAATTTCGTTTGTTTTGATTTCTCAGGAGTATATCTCAATAACAGGTGTAATCCTCGAGGGATCTTGGGGAATAGAGAACCTCCCTGCAAAGAGTATTAAAAAGTTGATCCCCCACATAAAAAGGCTCTACAAGATCCGTAAAAAAAATTGTTTAGCACCCCTATCATAGAATGGGGTTAGATTTTACATAATCAGCTCCAATCCCCTTCAACAGAAGACATTTTTTTGGCAACGATAGATGCAAAACAAAATTATACTTCTATTCAGCTTTTTCTTTCTGGAAATGTTTTTCAAGATGGGTGGTGAAAAATCTCTAACTGTTTTGGTCTTTAGCAAAATTTATATAATATCCAGTGAAAGTAAAATTCAGTGAAATTACTGAAACAAGATAAGTATTTTTTGGTTGAAGGGGGTCACTTCCTGCGGAAAAAATAAGGCATGAAAGCCACAAAAATTACACATTTTAAAGTAGCAAAATTATAATTATAGATTATATCCCTGGCTACGAATGGCTCAACCAAAAAAAGATCATAACAGTTTTAGTCCTATTCCCCTTTCTCCGAAAACCTGGATCAGCCCTGCGTCATTGTGCAATTATAAGTATGATAGCTTTACAGCACTGTGCATAGATAATATAATTTATATATTTATATATTATTATCTATAATTTATATACAATGCTTTATGGTGACAGCTGAGAACAAAACGAATATACGGAACCCTATCTTGCGGATAGGATTTTAAATGAACAGGGAAGATTTAACCCAATCTTTATCTGAAAGTGGATTGGCCAGCTCATGAGTTAGAACTTAGTTGATCAACATTATAACGGTGTATCTTATATAATGAATTTAATATAACGATTAATATAATATTAAATATAGCAATGTCGGGTTATTTCGCACACTGAAAAATGTTGAGTTTAGTCCATGTTGGAAGATTGAAAATGTAAAGAAGGAAGAGAACCATTCTAATGCTGATTCCCTCATATCTGTACTTCTATAATCACTTTTTAAGCTATTTTTTTCTTTTAGTTAATACGATTTAAGATAAAGCGTTTGGTTTACTTTGAAAATGATTATTCACCTCAATCAAATTTAATCGTATTAAGATATTGAAAGCTTAAATTTAAGACACAAAGCTGATATAAAACAAAATCAATTTTCCACCGATTGTTCAGGAGGTGGTGGACAGTTATACCTCATATTCACACAGGTCAACTCAGGTGGTGTAGCACAAGTGCATTTAAGACACTCCTCATTGGTTAAAAGTTGTTCCCCTAACTCAAACTTAACATCGCCAAACATGCAGAAAGGTGATACAGCTATAGGCAAAGTTGTTACTGGAATCTTTCCTGGAATTGCAACCTGTATAAAAGGACCGCTACGATTGTAAGTTGCTGAATAGTTTGCTCTACTTTCAAAGACTTTGTCAATAGCTATAGGAAGAGTCCTCACAGGCATTTTTCCTGGGACTCCAATTTCTATAAAAGGTCCAGTGCGATTATAAGTTGCTGAATAGTCTGTCTTACTCTCTAAGTTCTTGTCGATAGCTAAAGGAAGAGTCATTACAGGCATTTTTCCTGGCACCCCAACCTGTATAAATGGTCCATTTCTTTTGTACGTTGCTTGACTGCCCGTTTCGCTTTCATTTGGAATCTGTTTGCCTTCTTCCCCAGAAAGTGCATTGGCAGTGTCACTGGGGTTTTCTTTAGTATCTTCAGCTGGCTCAGTTTCAGTAAATCCTTCTAGCTTTTTAATACCATCTAAAGCATATTCTGAAGGACATTTGTACTTATAAGGGCAGCACACTTTTTCATCATAAATAGGAACGCATCCTGGGCTTGGTAGTTTTATGTTGCACAAAATGGTGCGACAACCGGCTCCGAAAATCCCCTTAAATTCTGGTGTACATGTGCACATTTGACATGGCGCATCAGGCTCTCTCGGGTAAAACCTTTCACCTTCAATATATGACTTGTTATTGTAATTACAAATTGGTGCTCCAACAGTGTTATCTGTGCTTTCATTTGTTTCATCATCAGCTTCTTCGTTTTTGCAGCTGACAAAATCTGTGGCGCAACAGTCATTCGGCTTATAAATTCTCTTGCAAGATTCTTTTCCTGGCTCAAGCCACCCTAATTGCTCTGGGCATTCAACGCTTGCGCATATAATTGTTGCATTATTTGGTGACTGAGAATCATCCTGGCAGAAACATCCTTGCTGACAAGGATAATCTTCTGATTTTTCTGGAATTTGTTCTCCTATTTCGTATAAATTCCCATTATAGTAGCATTTGTTCTGAAAGACCGATGAATCTGGACATTTGTAATAACTGGGACAGCATTCTTTCTTCAAGTACACTGGTTGACATCCTTTTTGTGCATAATGCTGGTAAAGTCTCCAATTGCATTTCACAGAATCACACATATCCACCTCTGTGGATTGCATACGTCGAGTATTTACTTTAATTTTGCACGTTCTTTCACATTCATGTATGTCCGGAAAATTATTTTCATTTCCTTCACAACCGCCGTAAGTAAATTCTTGACAAGCATTTGTCGTTTTATTAAATCCATACCTAGTATAAGTTCCAAAGCAGGGACCCTCTACAATAGGGTCATCACAGAAATTTGACCCTGATTGAGCGCCCCGAAGCTTGCTATACAAACCGCACGTTTTCATGCATTGCTTCTTTGATTTAAAAAGGTTTTCTGTCCCCCCGCAACCTCCATATATGTAAGGCTTACATTTCTCATTTTCTGGGTCGTAAGTCCAGCGAGCAAAGGATGCCTTGCACCTCCTACTCCCTAATTCTGGAATTTGTTTACAGATTTCCGGTAGTTGACGTTCTTTTGGTGCTTCGTTCATGAATTTTCTGCATCCGTGAACGCAACTTTCTAAATTTTCAAAGTTATTTCTGTTTCCCCAACAGCCACCATACCCAAATTGCGTGCAGGTTTTGGTTCTTGAATTAAAATAGAATCTCTTGTCGTGCATTCGGCATGGTCCAATGTCTTTAGGCAGAAAACAGATTTCTTCTTCTTCTTTGATGGCAACTTCTTCGTTTGAATGCTCTGTAGTTTCTCTAGCTTCTTCATTTGAGCGTTCCGTATTTTTTTCTAAAAATGAAAAGTCTAGTTAAGCTTAGTAATTATTGTGTAAAAGAGACTAAAATAAATTTTTATTAGAACTTGGGAGGGGGCAAGTGACGGGGTTTTCCAAAAGGGAGAGGACGCCTCCAAATGATTGAGAATACATGGGCATTTCAAGAGGAATTGTTAAAGGTTAGTCTTAGTTGCCTATAGTCATAGTTACTCGTTAAAAAGATTGTAGATGACAAATTAAGGCCACATAATCCCGGGGTGACGAAGATCATGACGGTCACACGTAGATCACGTGAGTCAGGGGAGCTTAAGGTAAAACGAATTCCCACGAAACATCTGAATTGCATATGCCAGGTGAGGCAGAAGAACGCCTGTTTCTGCTGCAAGTACAAGTAAGTAAGTAAGTAGATCGCACAAGAAGCTTTTTGAAAGATGAGGTTTAATCGAACATTCTAGGTATTAAGAAAGATTAAATTATTGGAACGTGTTTTCTGGGTGAAATAATGAGCTACAATAACTATACTGTTTAGTAATCTATCTAAGGCGAATCGAAAAAGAAGGACGTCTCGAATTAGGGTGGGAAGATTATATAAGAAACGATTAAAAAGAAGTGAGAACTCTATGCTAAGGAAAAAACCGCAAGGAACTGAAGGAAATTTGGGGGGGGGAATGTGTAGTTGCGCTGAACATAGGCATCTTTGAGCTGTGACTAGTTGTTGGTAGCAGAAGACTTAAAACTACGAAACATGATCTTCTAAGGCATAGATTGGCATATATTTTCGCTTTTTTCTACATAAAATATTATTTTGCAATGCATATTTTGCAGTTTAGGATTTTCTAGTAAATATGTGGCTCTATAATCGATTAACTAAAAAAACAAGTTTTTTAACTGAAAGTGAGGAGCAAAATTAAACTTAAATCGAACAGAAATTGCTGCGTATATGAGGGGGTTTCCCTCCTCAATACCTCGCTCTTTACGCTAAAGTTTGACTTGTTGATCCAATTATTTAAGATTAACTATTAAAAATATAAGCTTTTTTAAAAGTTCTAAAATAGCTTTTGCGTAAAGAGCGAGGCGTTGAGGAGCGGGCAGCCGCCTCAAACCCGTAATAATTTCTGTTCGTTTTAATCTTTAATGTTGGTCCGTACGTTTAGTAGAAAGCACTTGTTTTTTGTTTAATTTCTGATCTTTTTTTAAATAATGCCGGGAAATCCTGCTCTCCCTCGATGGAAAACTCCCTTCCCCAAGAAAATTTCTCAATGAAAGGATTTTCCCACGTAATTCCCCCCCCCACTAGGAAAATCCCCCCTCAAATAAAATATCTGTATACTTCTAAGTAACCATTACCACATGTAAATAATGGGCAAAGTTTATAGCTTGCAGCCCTTCCTCGGGGACTGAGGGGAGTCAAGTCATCCTCAAAGACATAGTTGCAAGATCTGTCAACTATGCTGAACAAAATATCTATCTTAAAAATCTAATCAGGTGACTCTAGATAGCGACAAGGACCACTTTAAATAGCGACAAATTATTATTTATTTTGAGTCTAATTTCAATTGATACCCGAACTACCTGTTTGATGCCCAAATCATTACTAATGAGAAAAGATTTTTCAAAAACTATTGTGTGGCTGGGGTTATCAAAGATATTGGCTACCTAAGGCAGAATCAAAAGAATTATTAGAACTATTAGAAATTAATGCTTTGTCTATGTCTTTTCTCTGCTGGTGTATGCGTTTTTCCTTCACAAATTTAATAAACTCTGGTAAAAAACAATCCGCTGTTACTCTCCATAGAGGGGTTTATCAAATACCATGTGTCTGTGACAATTACTATGTTGGGAGAACTAATCAAAATCTAAAAAAACGCATACACCAGCATAAAGGAGACATAGACAAAGCATTAATTTCTAATAGTTCTAATAATTCTTTTGATTCTGCTTTAGGTAGCCATAGCTTTGATAACCACACAATACTTTTTGAAAAATCTTCTCTCATTAGTAAAGATTTGGGCATCAAACATGTAGCTCAGGTGTAAATCGAAATTAGACTCAAATTAAACCATAGTATTTCTTTAAATAGGAACTTAGGAGAATATTCATTAAATTCTTTATACAAAAATTTAATTAAAAATAATCTAGCTAAATATTTTACTAAGCCAATAGATAATAGCACTGAACCTGTTACAAAAAGACCTTTACAGCTTGCTGCCAAAAAAAAACAAGATTAGCTTTGAAAACTTGTATTTAATTATTTTATTTCGTTTGGAAGAATTCTATTGTCTCACATCACTTTATTTATCAGTCCTGGTTGAACTTCATTGAAGTAATGATGCTAGGGCTGTTGTAAAAGGTTTTTAAAAATATTTTCAGTTTTAAAGTTCGCATTTTAATGCAAGTTATATACATATATATATATATATATATATATATATATATATATATATATATATATATATATACATACACATATATATATATATATATATATATATATATATATATACATATATATATATACATATATATATATATATATATATATATATATATATATATATATATATATATATATATATATATATATATATATATATATATATATATATATATATATATATATATATATATATATATATATATATATATATATATATATATATATATATACTATATACTATATATACATATATATATATACATATATATATATATATATATATATATATATATATATATATATATATATATATATATATATATATATATATATATATATATATATATATATATATATATATATATATATATATATATTTGTTGGTGTCGTGCTGAAGACGGCCCTTGGACATAGGGTGGAAATATCCACTGAATTGAATTCCACTGTCTTGAGAAAAATTTTCCCTATTGTTTCTAAGTTTGTTTGTTTTGCCAGGTGACTTTGGGGAACAAAGGGGCATGGGAGGGGGCTAGGTGCCATCCAATATATCTGTTTACTTAAAAAGGGCAGCGGAACTTTTTATTTCCGATCAAGTGAGCCCTTTCCCAACCCTCTAGGGTCATTGGTTGGATGCGATCACTCCTGGGAAAAACAAACAAATTCGCATCCGTGATCATTCTTTTGGTAAAAAAAGCAAAATTTAACTTTTTTTTATATAGGAGCGTGAAACCTGTACAGTAAGGTTCTATGAAATGCTAAATCTGATTCTCATTAAAATCACTTGATATTTTAGGGGTGTTTTCCCCCTTTTTGGAAAATTTGTCAAATTTTCTCAGGCTCGTAACTTTTGATGGTTAGCATTAAACTTGACATATTTTGTATATTTTGAATGAGCATTAAAATTTGATTCTTTTGATGCATCTATTGTCCTCAAGACTCTGTTTCTTAGAATTTCGGTTACTATTGAGCCGTATTGCTCCTTACTTACGGTTCGTCACCATGAACTGTTTGATAATAATTAAGATTGAGTCTATAAGTAATTATTGTACGTTATGTCTTAATTGAAGGCATGCAAATATTTTAAATCTATTTGATTGAAGGGGAGAAACTAGGCCCTTGACACCTCCCTTTCCTCTCCCTTTCCATTGTTCCACTGTTGGAGAGTTACATCTGGTTTAAACCAGAATCGAATAAATATTTTTAATCTGTATTTTTGGAGGGGTAAAATGAGACCTTGGCTCCACCCCCCCCCCCCATTTTTCCTATTCAAAATACAGAAATAGTGTAGGCAAAGGCTTTCCACCCGTAAGATTGAAGTTCCAATTCCCGATTTCTTAGTATAAAGACTATTAAAAAACATTGGAAAAAATTATGGCTGAGTTTGTCAAAATTTTAAAATGTAAACCTATATTTTGGCTCTCTAGTAAAAAGTAATTACCAAAACATAGTCTTCCGGTAATTAATACAAAATGAGAGTGCCAAAAAAAAACAGAAGTTCGTACATCCGAAGGTTTCCAAGAAATTAAACAAAGGTAAAGAGCAACACCAAAACGCAAAAGCCAAGTCATATGAGAAGTTAAAATTTAAATAGGTAGGAGTTGCTATGAAATAGACAGATAAATGCCACCTTAACACAACAGAATACAAAATAAATAACCAAGTCAAACTTCAAACAAACAGAAATTACTTTGACCGAATAGATGAAACCAAAAACGAGTAGAAATTCACACAAATAAGTGTGGTAATGACCCGTAAAGCGTCACTTTTGGCTCGAGTGTCATCACTGAAAACGAGAGGCTTTGAGCAGAGCAGTTTGTTTTTACCTCAGAAAGCCAAAGATAAGATCAAAACTACCAAGTTTTGAGGAAAAAACGAGCAATTTCTTAATATACATACATTTTTAACTCCTTATTTAGTATCACTATTTTAAAAGGATATTTTTGTAGTTTTTTTTTTCTTTTAGTTCCACCTCATTGAAAAGTATTGAAAATTCTGGTTTAAACGAAAGTTTAAACATAAAATGGTATTTTTGGACTAATATCCTGAAGTTTCAGCAAACTCTAGCCTTTAGAAGGTTTGAATGTAATGAAGTTCGTTAAAAGGGAAAATTTTCCTTTTTTTACAAAGCAGATCAAAAAACTATAAGCTCTTAAGGAAAAAATAAGTAATTTCTTAAAATAAATACATTAGTAACCTCTAATTTAGTTTTGCTATTTCAAAAGAATAGTTTTTTTTAGTAGTTTTCCTTTTGATTTAAGGTCACTCAAAAGTATAGAAAATTAATACTTAAATAAAAATTCAAGCATGAAATGGTATTTTTGGAGCAATGTCCTGAAATTTCAATAAAATGCATATTACACTCTAGTGTTTAGAAGGTTTGAGGGTATAGTCCCTTTCGAGGAAGTCATTTTTTTGTAAAACAAAAATATCAAGATACTAATTATTTTACAGGAAAAATCAAACAGCTTCTTATAATAATTCCCATCGTTTCTTGAAAAATCGTTTCTTGAAACACGGGAAGCGTCGGATGATTTACTCCCAACCGCACATTGCCGGGGAGCAAATCATCCCCGGGAGCAAATGCTCCCGGCCGAAGGCATTGAATCAGGAGATCGGTACCTGTGCAACGCAGACCTTTAGTCAGCATGCTAATTTTTTTTTTTTTTTTTTTTTTTTTTTTTTTTATCTGTTGAAATTGAAAGCATCACGAAGCCTTAAGAACAAACCCCAGTTTCCAAGGACACCTTGACGCGAGGTGTTACATTTTCTTCCTAAACTCACCATTGCGCTACCTACAATTTATCTATTATAAACGGATATTACAAATACACTAAAAACGGATAAAAGTAGAAAAATTGTGGATGAAATGTATAGAGACATAAAACATAATGGAAATAGTTTAAGCTTTACTAATCTTAATGTAGGCTATATTTACATTGACTATCAGATGAGGTCAGATTCAACATTTGCCCCCCCCCCCCCATTAAAGACCAACAATTAAGGACAATTACAAAATCTCCTAATATTTTCGAAAAAGCCAACAGTTTCTGGCAAATAATTGTTTTCTTAAAATCTTTTCCGCTCCCTCAGAAGAAAAGGCAGGCTTGTCCCAACACACCCTTTGATAAAAATTGCAATGTCCTTGGTTTCTGTTGTATTTTATTTAAAGAAGAAACCATATACATCTTTATTCTTATATACAAAATAATTAATAAATATGTAACCTGTACAACTGATTTGTAATAAGATTTTGATTCATATGAGAAAAATATTTTTCCTTATAAAATTAAACAGTGAAATGGAAACTTAAAACGAACAAAAATTATTGCTTTGCAGAATACGCAATATATATCCATACAATTGGCTCAAATATACCTCTTGTTATATTACCAATATTTGTAGAATTCTAAAAACTAGCTTCATAATGAAAACACTAAACTGACCCCCCTCCCCCCCCAAAAAAAAAACAGGAGGTTTTCTTAGGAGAAGAAAATTCCATAAGACACCTGCAAAAAAGGAAAGATAATTTATGAGGCTCTCAATAGTCTTCCGCAGGCCATAATATCGATATCTTTTAGTGTTTAATTATCATTCTCTAAAATACTCAAGAAACCGCAGTTTTCAGCAAAGCGCTAGTTTTAAAAACTATACAATATAGATTTTCACTTGATCACAACTACTGTTGTAACCATGACAGGAATAGATTGAAGGTAATCATGCATGAAGATTTCCTTAAAAAAAGACTCACCATTTTATCAAAAGCATAGTATCATCTGACCCCTCCCCCCTCCTTCCTAATGGGGCTAGATCTAGTCCTGGGCTTTCTACAAAACTTCTAAAAAAGCATGTTAACATTAACATTATACTTTATTATACGCGGAAAATTTTTATTAATCAAATTTAAGATTTCTTCAACTTTAATCCACGTTCTTCTATTGCCTTTAAATAGTATATTTATCCAAAAATTATTTATTTTTCGCAATGCCGTGATGGTATAAAGGGGGTAATGAAAAAATGTCCAGAGACGCGGTATTTGTATCAGCAATGAAAAGTAGCGGATAATTATATTATTAGGCCATATCTGGCGTTATGGCCAGATATGGCCATATTTTAGGCCATATCTTACCTGAATTTCGAAAAAAACTGGTGTTATGTTGTTATAATATTTTTTCCACGGTAGGAATCTTCATGCATGATTTCCAAAATCAAATATGTCTTTAATCTACTAGAGATGGTAATATATATATATATATATATATATATATATATATATATATATATATATATATATATATATATATAACTGATATTTCGTTAGCATGTCTGATATAATCAAATTTAGAAGGTTGTCAACCTATTCTTCTCAGGTTAACCCTTTTTTATTGAAATACAGTTTAACAACTCAGGTATATTTTGTAATTTACAAAAAAAAGGAATGTGGATCGTTTAAAATGAGGTAAACGTTTGCTACTTCCTTGATCAGATAGGCGTAACGGAAAAGCCTAATGCATCGACTATAATTTCGTCGGAAACAACCAGGGTTGGGCTCATTCTGCCTGAATGAATTTTGATAATTGTATGAGCCAGAAAAAAACTTATATTTTTAATTTTATTAATTGAAATTTTAATGAATAAATAAAAAATAAAAAATGAACGCATTATTTTTAAATACCGACATCAAAATAGAGAAAATTTACCCCCCCCCCCTCTCCTCCTTGATCCATATTAGGTCTGCACACACCTGAAAACAACGATTGTCTAAGATTTTGGTTTTTGTTTTTGCAAATTATGAAGTTTTCAGGGCAGTACCACAGTTTCGTCTGTGTTGTCATATTGAACTATGAAAACAAATAAGCAAGATTAATTTTTTCAAATTTAACAACGCTTTTTGTGCATAAAATTCAACCGTTAAGACTCTGTTGATTCCCAAGACATCAAAACCTTCAAAGGAAAGGTACACCTTAGTAGAGAGGCCTTATTGACTCCAGTACGAACACCAAATATGGGCATAGAATACGGTACGAACACCAAATATGGGCATGGAGTCATTAGGGAGAACACGTGGTTAATGGGGTCAATGACCTCTTTTTCCAAGGTCGATTTATTTGATGTTTCTATGTGTAATAACTCCGGGACGAAGGTTGCAAATGCGCATTGAATTCTAACGGGAACAATGTTATTGATCTAGGACTCGAGGGGGAAGTGAATTTCCGAGAACTTGATTGCGTAATCGAAGGGGAAGTGAATTTCCGAGAACTTGATTGCGTAATCGATCGTGAATGTCATGGTGTCCAGAAATAGTATTTGTTGTTGTTGTAAGTGCATGCTCGAGGCGAATGTCATGGTGTCCAGAAATAGTATTTGTTGTTGTTTTGGTCATGTACATGCTCGAGGCGAATGTCATCGAAGGGGAAGTGAATTTCCGAGAACTTGATTGCGTAATCAAAGTGTGTCAACAACAACAACAACGACCTTGACATTCGCTGTGAGCGTGCACTTACAACAACAGAAACCCGGAATTTGGAACACCTGTACTGTCGACCTCAATTCACCTATCGTGAATCAATAATTCCCCTTAGAAACAACAAATTAATTTCCCTTTCTTGACAGATCAATCAATCAATGACATCATCTGTCAGACTTTAAAAATTTTCGCCTAGAAACATTTCTCCAGGAATAGATCCGAGTCATTAATGTCTTCGCCTTGGGAACAGTTCTACTGGTCGAACTCCAAAGGATATTAATAACCAAAGGCCGCGGAAACAATTAGGCAAGAAAGATTTTAGCGATGAATTGTTTTAGCGCGCGAGAAGGTTTCCTATTAATTTGAAATGCGTTAGCACAGAGATGCCAATAACAAAGGAACACGCTGAATTTACGTTTAGGGATTATTTGGGCGAAACCGTTTTAGACAGGTTATGGAACTATTTCGGCGAAACAGATAGAGACATTTTAAAAGAAGATTTTTGAAGAGATTTTAGAAGAGAATTTGAGTGTGGTCGTTATAATACACAAGCTTCATTTGAACAGTGTTGTGAGGTCCTCTACCCCAACCCCAAAGGGTTCCGATCCTCCTACCCCAACCCCGAAGGAAGCCCCCGGTCCTCAAAGCCCCCCCAAGCGCCCCCCGGGCCCCCCGCGCCCCCCAAAGCCCACCCAGACCCCCAAAGGCCATCCCCAGGCCCCAAATGCCCCCCAGACCCCCAACTGTCCCCCGGACCCCCAAAGGCCCTCCCTGTGCCCCAAAGGTCCTCCTCCGGTCCCCAAAGGCCCATCGAGCTCCCAAAGGACCAATGGGGTCCCAAAGGCCCTCCACCGGTCCCCAAATGTCCCCCAGGCATCCAAAGGCCCTCCCTGTGCCCCAAAGGCCCTTCCTGTGCCTCAAAGGCCCTCCACTGGTCCTCAAAGCCCCCCAAGCTCCCCAAAGGGCCAACGGCGCCCCCAAAGGCCCACCCAGACCCCCAAATGCCATCCCACGGCCCAAAATGTCCCCCAGGCCCCCAACTGTCCCCCCGGACCCCCAAAGACCCTCCCTGTGCCCCAAAGGCCTTCCCCCGGCCCCCAAAGGTCCCCCGGGCTCCCAAAGGACCAACGGGGTCCCAAAGACCCTCCACCGGTCCCCAAATGTCCCCAGGCACCCAAAGGCCCTCCATGTGCCCCAAAGGCCCTCCCTGTGCCCCAAAGGTCCTCCACCGGTCCCCAAATGTCCCCCAGGCACCCAAAGGCCCTCCCTGTGCCCCAAAGGTCCTCCACCGAACCCCAAAGGCCCAGCGAGCTCCCAAAGGACCAACGGGGTCCCAAAGGTCCTCCTCCGGTCCCCAAAGGACCAGGGAGCTCCCAAATGACCTACGGTGTCACCTAGGCCCTCCCCCGGGCCCCAACTGTCCCCCCGGCACCCAACGGCCCTCCACCGGCCCCCAACGGCCCCCCAAGCTCCCAAAGGATCACCGGCGCCCCCAACGGCCCACCCAGACTCCCAAAGGCCCTCCCCGGGCCCCACAAAGGAATTATTTACTGACCTTCAGTTGTTGTGATTTTAAAAGTTCTGCTTTTGTTTTCTAAAATAATCGCCTAAAATTCCTCAAACTGTTTCAACCAAAGAGACACATACACAGAGACACACACACAGAGACACAAACATAGACACACACACAGAGACACACACACAGAGACACACACACAGAGACACACGCACAGTGACACACACACAGAGACACACGCACAGAGATACACACACATAGACACACGCACAGAGACACACACAGGTTGTGGTTTACCTTGTCAAAGTTACATTTTCATGATTTTTTCAATGTTCATTTTGAATTTCTTTCATTGAAATGCAAGAGTTGGAATATTTCAGCAGTGTTTGGTTGTGGTTTACCTTGTCACAGTTACATTTTCTTGATTTTTCAAAGTTCATTTTGAATTTCTTTCGTTGAAATGAAAGAGTTGGAATATTTCAGTAGTGTTTGGTTGTGGTTTACCTTGTCACAGTTACATTTTCTTGATTTTTCAAAGTTCATTTTGAATTTCTTTCGTTGAAAAGCAAGAGTTGGAATATTTCAGTAGGGTTTGGGTGTGGTTTACCATGTCACAGTTAAATTTTCTTGATTTTTCAAAGTTCATTTTGAATTTCTTTCGTCGAAATGTAAGAGTTGGAATATTTCAGTAGTGTTTGGTTGTGGTTTACCTTGTCAAAGTTACATTTTCTTGATTTTTCAAAGTTCATTTTGAATTTCTTTCGTTGAAAAGCAAGAGTTGGACTATTTCAGTAGTGTTTGGCTATGGTTTACCTTGTCACAGTTACATTTTATTGATTTTTCAAAGTTCATTTTAATTTCTTTAATTGAAATGCAAGAGTTGGAATATTTCAGAAGTGTTTGGTTGTGGTTTACCTTGTCACAGTTAAATTTTCTTGATTTTTCAAAGTTCATTTGAATTTCTTACGTTGTAATGCAATAGTTGGAATATTTCAGTAGTGTTTGGTAGTGGTTTACCTTGTCACAGTTACATTTTCTTGATTTTTCAAATTTCAATTTGAATTTCTTTAGTTGAAATGCAATAGTTGGAATATTTCATTGGTGTTTGGTTATGGTTTACATTGTCACAGTTTCATTTTTATGATTTGTCAAAGTTCATTTTGAATTTATTTCGTTGAATTGCAAGAGTTGGAATATTTTATTAGTGTTTGGTTGTGGTTTACAATGTCACAGTTACTATTTCTTTATTTTTCAAAGTTCATTTTGAATTTCTTTCGTTGAAATACAATAGTTTGACTATTTCAGTGGTGTTTGGTTGTGGTTTAACTTGTCACAGTTACATTTTCTTTATTTTTCAAAGTTCATTTAGAATTTCTTTCGTTGAAATGCAAGAGTTGGAATATTTCATTGGTGTTTGGTTATGGTTTACCTTGTCACAGTTACATTTTCCTGATTTTTCAAAGTTCATTTTGAATTTCATTCGTTGAGGTGCAAGAGTTGGAATATTTCAGTAGTGTTTGGTTGTGGTTTACCTTGTCACAGTTACATTTTCTTGATTTTTCAAAGTTCATTTTGAATTTCTTTCGTTGAAATGCAAGAGTTGGAATATTTCAGTAGTGTTTGGTTGTGGTTTACCTTGTCACAGTTACATTTTCTTGATTTTTCAAAGTTCATTTTGAATTTCTTTGGTTGAATTGCAAGAGTTGGAATATTTCAGTAGTGTTTGGTTTTGGATTACCTTGTCACAGTTACATTTTCTTGATTATTCAAAGTTCATTTTGAATTTCATTCGTTGAAATGCATGAGTTGGAATATTTCAGTAGTGCTCGGTTGTGGTTTAACTTGTCAGAGTTAAATTTTCTTGATTTTTAAAAGTTCATTTTGAATTTCTACAGTTGAAATGCAAGAGTTGGAATATTTCAGTAGTGTTTTGTTGTGGTTTACCTTGTCACAGTTCCATTTTATAAATTTTTCAAAGTTCATTTTGAATTTATTTAGTTGAAATGCAAGAGATGGAATATTTCAGTATAGTTTTGAAGTGTTTTAAATTGTAAAAGATACATTTTATTGATTTTTCAAATTTCATTTTGAATTACCTTTGTTGAAATGCATGAGTTGGAATATTTCAGTAGCGTTCGGTTGTGGTTTACCTTGTCACAGTTACATTTTCATGATTTTTCAAAGCTCATTTTGAATTTCTTTCGTTGAAAAGCAAGAGTTGGACTATTTCAGAAGTGTTTGGTTGTGGTTTACCTTGTCACAGTTACATTTTCTTGATTTTTCAAAGTTCAATTTGAATTTCTTTCGTAGAAAAGCAAGAGTTGGAATATTTCAGTAGTGTTTGGATGTGGATTACATTGTCACAATTACATTGTCTTTATTTTTCAAAGTTAATTTGAATTTCTTTCATTGAAATGCAAGAGTTGGAATATTTCAGTAGTGTTTGGTTGTGGTTTACCTTGTCACAGTTACATTTTCTTGATTTTCAAAAGATCATTTGAATTTCTTTCTTTGAAATGCAATAGTTGGAATATTTCAGTAGTGTTTGGTTATGGTTTACCTTGTCACAGTTACATTCTTGATTTTTCAAAGTTCATTTTTAATTTCTTTCGTTGAAATGAAAGAGTTGGAATATTTCGGTAGTGTTTGGTTGTGGTTTACCTTGTCACAGTTACATTTTCATGATTTTTCAAAGATCATTTTGAATTTATTTCATTGAAAAGCAAGAGTTGGAATATTTCAGTAGCGTTCGGTTATGGTTTACCTTGTCACAGTTACATTTTCATGATTTTTCAAAGCTCATTTTGAATTTATTACGTTGAAAAGAAAGAGTTGGAATATTTCAGTAGTGTTAGGTCGTGGTATACCTTGACAGAGTTAAATTTTAATGATTTTTAAAAGTTAATTTTGAATTTCTATCATTGAAATGCAAGAGTTGGAATATTTCAGAAGCGTTTGGTTGTGGTTTAGATTGTCACAGTTACATTTTCCTGATTTTTCAAAGTTCATTTTGAATTTCTTTCGTTTAAGTGCAAGAGTTGGACTATTTCAGTAGTGTTTGCTTATGGTTTACCTTGTCAAAGTTACATTTTATTGATTTTTCAAAGTTCATTTTGAATTTCTTTCATTGAAATTCAAGAGTTGGAATATTTCAGTAGTGTTTGGTTGTGGTTTACCATGACACAATTACATTTTCTTGATTTTTCAAAGTTCATTTTGGATTTCTTTCTATGAAATGCAAGAGTTGTAATATTTCAGTTTTGTTTTGTTATTTTTTAAATTGTCACAGTTACATTTTCTTGATTTTTCAATGTTCATTTTGTATTTCTTTCATTGAAATACATGAGCTTGAGTATTTCAGTAGTGTTTGGTCGTGGTTTAGATCGTCACAGTTACATTTTAATGATTTTTAAATGCTCCTTTTGAATTTTTTTATATGTCATTAAAGTGCTTTACTATTTAATTAGTGAACTGACTTTTATTCAAATTTAAAATTTAAATTTTAATGATTTTTAAATGTTCAATTTGAGTTTCTTTCGTTGAAATGCAAGAGCTGGAATATTTCAGTAGTGTATGGTCGTGGTTTACCTTGTCAAAGTTACATTTTCTAGATTTTTCAATCTTCATTTTGAATTTCTTTCGTTGAAATGCAAGAGTTGGAATATTTCACTAGTGTTTGGTTGTGGTTTACCTTGTCACAATTACATTCTCTTGATTTTTCAAAGTTCAGTTTTGAATCTCTGTCGTTTAAAAGCGAGAGTTGGAATATTTCAATAGTGTTTGCTTGTGGTTTACCTTGTCACAGTTACATTTATTGTTTTTTAAATTTTAATTTGAATTTCTTTATTTGAAATTAAATAGTTGGAATATTTCAGAAGTGTTTGGTTGTGGTTTACCTTGTCACAGTTACATTTTATTGATTTTTCAAAGTTCATTTTGAATTTATTTCGTTGAAATGCAAGAGTTGGAATATTTCAGCAGTGTTTGGTTGTGGTTTACCTTGTCACAGTTACATTTTCTTGATTTTTCAAAGTTCATTTTGAATTTCTTTTGTTGAAATGCAAGAGTTGGAATATTTCAGTAGTGTTTGGTCGTGGTTTACCTTGTCAAAGTTACATTTTCTTGATTTTTCAAAGTTCCTTTTGAATTTCTTTCGTTGAAAAGCAAGAGTTGGAATATTTCAGTAGTGTTTGCTTGTGGTTTACCTTGTCACAGTTAAATTTTCTTGATTTTTCAAAGTTCATTTGAATTTATTTTATTTGAAATGCAAGAGTTTGAATATTTCAGTAGTGTTTGGTTGTGGTTTACCTTGTCACAGTTAAATTTTCTTGATTTTTCAAAGTTCATTTTGAATTTCTTTCGTTGAAATGCAAGAGTTGGAATATTTCAGTAGTGTTTGGTGGTGGTTTAACTTGTCACAGTTACATTTTCTTTATTTTTCAATGATCATTTGGAAGTTCTTTATTTGAAATTATCGTGTTGGACTCTTTAAGTAGTGTTTGGTTGTGGTTTACCTTGTCACAGTTACATTTTCTTGATTTTTCAAAGCACATTTTGAATTTATTTCTTTGAAATGCAAGAGTTGGAATATTTCAGTAGTGTTTGCTTTTGGTTTACCTTGTCAAAATTAAATTTTCTTGATTTTTCAAAGTTAATTTTGAATTGCTTTCGTTGAAATGCAAGAGTTGGAATATTTCAGTAGTGTTTGGTTTTGGTTTACATTGTAACAGTTACATTTTCTTGATTTTCCAAAGTTAATTTAGAATTTCTTTCGTTGAAATGCAAGAGTTGGACTATTTCAGTTGTGTTTGGTTATGGTTTACCTTATCACAGTTACATTTTCTTGATTTTTCAATGCTCATTTTGAATTTCTTTCGTTGAAAAGCAAGAGTTGAAATATTTGAGTAGTGTTTGCTTATGGTTTACCTTGTCACAGTTGCATTTTCTTGATTTTTCAAAGTTCATTTGAATTTCTTTCGTTGAAATGCAATAGTTGGAATATTTCAGGAGTGTTTGGTTATGGTTTACCTTGTCACAGTTACATTTTCTTGATTTTTCAAAGGTCAGTTCCAATTTCTTTCGTTGAAATGCTAGAGTTGGAATATTTCAGTGGTGTTTGGTTATGTTTTACCTTATCACAGTGACATTTTCTTGATTTTCAAATTAATTTTGAATTTCTTTTGTTGAAATGCAAGAGTTGTAATATTTCACTAGTGTTTGGTTCTGGTTTACCTTGCCACATTTACACACATGTATAAACATATGTACACACACACACACATACCCGCATACACATACAAACACCCACATACACACACACACACACACACACGCACAAATACACACATACATACACACACACAAACACACACACACACACATACACACACACATACACACACACATACACACACATACACACACACACGTTAGGTTAAGTTAGGTTAGGTTAGCCCATGTACGCTTCACTTAGGTTAGCTTATGTTAGGTGAGAGACAGGCAAAAAGTTAGGTGTATGATTAGGTTAGGTTAGGTTAGATTAAGTTAGGTTAGGTTAGTTAGGTTAGGCTAGGTTAGCCTACGTACGCGCTCATATAGGTTAGGTTAGGTTGGATTAAGTTAGGTTAGGTTAAGTTAGGTTATATTAAGTTAGGTTAGTTTAAGTTAGGATAGGTTAGATTAAGTTAGGTTAGGCTAAGTTAGGTTAGGCTATGTTAGCCTACGGACGCGCGGGTACGTAGGCTACCCTAGCCTAACATAACTTAGCCTAACCTAACTTAATCTAACCTATCCTAACTTAACCTAACCTAACTTAATCTAACCTAACCTAACTTAACCTAACCTAACTTAATCCAACCTAACCTAACCTATCTTCGCGCGTACGTAGGCTAACCTAGCCTAACCTAACTTAACCTAACCTAACTTAATCTAACCTAACCTAACCTAATCAAACGCCTAACTTTTTGCCTGTCTCTCACCTAACCTAAGCTAACCTAAGTGAAGCGTACAGTGGCTAACCTAACCTAACTTAGCCTAACGTGTGTGTGTGTATGTGTGTGTGTGTGTATAGGTGTGTTTATGTATGTGTATGTGTGTGTGTGTGTGTATGTGTGTGTGTATGTATGTGTGTATATGTGTGTGTGTGTGTGTGTGTATGTGGGTGTTTGTATGTGTTTGCGGGTATGTGTGTGTGTGTGTGTACACATGTGTATACATGTGTGTAAATGTGGCAAGCTAAACCATAACCAAACACTAGTGAAATATTCCAACTCTTGCATTTCAACGAAATAAATTCAAAATGAATTTGAAAATAAAGAAAATGTAACTGTGATAATGTAAAACATAACCAAACACCACTGAAATATTCCAACTCTTGCATTTCAACGAAAGAAATTCTAAATGAAATTTGAAAAATCAAGAAAATGTAACTGTGACAAGGTAAACCATAACCAAACACTACTGAAATATTCCAACTCTTGCATTACAACTAAAGAAATTCAAATGAACTTTGAAAAATCAAGAAAATGCAACCGTGAGAATTTAAACCATAAGCAAACACTACTGAAATATTGCAACTCGTGATTTTCAACGAATGAAATTAAAAATGAGCTTTGGAAAATCAAGAAAATGTAACTTTGATGAGGTAAACCATAACCACACACCACTGAAATAGTCAAACTCTTGCATTTCAACGAAAGAAATTCGAAATTAAATTTGAAAAATCAAGAAAATGTAACTGTGACAATGTAAACCATAAGCAAACACTACTTAAATATTCCAACTCTTGAATTTAAACTAAATCAATTCAAAATTAACTTTGAAAAATCAAGAAAATGTAATTATGACAAGGTAAACCATAAGCAAACACTACTGAAATATTCCAACTCTTGCATTTCAACGAAAGAAATTCAAAATGAACTTTGAATAATCATGAAAATGTAACTGTGACAAGTTAAACCACACGAAAACACTTCTGAAAGAGTCAAACACTATCATTTAAATTAAAGTAATTCAAAATGAAATTTTAAAAAACAAGAACATGTAAATTTGACAATGTAAACCACGATCAAACACTATTGAAATAGTACAACTAGTACATTTCAACGAAAGAAATTCAAAATAAACTTTGAAAACTCAAGAAAATTTAGCTGTGACATGGTAAACAACAGCCAAACACTTCTGAAATATTACAACTCTTGCATTTAATATGAAAGAAATTCAAATTAAATTTGAAAAATCAAGAAAATGTAACTGTGACAAGGTAAACCAAAAGCAAACAATACTGAAATATTCCAACTCTTGCTTTTCAACTAAAGAAATTCAAAAATGAACTTTGAAAAATCAAGAAAATGTAACTTTGACAAGGTAAACCACAACCAAACACTACTGAAATATTCCAACTCTTGCATTTCAACGAAAGAAATTCAAAATGAAATTTGAAAAATCAAGAAAATGTAACTGTGACAAGTTAAACCACAACCGAACGCTACTGAAATATTCCAACTCTTGAATTTCTACTAAAGAAATTCAAAATGAACTTTGAAAAATCAAGAAAATGTAACTGTGACAAGGTAAACCACAACCAAACACTACTGAAATATTCCAACTCTTGCATTTCAACGAAAGAAATTCAAAATGAACTTTTAAAAATCAAGAAAATGTAACTGTTACAAGTTAAACAACAACCAAACACTTCTGAAATATTCCAACTCTTTCATTTCAACTACAGAAATTCAAATTAACTTTTAAAAATCAATAAATGTAACTGTGACAAGGTAAACCACAAGCAAACACTACTGAAATATTCCAACTCTTGCTTTTCAACGAAATAAATTCAAAAATTAACATTGAAAAATCAAGAAAATGTAATTGTTACAAGGTAAACCACAACCAAACAATAGTGAAATATTCCAACTCTTGCATTTCAACGAAAGAAATTCAAAATGAACTTTGAAAAATCAAGAAAATGTAACTTTGACAAGGTAAACCACAACCAAACACTACTGAAATATTCCAACTCTTGCATTTCAACGAAATAAATTAAAAATGAACTTTGAAAAATAAATAAAATGTAACTTTGACAAGTTAAACCAAAACCAAACACTACTTAAATATTCCAACTCTTGCATTTCAATTAAAGAAATTCAAAATGAACATTGAAAGATAAAGAAAATGTAACTATGACAAGGTAAACCACGACCATACACTACTGAAATATTCCATCTCTTGCATTTCAACGAAAGAAATTCGAAATTAACTTTGAAAAATCAAGAAAATGTAACTGTGACAAGGTAAACCATAACAAAACACTACTTAAAAATTCCAACTCTTGCATTTCAAAGAAAGAAATTCAAAATGAACTTTGAAAAATCAAGAAAATGTAACTGTGTCATTGTAAACCACAACCAAACACTACTTAAATATTCCAACTCTTGCATTTCAATGAAAGAAATTCCAAATTGACTTTGAAAAATCAAGAAAATGTAACTGTGACAAGGTAAACCACAACCATACACTACTGAAATAGTCCAACTCTTGCACTTCAACGAAAGAAATTCAAAATGAACTTTGAAAAATCAGGAAAATGTAACTGTGACAAGGTAAACGATAACCAAACGCAACTGAAATATTCCAACTCTTGCATTTCAACGAAAGAAATTCAAAATGAACTTTGAAAAATCAAGAGAATGTAACTCTGACAAGGTAAACCAAAACCATACACTACTGAAATATTCCAACTCTTGCTTTTCAACGAAATAAATTCAAAATGAGCTTTGAAAAATCATGAAAATGTAACTGTGACAAGGTAAACCATAAGCAAACACTACTGAAATATTCCAACTCTTGCTTTTCAACGAAAGACATTCAAACTGAGCTTTGAAAAATCATGACAATGTAACTGTGACAAGGTAAACCACAACCAAACACTACCGAAATAGTCCATCTCTTGCATTTCAACGAGAGAAATTCAAAATGAACTTTGAAAAATCAAGAAAATGTAACTGTAACAAGTTAAACCATAACCAAACACTACTGAAATATTCCAACTATTGCATTTCAAAGAAAGAAATTCAAAATGAACTTTGAAAAATCAAGAAAATGTAACTGTGACAAGGTAAACCACAACCAAACACTACTGAAATATTCCAACTCTTGCATTTCAATGAAAGAAATTCAAATGAACTTTGAAAAATCAAGAAAATGTAACTGTGACAAGGTAATCCACATCCAAACACTACTGAAATATTCCAACTCTTGCTTTTCAAAGAAAGAAATTCAAATTGAACTTTGAATAATCAAGAAAATGTAACTGTGACAAGGTAAACCACTACCAAACACTACTGAAATAGTCCAACTCTTGCTTTTCAACGAAAGAAATTCAAAATGAGCTTTGAAAAATCATGAAAATGTAACTGTGACAAGTTAAACCACAACCCAACGCTACTGAAATATTCCAACTCATGCATTTCAACCAAACAAATTCAAAATGAACTTTGAAAAATCAAGAAAATGTAACTGTGACAAGGTAAACCACGACCAAACACTACTGAAATATTCCATCTCTTGCATTTCAACGAAAGAAATTCAAAATGAACTTTGAAAAATCAAGAAAATGTAACTGTGACAAGGTAAACCACAACCAAACACTACTGAAATATTCCAACTCTTGCATTTCAACGGTAGAAATTCAAAATGAACTTTGAAAAATCAAGAAAATGTAACACTGACAAGTTAAACCACAACCGAACACTACTGAAATATTCCAACTCTTGCATTTCAAAGAATGAAATTAAAAATGAACTTTGAATAATCAAGAAAATGTAACTGTGACAAGGTAATCCACAACCAAACACTACTGAAATATTCCAACTCTTGCATTTCAATCAAAGAAATTCAAAATGAACTTTGAAAAATCAATAAAATGTAACTGTGACAAGGTAAACCACAAGCAAACACTACTGAAATATTCCAAATCTTGAATTTCAACGAAAGCAATTCAAAATGAACTTTGAAAAATCAAGAAAATGTAACTGTGGCAAGGTAAACCACAACCAAACACTACTGAAATATTCCAACTCTTGCACTTCAACGAATGAAATTCAAAATGAACTTTGAAAAATAATGAAAATGTAACTGTGACAAGTTAAACCATAACCAAACACAAATTAAATATTCCAACTCTTTCATTTCAAAGAAAGAAATTCGAAATGAACTTTGAAAAATCAAGAAAATGTAACTGTGACAAGGTAAACCACAACCGAACACTACTGAAATATTCCAACTCTTGCATTTCAACGAAAGAAATTCAAAATGAACTTTGAAAAATCAAGAAAAAGTAACTGTGACATGGTAAACCATAACCATACACTACTGAAATATTCCAACTCTTGCACTTCAACTAAAGAAATTCAAAATGAACTTTGAAAAATCAAGAAAATGTAACTGTGACAAGGTAAACCATAAACAAACACCACTGAAATAGTCCAACTCTTGCATTTCAACGAAAGAAATTCAAAATGGACTTTGAAAAATCAAGAAAATGTAACTGTGACAAGGTAAACCACCACCA
Organism: Artemia sp. Qi Xiang Cuo; assembly: GCF_049724085.1. Lineage (NCBI taxonomy): Eukaryota > Metazoa > Arthropoda > Branchiopoda > Anostraca > Artemiidae > Artemia > Artemia sp. Qi Xiang Cuo. The sequence continues at coordinate 27,643,049 of NC_142800.1, forward strand.
AACACTACTGAAATATTCCAACTATTGAATTTAAACTAAAGAAATTAAAATGAACTTTGAAAAATCAAGAAAATTTAACTGTGACAAGGTAAACCACAACCAAACACTTCTGAAATATTCCAACTCTTGCATTTCAATGAAAGAAATTCAAATGAACTTTGAAAAATCAAGAAAATGTAACTGTGACAAGCTAAACCATAGCCAAACACTACTGAAATAGTCCAACTCTTGCTTTTCAACGAAAGAAATTCAAAATGAACTTTGAAAAATCAAGAAAATGTAACTTTGACAAGGTAAACCACAACCAAACACAACTGAAATATTCCAACTCTTACATTTCAACAAAAGAAATTCAAAATGAACTTTGAAAAATCAAGAAAATGTAACTGTGACAATTTAAACCACAACCGAACTCTACTGAAATATTCCAACTCTTGCATTTCAACAAAAGAAATTCAAAATGAACTTTGAAAAATCAAGAAAATGTAACTGTGACAAGGTAAACCACAACCAAACACTACTGAAATAGTTCAACTCTTGCATTTCAACGAAAGAAATTCAAAATGAACTTTGAAAAATCAAGAAAATGTAACTGTGACAAGGTAAACCACAACCAAACACTTGTGAAATATTCCAACTCTTGCATTTCAATGAAAGAAATTCAAAATGAACATTGAAAAAATCATGAAAATGTAACTGTGACAAGGTAAACCACAACCTGTGTGTGTCTCTGTGCGTGTGTCTCTGTGTGTGTGTCTCTGTGCGTGTGTCTCTGTGTGTGTGTCTCTGTGCGTGTGTCTCTGTGTGTGTGTCTCTGTGTGTGTGTCTCTGTGTGTTTGTCTCTGTTTGTGTCTCTGTGTGTGTGTCTCTGTGTATGTGTCTCTTTGGGTGAAACAGTTTGAGGAATTTTAGCCGATGATTTTAGAAAACAAAAGCAGAACTTTTAAAATCATAAAAACTGAAGGTCAGTAAATAATTCCTTTGTGGGGCCCGGGGATGGCCTTTGGGGGTCTGGGTGGGCCTTTAGGGGTGCCGGTGATCCTTTGGGAGCTTGGGGGGCAGTTGGGGGCCGGTGTAGGGCCTTTGGGTGCCTGGGGGACATTTGGGGACCGGTGGAGGGACGTTGGGACCCCGTTGGTCCTTTGGGAGCTCGATGGTTCTTTGGGGACCGGAGGAGGGCCTTTGGGACCCCGTTGGTCCTTTGGGAGCTCGATGGGCCTTTGGGGATCGGAGGAGGACCTTTGGGGCACAGGGAGGGCCTTTGGGTGCCTGGGGGACATTTGGGGACCGGTGGAGGACCTTTGGGGCACAGGGAGGGCCTTTGGGGCACATGGAGGGCCTTTGGGTGCCTGGGGACATTTGGGGACCGGTGGAGGGCCTTTGGGACCCCGTTGGTCCTTTGGGAGCCCGGGGGACCTTTGGGGGCCGGGGGAAGGCCTTTGGGGCACAGGGAGGGCCTTTTGGGGGCCGGGGGGACAGTTGGGGGCCTGGGGGACATTTTGGGCCTGGGGATGGCCTTTGGGGGTCTGGGTGGGCCTTTGGGGGCGCCGGTGGCCCTTTGGGGAGCTTGGGGGGCTTTGAGGACCAGTGGAGGGCCTTTGGGGCACAGGGAGGGCCCTTGGGGCACAGGGAGGGCCTTTGGATGCCGGGGGGACATTTGGGGACCGGTGGAGGGCATTTGGGACCCCGTTGGTCCTTTGGGAGCTCGATGGGCCTTTGGGGACTGGAGGAGGACCTTTGGGGCACAGGGAGGGCCTTTGGGGGTCCGGGGGGACAGTTGGGGGTCTGGGGGGCATTTGGGGCCTGGGGATGGCCTTTGGGAGTCTGGGTGGGCCTTTGGGGGCACCGGTGGCCCTTTGGGAGCTTGGGGGGGCTTGGAGGACCGGGGGCTTCCTTCGGGGTTGGGGTAGGAGGATCGGAACCCTTTGGGGTTGGGTTAGAGGACCTCACAACACTGTTCAAATGAAGCTTGTGTATTATAACGACCACACTCAAATTCTCTTCTAAAATCTCTTCAAAAATCTTCTTTTAAAATGTCTCTATCTGTTTCGCCGAAATAGTTCCATAGCCTGTCTAAAACGGTTTCGCCCAAATAATCACTAAACGTAAATTCAGCGTGTTCCTTTGTTATTGGCATCTCTGTGCTAACGCATTTCAAATTAATAGGAAACCTTCTCGCGCGCTAAAACAATTCATCGCTAAGATGTTTCTTGCCTAATTGTTTCCGTGGCCTTTGGTTATTAATATCCTTTGGAGTTCGACCAGTAGAACTGTTCCCGAGGCGAAGACATTAATGACTTGGATCTATTCCTGGAGAAATGTTTCTAGGCGAAAATTTTTAAAGTCTGACAGATGATGTCATTGATTGATTGATCTGTCAAGAAAGGGAAATTAATTTGTTGTTTCTAAGGGGAATTATTGATTCACGATAGGTGAATTGAGGTCGACAGTACAGGTGTTCCAAATTCCGGGTTTCTGTTGTTGTAAGTGCACGCTCTCAGCGAATGTCAAGGTCGTTGTTGTTGTTGTTGACACACTTTGATTACGCAATCAAGTTCTCGGAAATTCACTTCCCCTTCGATGACATTCGCCTCGAGCATGTACATGACCAAAACAACAACAAATACTATTTCTGGACACCATGACATTCGCCTCGAGCATGCACTTACAATAACAACAAATACTATTTCTGGACACCATGACATTCGCGATCGATTACGCAATCAAGTTCTCGGAAATCCATTTCCTCTTCGATTACGCAATCAAGTTCTCGGAAATTCACTTCCCCTTCGAGTCCTAGATCAATAATATTGTTCCTGTTAGAATTCAATGCGCATATGCAACCTTCGTTCCGGAGTTATTACACATAGAAACATCAAATAAATCGACCTTGGAAAAAGAGGTCATTGATCCCATTAACCACGTGTTCTCCCTAATGACTCCATGCCCATATTTGGTGTTCGTACCGTATTCTATGCCCATATTTGGTGTTCGTACCGGAGTCAATAAGGCCTCTCTACTCACCTTTTTAGGCTGTTTGGTTTCGTATACTTTTAGCTTGTTGTTTGCTGTTTTTTTTTAATATTTCGCCTGCATACTACCGCAAATTGCCTAACTGCATATCGAGGTCCTCCTCATTGAAACAAAACCCCCTTATCTTCCTTAATTTTTAAAATATATGTAGCTGTGTAAGTTCATTTAACAATTCAAACGGCCGGATTACACTTTCACTGTCCTTGGTAGGCTACTCAAAAATTATTTCTAAATGAATATTTTTTTATTTTTTTATTATTACTGGTATTATTTTGCTATAGGCCTATATCTGGTTATATTTTAGGAATAATTTTGGCGTTTTGTGCAACTTTAATGAGCCTTCTTGTGTTATCTAAGAACTAAAGTAAAGGATTTCAAATACTGACGTCGGAATTTATTTTTATCCAGTATAACAAAAGTAAGTCAATAAATAGTTGGTTTTTAGTCAAAACTATAATATGGTATTTTTTGACAAAAAAAAATTTCGTCAAGATTCTAACACACCCCAATACCAAAATACGATTGGTCGATAGGTCTACTCTGTGCGTTAATACGCTATTTCTCATTTGAGTCTCAAAATGAATAGACTCTGTTTATTTTTGTGGTAAAGCTTCTAATTTAGTTAATTATGAATTTAGTAAAAATATATTAAGACGCAAATACAAAGTTTAGAAATACCACTTTTTATTAAGATAAGGAATATATCCTGCCAAGTTTCTGCTTAACGGGAAATGGAGAAATATGCCATTTCTTAGGTATTGCGCCGGTGGGTTAAAGTAAGGTGTGGTTGATAATAATGTATAAAAGATACATTTTATGGGAAGGGGCAGATTTAGACTGATACTAACTTTATGCCGGACTGACTTCTTGTCCATTGCTTATAGAAATATGTTGAAATCTCGTCGGATTGCTATAGGTCCCAAAGAATCCTATTGTATACTAATATAGCTTTCTGAGACTTGTAGTCTGCTTGGGATAGTCTGGCTCAATGAAAATATTTATCTAGTATTTTTATATGTTAATTGGATAAAAGTATTGCATTATAGCCAATCTCTCTACGATATACCTTTAGCCCCTCGAACATACCCAGTCGGTACGCCTCATTAGTCCGATCATAGCCTAAGGCACGCTACCAAATTTTAATTACCTTAGGGACAGAGTTTATCTCCCCTATAAAGGGAGAATGACGGCATCTACGACTACACCACCGAAATACCAATAAATACACCTCACCACATTTTCAATGTTAGTTCTATAAGCCTTTTTTAATTTTATTTTTATTTTTAGGCATAAAATACTAGATACCTAGTAATTAATCTTAAAATAAAATGTTTAATCTTAAATAAAAAGTCTTATAATGAGTTTTTTTTTTCAAAGTATCCTATCGTTTTACATAGCTCTCCCTGAATTTCAATAATCCTACCTGAATCTGAATTTACAGTTTGTGAATATAAAAACAGAAAAACCACAAAAAATTTTTGCTTCATATCTTCACTTTCGTAAAACTCAAATTGTACTTCCTTTGTATTGAGCGGACCCATAAGCTATATATGGGTATTTGATCTTAACCAATACTTGTTTTTTTCAAGTTAAACATCATTTTGTTTGTTTTATCTTGAACTAGCTAATAAAACCTTGTGCAAACAATTTCATAACTAACAATCGAAAACCCCAATATAGATAGATACAAAACCAAAAAACCCAATACATATATATATATATATATATATATATATATATATATATATATATATATATATATATATATATATATATATATATATATATATATATATATATATATATATATACATTGTGGATTGGTTCCATAAACATTCACGTCCACGTCTATATCCCACGAGTTGTTTTATTTCCACAACCTCCTATAGTTTTATTTATATTCCTGGCTATTTAAAAAAATCTCACCTATATCTGAAAGCACAGTTTGTAAATTTAACAACAGCAACACTGTTAAAAGTTTAAGCTTCATATCTTTCCTTTTACAAAACTCAAATTAAACTTCCTTCCCACTGAGCAGATACAGGAGCTATATATGCGCTTTCAGTCGTAACCAAGACTCGTTTTTTTTAAGCTATAACAGTGTTTTGTTTCTATGGAAAATCCCGCTGGAAAATTGTAGAATTTCCAGAATACACGCTAACTAAGTGCGTATATTTTAAATTCTCTAATTTGTTCTGTAAATTTGTAGGGTCTATAGTTGCGTAAAATGTTACATGCATGTCTGTTAGGGGAAAGGGACTCCTCTACCTCTTTCAGAAGAATTTTCAGCGATGCAACCCCTCCCCCCTCCCCTGCTAGAAATAGCTAAGACCACCTATAATTTTTAATACAAACCACAATTTTAAACACAAAGGATAGTTACGGGATAGTTTAGTGGATAATAAGTAATATGGAATAGCAATTTATAGTAGAGGAGGTATGCTATTTAAATATCGGGACTGCACACTGTTTTTTCAAAGTCCATGGGTAAAGGGAGGGGAAGCTAGAACCGATTTTCCCAGTCAATTGAAATTGAGTAGTTTTATGTCAAGAAGAAAACGTAACAAAAACAAAGAAAAAAAAGAGATTTCGTACTAATCGACCACAGCGAAACGATGCTTCTTCGAATTCATAATAACGTCCATTGGATGATTGGCATCAAGATTTTTATTTTTTTCGGGCTGGATACCAATAGGCTAGTTAGGAGGTTGTCTGACATAGATGTGCAAAGATACGTTTTTACACGCTTCATACACGAAAAGAATCGTTCGTTTAAATGTAGTCCATAAAGAAACAATAAATTTATGGTTGCAGCGGTAGCTGCAACATAGTAAAGAGCGAACAACAGCCCATAGCAACCAAAGTTAATAACCGCGTTTAGAAAAAAGCTCCTTGTTGAAAAAAATTGACATCTGACACTGATCCAGGAATGGCGACAATTGTTTCAGTTCGTCTTAAAAGTAAAAGTTTATTGCGAAAAGAAATTTATATTGATTTCGAAAAAAAGCCTGAAACCCCTCAAAAATTCCGTCAGATCAAAAGGAAAAGTACATAATTTGAATCAGCATGGGCGAAAACCTTACACAGAGAAATTACAGTCCCCCTATTTGAACAACAATGAAAATCACTTTTTTGCATCGGTAGCACTGATCTGTCTCCCGTTTTTTTTTCTTTTTTTTCTAGCAGGGCTAGGGGGTGGCCAGAGCATCATAGAGAGATGTGTAATAGCTCATTCGAAAGGAAATTAAATTTTAAGTGCCCTTTATAAGTGACCAAAAAGATTGGAGGGCAACTAGCCCCCCCCCCGCCCCTCCCTACAGGCCCCCTCCCCCAAAGTCATCGAATCAAAATTTTGAGATAGCCATTTTGTTCATCATACGTAGTTCAAAGGTCCAATATCTATGATTTTAGTGACGATATGACCCTCCATAGTCACTGGGGAAAGGGCTGTACGCTATATTGGTATCTGGTGTATCGATATCACGCTTATCGATATGGGTGTATTGTTATTGGGCGTTTTGGTATCGCCTGTATCTTAGAAAAATTTTCAGTAGCTCATATAAAAGATATTGCTCATATATACGGCATTCCTTCCTATAAATTCCACCATCAGCAAGTTTTAAATGACACTAAAAAACGTTTTAGAGTGACCTTTAATGGCTTATTTGAAATCTATTGCTCATATCTACGTGATTTTCATCAATTCTCCATCCGTAAGTGTGATATAGCACTAAAAACAGGGGCGTAATTTCGTCAAAACCCTGGGAGGGGGCAAAGGTGGACCAAACTTTCCCAGACCAAGTGAAAATGTCAGTGAGAAATAAAAAATAAGCCTTATAGCACCATAAATGCAAAGAATTACTAAAAAAAACCGGCCCGTTTCTCTGAATTATGCAGGCTTAGTTTTGACAAGATTTTTGAAGAAACTAAATTTCAGCTGGGGAGGGGGGGGGGCAAACTGGGGTTCAGAAGAGGGCAAACAAATTACGCCCTGACAAAATACAACACTTTTGGTGTTACTTCTTAAGTAGATAATGCAAATATTGCAAACATATAAATAAAATCTACAAACGAATTCAGTAAAATGATTTTACATCGGTCTTTTGTGTAATTATCTTAAATTTCGGTTACAATGTGCCGTGTTTCGCTCTTTACTCAGTGTTCAGTTGTATCCAATGAAAACAGCATAGGCACAACTTATAATGAGCTGTGTTAGTCCTCGATGCAGCTTGTTTTCTATGTTGTCTCAAACTGTATATTCTTTCATAATATACAAGCGATGATGGCTCAGTCAGTAGAGCCACTTTTTTATAAATAAATGATGCTGGTTTCTAGGAAAGTAAGGTTTTATTACACTCTTTTAGTCTCCTAGTAATATTCAGTTATTATAAGCTTTACTATTCGTTCTTTACTTAAAATAGCTGCGGAAAAAGGAAAACCAAAATATAATAATGAAGTGGTACTTGTTCATTATTCGGTACACCCTCAAAAAAGGAAGTTGAGCTTTTTACTGTGGCTACTGTGGAATGGTCAAGAGTCTCTGATGGTAGAATGGTGAGCATAGATTGTATATTAAAACGCAGTTGTTTTGTAAAAAGTGATACTAGTGTCCCTCCAATTTTTTTGTTCACTTAAAAAGGGCACTCAAACTTTAAATTTTCGTTCGAATGAGCCCTCTCGTGACATTCTAGGACCACTGGGTCGATATGATCACCCCTGGGAAAAAGAAAAAAAAACAAATAAACACGCATTTGTGATCTTTCTTCTTTCTTTCTTTCTTCTTACAAAATACCACATTTTTGCAGATAGGAGCTTGAAACCTCTACAGTAAGGTTCGTTGATACACTGAATCCAATGGTGTGACTATTAAGATTCTATGACTTTTAGGGAGTGTTTTGCCCTTTTTTCGAAAATAAGGCAAATTTTCTAAGGCTCGTAACTTTTGATGGTAAGACTAAACTTGATGAAACTTCTATATGTAAAATCAGCATAAAAATCCGATTCTTTTGGTGCATCTATTGATATCAAGATTCCATTTCTTAGAGTTTCGGTTAGAGCCAAGTCGCCTCGTACTTACAGTTCGTTACCACGAAGTGTTTGAAAAGCTTGGAAGTATAAAACGACATCATCATTGTAATAATTATGGTCCAAAACCCTTAACTTGAGGTTTGCAAGAACCCCTCCCGTATGTTCATCCTCCAAGCCCCCTTAATAAGGTACGCAATTAAGGTACAAAAACCAATATATCAAATCAGATTATTAGAGGCGTAGTTCTGTTAGTACAGCGGTGGACTTCAAATTAAAGTTTTTTGGGTTCGATTCATATTGTTTTTTTTCAATCAAGGTTTTTCCCAATTCTATAAGATCATTCTCAGATAATTTTACTGTTCTTATAAATGTGATGCACTCATTTTTTAAAGCATGTCCCGTAAAGGTATTTTGTCAAGCATTTTGATTCAGAAGGGAATAGAGATCACCTAGTCTATGGTTTGCAACGACATTCTTAGTAGATCACTAGATCCATACCCCAACATATGGCGTAATTTTGTCAAAATCCTGTGTGGGGAGGGGGAACCTGGAGCCACTTTTCCCAAATCAAGTGAAAATGACAGAGAAAACTTAAAAACGGGCCATATAGCAATAAAAAAGGTAAAGATGTACTAAAGAAAGCTAACCTGTTTCAGCGGATACTTGAATTATGCAGGCTTATCTTAGTTTTGACAACATTTTTGGAGAAATTAAATTTCTCCTGGGGGGAATACTGGGGTCTGGGGGGAAAACTGTAGTTTAGAAGAGGCAGTTGCCCAGATTCTGAATCCAAAGAGGAAGAAAAAGAAATGAAAACAGTTCTATAGGAAAATTCAGGTAATTCGTCCCAAAATTTTTGAAATGAAAACAAACTTAGTTTAAACTACCATTTATCGTACCTACACAAGAAATGATCTTTTTTTAAATTTTGATTCATTTGTAAGTAATGAGTGGCTTTTCTATTTAGGGCTGGTCAAATAAGTCCCTAGGCATAAAGTCACATTTCTGCAGAGCTAGCAAAATTTACCACGAGCATGCCGATATGTTAACATGTCCGCTTAGTTAAACTTTTGTTCCAAAGCTACTCACTTGGAGATACTTTCTTAAGTGCTACTAAATCTAATTTTTTAAACAAAGAACTAAAGGTCTATTTATTCTTTAAAAAAAACAAAAAGAAACGATACTATTTTTCACAAAATTCGACTTGATTAGAAACTATAAAAAAAAAAAAAAAAAAAAAAGGTTTTGAACTGAAACTAAGGAGCAACATTAAAACCTAAAACGAACAGAAGTTATTCCGTACAACAGAAAAGATCATGGCAGTGTTGTTTCTAAACAAAATTCTAATCAAAAACGAGCAGAGATTAATTTCAAAAAACAAAGTTTTTCCGAGGGAAGTAAAGAGCGAAGTTGAAACTTAAAACTAACAAAAATACAACTTCACAGCCTATTTAACATATATCAATAAAACTAGTGCAAATATATCCACTGGTGATATTTCCTTATATTTGTGGGATTACAGAAAACTAGCGCTTTACTGAAAACACAAAACAAGATAAGAGTTTTGGTACGGTAAAAACAAACATTTAAGGGCACTTTTAACAATATAAATGTAAAGCATTTTTAGATTGTTATTTTATTTATTTATTTTTTCGTTTAATTTGGCATCACTTCTGCACAATGAGCTCAGTTCAATGATTGACTGCCATTTTCGACCTGAAAAGACATTTCATGATTATTTTGTCGACAAGTTCGAAGTAAAGGAATCTTGTTAGTATTAAGACTATAGATTCGCTTTAAAATTTGTATAATAATTTGAAATTCTCCGTTTTATAGAGAGAAATAACTGGATCTCCAGAGTCCATATTATGGTTGATATCATTTCGAGTAATACTAGGTGAGTCCAAGATGTTATCCGATAAATCAGTCCATTATTTCTATGCTGTTTAATGACTGTTTATTATTTTTGTGCCTAAGTTTTTAAGATAATTTTAATTGCATACTGAAAGTTACTGATATCACAGCTCCTGTAGGACTATGAAAAGCTTTATAGATTATTTTGTTGTTGTGAGGCTACGTATTTACTTTTGACTTGTTTTTCTTGTTTTTTATACTTGGCTTTTGTCTTTTCAGTAAAGTGCTAGTTTTTTGTAATCTTAAAACATAGGGAAATATCACCAATTGATTTATTTGCACTAGTTTTATTGACATGTGTTAGATAGGCTGTGAAGTACTAATTTTTGTTCCTTTTAAGCTTCAACTTCGCTCTTTACTTCCCACGGAAAAACTTAGTTTTTCTTTTACTTAATCGGTACAGAAGGTGCCGTTTTACAGTAGTCAAAACAAGGGTTTATCAATCAGAACATTTGTATTTATTCATCTCTGAACAAGCACCGTCTTCCTCGCTCGTTAACCTTTTGCTAGTTTGTTACTCCACTTAAAAAATGCAATATTTTTTTGCTGGTCTTCCTTTGAATTGATGCAACACCAAGAGGTAGTCTCCATTATTTTAACGTATAAGTATATCGTATAAGCGCTTTTCACACCCTAGCTACTCCTTGCTTTCGTTCTGGCTCAGAAAATCGATGTCCCCGACATTTTTGCGTCTCGTCGATGCAGACTAAAACGAATGTGTAAACGTATTCAAATTTGCAAAGCGCACGAATATCGCTATCAAAGTTTCGAGGTTTCCCTGTTCCAATCGTATTATAAAGACAAAGATATACTGAAGAAACGGATCTGTTTCTGCGGATGCTTGAATAATGTTGGCCTATCTTAGTTTTGATGAGAGTTTCGAAGATGCTAAATTTCAGCGGGGGGAGGGGCAAATATTAAACCAGGGGAGAGGATAAAACTAAGATGTGGAGGGGACAGTTGCCGATACTACCCCATAGAAAATCACACACCTATCATTTAAATGAAAAAATGAGCAAGTAAAATAGCGGTGTTTCACGCCACAATTTTAATGATTCAGCTTGGTCTAATAAATTTTGGTTTGAGTGTCCATGTTTTGTAAATTCAAAATAAATTCCAAGATGTGACAAAGCCGCGAATGACTAACCAAATTGAAAAGTTTGTTTAAAAAAGGAGTTAAAAACATAAAAAAGAATGAGGACGCCAGAAAAATCTTTGGGTTAGGGAAGATCTGTCCATCCCCCCCCCCCTGAATCTACCTCTGCTAATCTATTAACCCTTGGTGAAATTTCATTAAACTGGGGGGGATGTTTACACCGACTGGCTGAAAAATAGGGGGAGGGGGAGGGTGGTGCATCATCCGTCCATGTGTGACGCCCCTGGGTGAATGAAGTTCGTTTAGCACTCTGAGATCACATGTAATAACAGAGTATGCTCAATGGGCAAGTACTATCAATTACTGTGAAGTAATATCAGACCTTTTTATTGTACTCGTTTATTAATTGTATAAGTCAATTCACAGTTGGAAATATACAGATTAAGCCTTACTCTTTGAGATCTTTTCGAAGTTTTTAACGGAAGATCAAATAAAAAAAACAAGTTTTTCAACTGAAAGTAAGGAGCAGCATAAAAACTTAAACGTAAAAAAACATAAAACTTAAAAATGAACAGAAATTATTACGTACATAAGAGGTTGTCGCCTCCTCAATACCTCGCTCTCTACACTAAAGTTTCTTTGTACTTTTAAAAAGGCATATTATTCTAATTAAACGGTCCCTGTGTTTCAGGAGTCGTTCTTAAAGAAATGGGTCAAAAAGTCCAACTTTAGAGTAAAGAGCGAGGTAATGAGAAGAGGGCAACCCCCCTCATATACGTAATAATTTCTGTTAGTTTTCATTTTTGATATTGCTCCTTACTTTCAGTTGAAAAAACTTGTTTTTTCATTAAATTTCTAATCGTTTTAAATATCTTTTTTAGAAATTTGGCTCCCCTTCCATGGAAAATTTCTTCCCTCCACGGAAAATCACCTCCTAGAGAGGTATTCCCACGTAAAATACCCCCCTCGGGCAGGAAAATTCCCTCTAGGCAATTCCATTGTTGTTGAAAATTCACCGAGGAAAATTTTTGGGGAAAAAATTTTTCTTAGCGCATTTTCATTTGAAAAAGACTTTAATTTCAATTTGTTTTTTAAATATTGCAGGAAATCCCCTCCTCCATTGATTTTTTTCCTGGAAGCCCCCCCCCACCCCTTAGTAGAAAGTTGCTCGCGTAGAAAATTCCCTCTGGGGAATTTATCATGAGGAAAACTCCCCAATGGAGAATTTCTCCCGTGGAAAATCCCCCCTTTGCAAAGATACTCTAGGCAATTCCAACCAGGTTAAAATGCCCCCCTCTGGACAATTCTCCTTAACATTTTCACATGTAAAATTGAGTCGGTAAAGAGAAAGTAAGACAAGTAAAAAGAACGTTGTATAGAAATTCTGGCAAATTCCCCCATTGTAAAATTTCCCCTTGAAAGATCACCCCTCAGACCCCCCCCCCCATGGAAAATTATCCCTGTAGAAAATCACCCATTAGAAAATTAACCCCCCCCCCCCCCCCACCCAAGAAGAAAAACAATATACGTATACTGTACGTAGACAATGGGAAAATTTAATAACTTACAGGCGTTTCCCCAGGTCTGTGGGGGGGGGGGCACACTATCTCCAAAGTAATAGTTATTGGACTTTTCAACTATGCTGAACAAAATGACTATGCAAATTTAATATATCAAAATTTTGATCGGACGACTTAGAGGGAAAGGAGGATGGGAGAGAGCTAGTTGCCCTCGAATATTTTTGGTTGATTAAAAAGGGCACTAGAGCTTTTAATTTTCGTTCGAATGAGCCCTTTTTCAATATTTTAGGGCATTTGGTTCAATGCTCTTACCCTGGATAAAATGAAATAAATACGTATCCATGAACTTTCTTCTGGAAAAAAATACAAAATTCCACATTTTTGTATATGGGAGCTTGAAACTTCTACAATACGATTCTCAGATATGCTGAATCTGATGGCTTGATTTCTATTTAGATTCCTTAACTTTTGCAGGGTGTTCCCACCTTTTTCAAAAATCAGGCGAATTTTTTCAAGCTCGTAGGTTTGGATGGGTAAGATGGGTAACTTAAATATTTGAAATCAGCATGAAAATCTTATTCTTTTGATGTATCTACTGGTATCAAAATTCCGCTTTTTAGAGTTGGGTTACTCTTGAGCCGGGTCGCTCCTAACTTACAGTTCGTTACCAAGAACTGTTTGATAAGGTGAAAGAAACTAACGAAAAAAATAACCGGTTGAAAAAATTCTAGTGAATCTAGTGAATCTAAACCTAGTGAATCTTATATATTTGGAATGAGCATAATAAGCCAGTTATTTTGGTAAATCTATTGATATAATGTTCCGTTTTTATTGAGCCGAGTCGCTCCTTACAGTACAAAATATTGATTTTTGTAGTATCTTACGGAAATGATGTCATGGCGAAAGCTTTTCATAGCATCATACGAAGGTAAAACAGCTTAAGGGGATTCGGTACCATAAAGCACTAACCTATCTCGTCCATTATAAGCTTTTTTAGTTTGTGTGGCCAAACTTTATACAGTTGATTGGGCAATCTTGCCATAATTTTGTAGAACTAAGATAAGCGATCCGAAAGAAAAGGCAGAAAACTAAAAGCCGACATCTACTTTCCCTGAAATCTTAGAAAAACCTTGAAACTTCTCTTGTTTTGTGTCAGAGATAGATATATTTAGTTTTAGAGAAACCTATATTATTAGGAAGGGTAAGTTTTGTTTTTCAATCAAACACAGCAGAATTTTCTTTTTTAGATTCAGGTAATGGTTGTCCCTAAAACGGTTCTAGTATACCTGCTAGGAAAATGCCAAAAATCACCTCAAAAGAAATGTCATTTGATCAATTTGACAGCTCTTCGAATTTTCTGTGGTACAACCCGCTTTGATTGAAAACTTTGCCGACAGAATTCAATTGTCTTTTCAATCAAATTTGATAATCAAATCACAAATTTTCAATAGGATTCAATGATAAGTAGACCCCTGGGAGGATTCACTTTTGGACCCTTTGCCTTTGAGACAGTCAGCCGATGGTGAGGTTCCAAAACGGATGTTTAAGGTATCAAATTCTCTTAATCTTTAGTTGCATCATTTTTAACAAATCATGCTATATTTTGAAACACGGCAGTTGTGTAAAGCATTTCATGTATTTTGATGAGGGAATGCAATAGTGACATTTTGTTGAAAATAAAAAATTATTAGAGTTTAATAAAGTCGAGAGATACCTACATGTGTTCTTTATATTTAATGATTGTTTAATTTAAATAAAAGTTGGTGAATCAAATTGCTGTTATGTTTTTACTCTAAGCTTAACTGTGGTACGAATAACAAATCCAGCATGAATCCTACAGCCAGACATGTTTGAAAAGGGAGGGGACATTTGGGCCCGTCTTTAAAAAAAACCAATTATTACAATGTTCATAATATTTTCTTACTGTTTTTGCATAACCCACCAGTTATTAGGAGGTTTTGACAAGCTTACTCTCCCAATCCTTCCCTGGGTTAAATTTCTGTGTAGGATTTACCTTCATCTCGGTTCCATTGCAACTAGACCCTCGTACATCTAACCCTTGTCCAACTGAACCCCCGTTTAACTGAACCTACACGGACCTCAACCCACGTGCGACTCATCCCCATTTGACTGAACCCTCGCGCAACTGATACCCCGTGTAAATGGGTACCCATGCAACTTGGGCCATGTGCAACTAAACTCTATTTAACTGAACCTTCGTTCAACAAATAAATCTGGCTTTAATGGTTTGTGAGGTCCGATTTTCTTTTTTTGTGAGAACGAAACAGAGCTTCGACTTTAACAAACCAACAATCACAATAAGATAGAACATATAAAAGAAGATCGTATAATAGAAGATTGTAGCTTGTGTTTTAACCCATGATGTTCCCTCATATTTGTAGAATACTGAAAAACTAGCGCTTTATTGAAAAAACAAAGCGTAACTAAAGAAACAGGATGTTGCTCTCGGAAGCAAGAAAGTCTTTAACTAGCCTCCACAAAATAAAACATTAATTTACAAGTTGATTTATAGTCTTTCCCCAGCTATAAGGCTTTTAACTTTTACCATACAATTTACATTCTCTAAAAAAAACTCAAGCTAGGCCATTCTTCATATAAAGAGCTATTTTTTCAGAATTCACAAATGATAAATAAAATTTCTAATAGGGATAAATCCTTTTATTAGACAGTGATAATAACGTTCACAAATTATACAGGATCACATATCAATCATACGTACAGTGACCGCCATCAGCAGTGACCATCGTCAGTATTTTAAACTTAATTAAAAGACTTATCCAAAATATACTGGATATATCAATCGCATGTACAGTGACCGTTAACAGCAGTGACCATCATCAGTGTAGGCCTACATATGATCGAAATATCCAGGATATTTTGGGAATGTTATTATCACTGTCTAATAAAAGGATTTATATATATTCGAATTTTTGTTTATCGTCATGGAAAGGCTGTGTGGTCTTTGAAATTACCTAGAATTCACCAATATAGGGAAATGTCATGAATGAGCTTATTTTAGCTGGTTTTGTGAAACTAGTTGCAACATTGCGAAGCAATGATTTTTGTAGTGTCAAAGTTGAAATAAAAAGCCTCTATCATTGACGAATTAGCCTTGCATTTAAATTATCTTTTTTTACTCGGTAGTTTTCTCAAAACTTTTTTTTTCGCTTGTTCAGGTGTCTAGGAAAAGGAGTATTCAAGAGAGAGATTTTAAACACGAGCTTAAGAGATTTTGATAATCGAGATTTCAGTGGTGGACCTTTTATGATTTCAAGCCTTTACACTCCAGTAATGACACTAAGATTGGATTTTGGTGCCATAAGGCATTTTATGATAGTGTTGTCATGATAAAATTATGAAAAAACGCGTAAATATGAATGTTAGCTTTCAACTGACCTTAAACAAACTAGCTACTAATACTATATTAGCTGGATATTCAAGTGCCCTATTAGTACCGGATAAATGAAACAGAAAAAGGGAGACTCCAGATCCTTTTTAAAATTCCCAGAAATATGTTTCCACAAAAAAAGTTCGTGGTAACGAACTGTAAGTAAAGAGCGATGCGGTTCAGTAGTAACTGAAACTATAAGAAACGGAGTCTTGATAACAATAGATGCATCAAAAGAACCGAATTTTGATACTTATTCAAAATGTATAAAATTCATAAAGTTTAATGTTACCCATCAGAAGTTACAAGCCTAAAAGGGAGGAAACACAGCAAAACACCAAGTGATCCTAATAAAAAAAAACACCATCAGATTCAGCATATCAGAGAACCCTAATGTAGAGGTTGCAAGCTTCTACAAACAAAAGCTATACCCCGCTTCCTAGAGCTATAATGAGAGAAAGATTGCCAAAGATCGTCCTTTTAAGCCAACCATCAATGGCCATCGAAAGCAGGTCGTCTCCGAATGTAATTGGAGAAGGTCACAAGGAAGGATTGAATGATAATTGGAACTTTCGGGAAGGCAATAAGACTTAGCCTTTGAGTAGATTGGAATAAAGGAGAAGCGTGCGTGCCTGTGTTTGCCTTGACACATGTGCTTAGCTAGATATGATTTTCCAGCAAGTTTGGATTCAGACCAGTTTAGGCTGCTTGTAAAAGAGAAAGAAAATTACGATTGGTAGATAATCATGACACCTAGACATTGACCTCTACGCGCATTGGACTTTAAGGAAATACCTGAAGAGCCAAGGCGCGGTCTTTGGAGTGAAAGTACTAGCCTTTTCTGGAAAATTTTCTTTTCTAAGGCTCTCCCAGCATATCTTCAAATACGGGAGATCTTGATGACCGCACCTTTAATTGTATTTCTAGGAATATAGTCCCTTGAAAATATAGAGGATGGCTTAGCGTATGCTATGGTATGACTTTTTTCAATTTTAATTTTGAAACAAACGATTAAAGCGGACTTGTGCTGTTTTCCACTTTTTTTACGTCATTTACACTTGTCAATTATACATATATTGTCATTATACGTATATATTGACATATTTTACACTTGTCAGATATACTGATATTGTTAGGCAACCAATCTGAAATTATTGGACAAACAATGAAAACAAAATTATCTTAGAAGATAATTCCCTTACGGAGGAGGATTTGCTAGATGTTTTCCAAAGAAACTGCCTATGGATTGTTTTGGGTATCCGACTGACTGACCGTATCTCAAATAGTAAGCTGTAAAAAAAAGTGTGGCTCAATCCCACTTTCTAGGCCTATAATGAGAGAAGGATTGAAATGGCTAGGACACGCTCTGCGGATGAAGGATGACAGGTTGTCAAAGATTGTCCTTGTCGGCCAACCGTCTAGGTCAAATGAAACATAGGTCGTCCCTGAATGGGGATATTGTAAGGAAATGTTTAAGGGAAATGGGTACTTCCTCGGAGGGTGTAAAAAGGGAGGCTTTGAAATTATTGGGAGGGAGGAGAAGCATGCGTAGCTGTGTTGGCCTCAGGTGGCTTGGTGTTGCAGTAAGTTGTTAGTAATAGTGTTTAGAAAGCAATACTGTATCCGTCATCAAACATAAATTTAGACATGAAACGAAAACCCTTGGTTGTCTCCGCTTGCTAGTCAATCTGGGATTTGTATATTGGTCAATTTCGTCACAAACAATTTTTGGTTAACTTGAATATTTATGTCTTAGCACGCACTCATTATACGAAATCGGTAAAAGGAGCAAAATTCTTGAGATCTTGGACACTTCTTAGAAATTTTTATTTTATTTTTTCCCTTCTTTTTTGTGTGACCTAAATTCTAGCACACATTCTAGGGACCATAGTTAACATTCTTGGAAAAATGATGCAAAGACTCTCCCATTAAAACTTTTATCTTATATAAACATTATTTGTACTTTTCTTCGTCTGAAGTGTTAGGATAATTCGTCACACCAAACGCCTTGCAAAAGCAATTTGATCCTTCTCAAACTTCGGACAGAATGATTATTTGCATTTCAAGAAACAACATTAGACGATGTTAGAATATTCTTAATTAAATAGTATTTTTAAACTCAATAAAACTTTTAATAAACTTAGTTCAAAAACTAAAAAAACAAATGACGTTAGTAAAAATATTGGATATATATACGATCTGTGCATTAAACATTCACACGTGTTGCATCACACTTGAACGATTTGTCGGTAGATACGATTCTTCCTCGCAATGCTTTGATTCGGAATGCTTTGAGACTCGATGGTATTCAGCAAATTCACCCTGAAAGAAGGAAACTGGTTAATATATTATACTTTATATAGCTGGCAACACCCAACCGACCCCTAATCTTATAACAATCACATGACACACTATATAACGGATATCGGTTTCTCTAGGGACTTTTCGAACAGTCAGCTTGTTGAGTCAACTCGAGAAAATTTAGAATTTCGGAGCCCAACCCCTCCTAGTATATATGGCCCGTGCAAGCGAATATACATCATTATAGAGAACAGTCAAAAATCAATTTCCATCAAGCACCATTTACCCCCAGGTTTCAGGCTATTTATCGAAATTCCCATAATTTATTTAGTAATGAACTTTTACCATTAAGATTAATTGAAATAGTAGTTACCATTCTTGAATCAACTAAAAATTACGGTTCTTTTCTTCACTTGAATGTTTTTTTTTTCAAGATGGGTTTTTACATATTCGGTTATTGCAAACTAGAATTCGTTCTTTACTAGATTGCATCTGAGTGGCAACCATGGTTCGATTATGATTGACTGTGATTTTCACAAGTAGACTATTTTGGAATTCATACAAGATTCAATTTAAAAAGATGGAAAGTTTTACTAAGGAAAAAATTTATGTTTTACAAAATTACAACAACGAGAATTATCAATGGAGAAAGGGTCCCACCTGGTGTTGCTAAGTTTCCACTGGCATGCTTAATTTTCCGTTCTATCTTCACCTTCTTTGCAAAAAAGAGCGACGGCTGAAATAAATATTTGTGGAATAAAATTGAATTTTGGCTACTATTTTTCTCCAAGCACAATAAATTGTAACAGCAGCATAATTAATAGAAAATTGTAATTGTAATATTTGCAGAATTTGAAACGAAAAGGATCGATATATTGGAAGCACAATGAAAGAACTTCATGAAAGTGCACAATGAATGAGCATAATGCAAGGAAATAAAAAAGAAAGTGTTTATTAATTGAAATAATTAATTTTTTTTTTCAAACAAATTCCAAAAAATATACACAAAGAAAGGATTATAAAAAAGAGAAAACTCAATAAATAATTTTGTTATCGACTTTGCTTCCTTTACTGAATATTTTGGAGAGTAAGTCGTTATTGAAGAAAAACCAAATTACTAGATTGTCAAAACGATCTTACCTACATAGTGAATAGTTAGCGTTGAAAATGTTTCAATTATATAAATTAGAAAAATGTTATATTCTGAAGCCCACAACAGAGCAAATAAAAACAAATAAGGTTTTATTTTGATGGTGACATCACAAAAGTTATAATTTTTTTCAAATTTCCATGTGTAGCCGCCTACTTAGGAATTGAGAATCATTCAGTCAGCAAAAGCAAATCCTTATTTTTAAATTGGGAACCAAGCCAAGATGGACGGTCCAGATTAATAGAAATCCAGCTGCAACGCAATAAAATTCTTTACTACTGTACATAGTATGATAATAGCTAGGTCTATTATAAATTATACATTTTTTTTTAATCTGGGGGATCCAAGGACAGGGGCAAATTTGTCGTTTTTTTCTATTTATTAAATAAAGATACCAAAAAAGGCATTTTTCAATGAAAATACTCGATAAACAATATTTTGATATGCCTCTTCTACTGACGAAACAGCTCATTATTAACCAAAAACCAAGCCAAAAGCGAAGCGTCACGTACAATAAATATTACCAATATGCAAGTCGGACTTGGCTCAGAAACATCCAACGCAGCCCTAACACTTCTATTTTCTTTGTCCAAAAGGATAATATACTGCAACATAATAATCCCCATAATGATTATGTGGGTTAACAATTATGGGCAAGATTCAAAAGGCCCTTTATCCCTATGTGAGTATCAAATTGTAAATGCATATTTTTTTTTTATTGCATTGTAAAATTGAACAGATTAAGACGATCCGCAATTGTAATTGACAACTTTTGGTCCTTTATCTATTGGTCTTCCGGTAATATTTGTTATTTTTTACTTTTTAAAACTGATAATCCCTTCCATGAGTTCAAATTTGCTATTATTTCTGAAAAGTCATCAACTTTTTTCACAAGATAACCAACATTGTTATACATGACAAGTACGCAAAATCTTCTTAGTCAATTGGGCGTTTAACCATGACCAAATCGACCTGAACTTAATAAGAATATTAAGAATTGAACATTCTCACTTCAGTGGCGGATCAAGGGGAGCGAGGGGGGCTCGCACACACCCTAACGTAGTCTAAGGAAGTGTAATTTACTTAATGAACGCAAGTTTGTGGTAATTAAACTTGCTTCTAACGCAAGTTTATCGGATCAACCTCTTTTGCGCCCCCCTTCCCCTAAAAAAGGTCCTGAATCCGCCCCTGTCTCACTTATTAATGATCAGGTAGTCTTTGATTGCAAAGATCGTGCTTTCTGGCCATCCATCTAGTACCAGACGAAAAACAGGCCGCTCCCAAGAGGGTATAGAGAGTGAAGCTTTGAATTAACTGGAATGGAGGTGAAGCGTACCCAGGTTGGTGCTGCAGGGAGTTGTTTGTAACAGTAGTAGATGCTATTATTATTCACAAACAGGCTACTCAACTGGTCTATAACATACATATAGTTGTAGCATTATTCAAACACTTTGAATACATCCCAAAAATTCACTGCAAAAACAGAAAAAAACATAATTTTTAGGCTGCTGGTTCGTTTCAAATTATGCTTGAGATACAAAATAAAAACATTCCTCTAAAATCAAAAATTCGTTCAAATTCACCACATTACCAACACCAAGCTGTCATTTTCAGATGTGGACACCAGCTTGCAAGAAACTCTGGCAATAGTCAGAAACACTGCGATACGTCCGCCCCCCCCCCCCCAGTATTTATTACGGGATGGCATGAAACGATCATACATCTATTTACTTCTTTTGTCTCTTTAAGGGGATTTGATACCTTAAAGGATCGTCCCATATCGTTCATTATCATCTTTTTTAGTTTGTGAGGCCAAATTATTTAGAATTTACTGGTCGATCTTGCCATAACTTCTAGAGCTTAGATAAGAGATCCAGAGCAGAAAGCTAAAATCCAACAGGAACTTTTCCAGAAATCTTGGGAAAACCAACTAATTTATCCTGCTTTGTGCGGGAGATAGAGATATTGAATTTTAATGACAGTTACATCATTAGAAAATATTAATTGTCTTTTTCGGTTGAACGTAGCGAAATTTTCCTTTTGAAAGTTCAGGAAAGGACAGTCCCTAAAAATATTCTTAAATATCTGCTTGGAAACCATTAAAAATAAGCTCAAATAAGCTCAGCTTTAAGGGTTCTTTGTTGTGCTATCCGCCTTGATTGAAAACCTCGCCGACCCAGGATACATATTATTTATTATGTATGTACATTGAATAGACTGCACTTTGCTCAACAATTTGTAAGATGTTACATATCTGTTTTTCCCAAAGTTACCTTGGGAGTTACCCATAGTGCTGGGAAATACGTTAATGGGCCCTTTGTCTTTGAGACGGTCAATTGATGCTGAAAATTACACAATTATTTTAAGTTATCAAATCGCCTTAACATTCCTGAAAACTTATAAAACACCTATGGAAACACGAAAGATGTCAAGTGACATTTTGTAAAATGTTCAGGAGAAGTAATAATAACTGTTTTGGAAAATATGCCTCCATATCTCTCTATAGAGGCCCATATATCTCTAATTGTTCCTTTCAAGCCATCTCATGGCGGACATTATGTGACAATCTCCGTGGCTGTGGAAGAGTCGCGCATTTAACACTTCTCGTTCTCCAAAACTGGTCGAAATTTGGTTATAACGTGTTTTGTGTGGATCATAAAATTGAGAATGTTTCAAGAAGGAAAGGGCATAAGTGTCTTCTAATTAAACCAATCGATCGACCGTGCCTGATTTTAGTAGAATATAACCTATAACCTATATTTGACTGATATGTCACATGACGGCTTTCGTATTTCAATAGCCGAAAATTAACCTTATTGGGAGTCAAAATAACCAGCCTATTTTTCCCCATTTTTCTTATCATTTTGAGCAATCATATAAGTTTGACAAAAGATTGTATGTTTTAGTATTGGAACAAGGGGGAAAAAACACTCTAAAAATTATAATTATTTCTATAATTGTCATGATATAACTTTAATTTAAGACTCAGTATTCGACCAAAACAGATCTTAGCAAAAAAGAAAGCTTTAACCATGAAGATTTATTCCCTTGCAAGTGCGATTTAAGGAAAAAAAAAACAAATAGGATATAACCCAAAAGTGTATTTGAGCATATCAAGGTTACTTATCCGACTTATCCGGAAAATGCAGGAAAAACGAGGGTAAGTGACTTCATTTTGGAGAACATGAAACCATTTGCAGAGAACAAAAGAGAAAATAATTGTGAGATGTGGCACACATCCTGGATTTTAAACAAACTATGTGTACAGTCGAGCACACGTGATTAATTTTGCTATTCACTTAGCTGTCCATTCCATAGCCTTTCAGTTAATAAGCTGCCGGACAAGTATATGTTCTTATTTTTTGCCAGTTGTGCCAATTAAGGGAAGGAGCAGGAGAGGCATTACCCCCCCCCCCAATTTTTCATAAAACATCTTTTTTGGTATTCTCAGTGAAAAATGTCCTTATATTGTATTTTCATTGAACAAACCGAAAAAAAAAATTACTACCACCCTCCCTAGATTTTGATAAATATATTTTGACCATCCCCCCCCCCCTCCCCAGAATTTCCCGGAATTGGTGGCAGTGGCTTTTATAGGTTACATGCGGGGAATTTAGAGCATAGCGGATAAGGGATTTTCGATCGCACAAGTGTTAGTGAATATTTGCAGAGGGAATAATTGCCATCTGAATAATTAAATAATAGATGGCGCTAAACTAGATACACTTCAAATGCTCTTTGTCTAGACTTTTAGCCAATACTTTTTTGGCACCCCCTACTTTCTATTTTTCCCCCTTAATGTTGATGAATAATTTAAACCATAGTTGACATCAAACTGATTCAAAAAATGTATCTGATACTCAAATTTTTATGCATATACTTGTCAAAATTTTCGCTTAAAGGAAGTTTTTAAATGAGTTTGAAGTGCAGTTTGGTAAATTTATTTCGAGCTGTCCTTAAAAAAGTGTTATTCATTGCATTGATAGAGTATCAAATACCAAAGAAATCTAGGCTTTCAAACAGGCCAAAAAATATTTTAGTTAGTTTAATGCAGACTTACAGTAGATTGGATTTACAAATATAATTTTCCCCTCTGATTTCGTTCGCATTAAACTTTTGGAGAGAAAAGAAACTAGTAATGTTATAAGAAGAAGCAGATGTGGAAAGCATTAAAATATCGGAAAGAAAAAAAAAACTAGTAATATTATTAAAAGAATCAGATAAGTGAATTTAGTGGAAAGCACGAACTCTGTTAAAATTAGTGAAAGTTGTTTGTTTGAATAGAAATTATGACTACAATATTATAAAAACTAATTAGTTCTCAACTCATTTTTAATAATAATCCGGGATATCTAAACGTTTTCGGCGCTCGTTTATCCAACTGCTGGGCGTTTTTTACAGGGACAAGTAGCAAGTCTGTCACCCAACCTTGCGCCTACTGAATTCAAATCCCGGGTCCCGTATTGTCAAGCAGAGCATCAATCCACTATTATTATAAAAATTTTATTAAAATTTGGTCTGGAAATTTTGAGGAAGAAAGGGGCTGAAGGCGCTAATCAAGATTTTGCCAATAGGGCGCAAGACAGGCCAGAACCGCAACTGCTCTGTAGGGAGTTCAATCTATGCTAGAATTCTACCTGCTTGCTGGGCACATTCAGAGTTGGGGGGAGGATGGAAATCCTATTACCAGGAGCTCCATTATTTTAACTATTTAATAATTTCTTTGGGCAATAATTAAATATCTAAAGCTTAGTCGAAATATCCCAATGTTTGAAAAGTCGATTGATTGCTTTTGTGTTAATTACCACAAGGTAATTAACATTGCAGATCCACG
Source organism: Artemia sp. Qi Xiang Cuo (assembly GCF_049724085.1). Taxonomy (NCBI): domain Eukaryota; kingdom Metazoa; phylum Arthropoda; class Branchiopoda; order Anostraca; family Artemiidae; genus Artemia; species Artemia sp. Qi Xiang Cuo. The sequence goes on from NC_142800.1 coordinate 27,667,334, forward strand.
TAAATTTTAAATTATCGTTATTGCCATTCTTAATGCTGGGGTGTCAGTAATCTTATTACATTTGAAAATATTTCGAAGCGATTCAGAAAAAATTTCCTCGCGTTAATCAACCTAACATGGCATTAAATATGCTTGAATAGACGCAAAAAAAAAAAAAAAAAAACTTCAAACCTGGAAAGTGCATATCATTCTGAATTGTAATTATGAACGGTTACTAAAAAAGCAAATACCGAAACAAATCGTTCATATAGTGCCCTAAATTTTGGCATCCTGACATAATGGCATCGTCGTAAATATAGCACTGCCTCTGTCACAATACTAAATGAAAATAGGTACCTAAGCGTTTCTTGGCACTAGTGAGGTTAGTATAAATGTATACAAAAAAAAGCCATCAGCTATATTCTGAATATTATAAGTGCTAAGAACAGCTGTTACACTGTACCAACGTAACATTATAATCTCATATTATAATCTCTCTCTGTACCAGCTTTTGCTCTGGCTATACTTAAGTCACAATTTCTGAAAAACAAAAGACAAGATTTATAACGAAATTTATTTTTCCTTGATTTCAACACCCCTTGTACTGCAGAGGAGGTCAACGAAAATGGCAAGTAATTTTTTCCCAAGTATTGTGTATTGACACTATTTTTTTGTGCGTTTTCGAGATTCATCTTAAGGATAGATTTACAAATTAGATATCAAACTTTTCCAAATTAAAATTATGATTTAAATCTCGACTTCCATTTGTCAATCATGAAAGTTACGCTTGAAAGTTGAACATAGCTCAATTCTCCAAGTTACACCCATAATACATTGCTGGAACTGTGATCGTACACGATTTTTTATCCGAAAGTGTGGCTGTAGTTTCGCTTGGGCGTCAGGCTACAGACTAGCATTACCACTTTGATTATTTTACGATTAATTTAAAAAACGTTTTCCACAAAATAATTTTTTCAAAGAAAAGTAAAGAACTCCATTAAACAACAAATTAGCAAAAATAAAATGAAATAATCTACCAAACGTGAAACTACCACAAATCAGCATCGATAAATAAATGAAACCCAAAACGAACAGAAATTACAATAATCAACCGAGTCAAACTCAAAACGAGCAGAAATTAACATAAGTAGGGCGCAAAACCTCTATGCCTTCCCAAGGCCAGAACAAAATTTGCAATTTACTGAAAAAATATAAATGTTTTTACTTTTATAACTTTAATAAATCTAATAATATAAACATTTTGATTACTAAATATCAGTAGGCTATATGTATATTAAACTGACAATGCACATTCGTTTGTATTTTTTCAGTAGAGTGCAAATTTTGTTCATAGAACAAAATGGCTATCTCAAAATTTTGATTGGATATGTTTGGGGGAATGATGGGGGTTTGGGGGGGGGGCTAGTTGCCCTCCAATTACTTTCAACTATTAAAAAGGGCACTAGCCACTCCAATTTCTAATCGAATGAGCCCTTTTTGAAGTTTATAAGACTCCTTCGATACGAAGTGCCCGGGTATGGAGAAAAAACAAAAACAAAAAAAAACACACATTGTGGCCACATCGTTCTTTACTTAGGCAGCGCTAGCGTGCTGCCTATGATACACCAGATGGCAATTGCCATTGTTGGGATAGAGCTTGGTCAAGTTTCGTGTCTTATTATTTGTCTGACCGGATAATTTGAAGAAAACTTATGCATAAATTTGGTAACTGATTTTTACTCAAAGCCTGAGGAAGTCCTTTTTTAATGAGAAAAATAGCTTAAAATTGTTAATTATCTTTGGCTCAATTAGTGGGAATGTCAGAAGGTCCATTTTTGAGAACTTCGTCAATACATTTGGCTCATGGCAAAAATAGATACCCAAATATATCTTACCTGGCAGCTATTGTGATGACCCGCCTGGACAACTGATTCTTATCTAAGTCCTTGAAAAAAGCAGTTAAACAGCAAGGCTTTTGGTGACATTTTAAGCTGTCTTTTCCATTCTTTTGGGCAATCTATTATTATTGGACGACAATCTGCAGACATTTGTCAGTGTTACTCTTTGGCAAGGATAAATGTTCTTATTATATCTCATTTGAATTCACAGTTTAATCTAATTCATATGCTTGAAAGTTTCATTGCATTTAGCTGCAAATTATGTTGCCACATATCAGGAGAAATGAGCCTGTTAGGATTTGTAGGTTCCAAAAAGTACCTAGGACTTCAAAATAAAAATTCGCCCCCCCCCCGTGGACCTGCCTTATGTGATGTAACCGCAATTTTGTAAGAATTTTTTGGGGTTGATTATAAATTAAGAAGTTTTTAGGTCAGCACCACATTTTCGTCAGTGTTGCAACTTTGAACCGTGAAAATGAATAAGCAAAACCAATCAGTTAATTTTGACAACACTTTCGTCCACAAAAATTCAAAAATTAAAATCTGTTGATTTACAAAGAAAACTACACCTTCAATGGAAAGCTAAACCTACTTGAGCGGTTTGGTCTCGTTTTTAGATGGGATTTGCTGACATTTCACCCATGTTTCTTTTTTTATACTACTACCAAGAACTGTACAACTATATAGAGATCTTTCTGAATATAAAAATTGAATTCCCATTTTTTAGGATATATAAGGTTGTGTATAAAACAAAAAATCGCGAAGAAAGGAAGAAAACGAGGACAATTAACAGCCTTGAAAAAATTGAAAAATTATGCAAATATTTCGGTCAAGACCTCCGCTTGACCGTCCTCAGTGCAGAATAAAACTGATAAAAATATATGAAAACCAAACCTTAAAATAAAAACACCAAACTAAAATTAGACGACCCTTTCCTAGTAACGGTGAAAGGGTTACCCTTTCACCGTTACTAGGAAAGGGTCGTCCAATTTTAGTTTGGTATTTTAATTTAGGGTTTGATTTTTGTATTTTTATCAGTTTTATTCTGCACTGAGGACGGTCAAGCGGAGGTCTTGACCGAAATATTTGCATAATTTTTCAATTTTTTCACTGGCTGTTAATTGTCCTCGTTTTCTTCCTTTCTTCGCGAATTTTTGTTTTATCATGATTAGCCACTGTGGTCTCAGAAATTATTTAAGGTTGTGTAAGTTCCCACTTAGCAAATTTAAAAATCAAATTTAATTTTCACTGTCCTTACTGCTTTAAATAAAAAAAAATACCAAAAACGGATGACAAACATTTTGACTATCGAATATAAAATGATTTAAAGAATTCATACACTTCTAAATGTGTATTTCTATATGTAATATTTAAATAATATTACACGCGTTTTCTTTCTTTTCATTTGTTTAATTTTATAAAAAAAATTAATATTTTACAACCAGTTTAACTAAATCTACGATAAAATCTACTTCATACTAAAATACACAAGCTATGAAAAATGGGAAAAAAACAATAGCTTCCGCATATCAAAAATGTTTCAACGAAAGTTTTCGCCTAACTTTTCCTGAGAAGCCCTCAAGATCAAACTGGACGCGAGGGGGGGGGCATATCCGTTAGCACTCCCTTCTTATGAACAAATATATCAATTTTACGATTCAGAATTAAGTGCTGGCCGTTCGAGTGCTCCTCTCTTATCGTGAACAGTTTTAAGCTAAAAAGAATGATTCCGTTAATATTCATAACTACGCTGAGGAGGGATGGGTAGGTGGTTAGAGGGCATCACCCAAATTTGAAGTAGGGTGAGTTGATTCATTAAAAATGTAATACATTTATTTAGTCTTGCATAGCTACACGCCAGATTTGAGATGTGTAGCTTAAGGGAGGAGGGTCAGTGGATCTTTATGTGGCGACAAGAGGTGTCCCAAGCTATAAAAAATGAATATTGAGGCCCAAATTTCCAAAATATTCGTAAAAGGTACTTCACACGAATTTGGACGAAGGGGCAAATTTGACCGTCCTTAATATGAAGCAATATAGTTGGATTAAGCGTTAAAAATGGTGATAAAGAGGAAGGAGGCAGAAGCTCCCTTGTTTCTGAAAAAAAAAACTCGAGTATAGAATGTAAGATCTTATTCATATGCTTAGCTATAGATAAAAGGATATGGCTGAGTACATTACCTGAATCCAATTTCCAAAAAACCTCAATCCTAGAATTTTTTGGGGGGTAAATCATTTTTAACAGGGATAATCGTATCGTAAATTGGTCGGTAAAAACAAGGAGAAGGCTCACTCAAACGAAAATTCGAAAATCTAGCGTTTCTCTTTACCTTCTTGCGAATAAGGAGTTACAATGAACTCACGAAACTTACCATAATTATGCTACAGAATTTGTAATTCGAGGTGGAATTGTAACTCTTTAACCTCGCCACAGTATTTTTAGCAACATCTTTTCAGTGTTGGACACGCTCCCTATAAAAAATAAAGGAGCAAAATTGAAGTAAAATTGCTAAAGTGGTCTGAAAATGTATGTTTTTTTTTCTGGGTAAGTCATACTATTAAAAGCGAATATAGTAAGTACAACCTCCAAACGAGGCTCAAGTGCATAAAATATTGCTCATCTGAACGTCCCTTTTTCGAAACACTGAGGAAAACTTGCCCGATGTTTCACAGAGGAAATGTTTGAAGTACCAAGGACACTGAAACAAAACTTTTTTGCAGCTCTGCACCCTTCTTAGGTCTATTCATACCTCGAAACCAGGACTTTCTTTTAGTTATTTCAAAATACGAAGTTTTTAGGGCAGTATCACATTTACGCCAGTATTGCCACTTTGAACCATGCAAACAAATAAGCAAAACTAACTACTTCTAGTTAACAACGCTTTTCATTTGTAAAAACTACAATCTCTAGATTCCCAAAGACAACTACACTTTCTTGACCTGTTTGGTGTTATATGCTTTTAGCGTATTTGTTTGCTGATTTTTCCGTCACGTTTCTTTATTTTTGAATTTGGCGTCTATCATTGAGGTTCTTTTAATTAAAAATTGAATTTCCAATTTTCTCCCTTTTTTAAGATGGTTGTGTAGGCTTCCATTGAACCAATTCAAATAATCGAATTTCACTATCAGTCCTTAGTACCTTAGGGACTATTTTAGGTGATTATTTAAGGGACTTCATATCAAAACAGCAAGCTGTCCGAAAATTTTTATATCTTATCATCTAGTTCTATCTTAAGAGGGTTAGGTCAATGTATTCAATAGACCTAAGAATGAAACAATTCCAGTGCTTAAACTTTCTTGAATTCTTTTTTTTCCGATTTTCCGAGATTTATGTTGGCAAGTCACATTTTCTTATTTTGTATTTTTCTCGAATTGGTATAGCTTTCCCTCAGCTTACATAACTTTAGGTGTCTCAAGGCTACTTGTTTAGACTAGAGAATAGGGTGATCCGGTTTCTTGGTATCCTACTTGATGAGAACCTTTCGCTTAGAAACAATGAAACCATGATTACGATTAAGGCCTCACGGAGTTTCGGTATCATCCGAAAACTCAGACACATTTCCTGGATCTATTCTGAAGCTTCTTTTTTTCTGCCTTGTCCAGGCATATGTTTCGTATTCCCCATTGTATGGATGTCTACCTTTCCTTCTACGCTGCGGTCACTTTCTGTCATGCATAATAAAGCGCGGCGTCTGGTTATAAACACCAACCCTTCCTCACCAAAACGACTTAGAAACCAACAGTAAACTTACATTCTTTTATGTGCTTATTTTGTCTTCATCAGCTCCGTGTTAATCATCAAGAGTCACTTCAAAAAACTTCTGAACTTATCTTTGACTCCTCTCCATATAACCTTTGTTGTCTAAATAGTATCTAAGTTCCTCCTACCTCTACTATTCGGTCAGATTTCAACTCCCTCATTGCTTGTCAACAGGTCTGGAATTCCCTACCTTCTTCAGTGCAGAGATGCCACTCGTTTGGGGACCTTTAAAAGGATTCTTAAGGACCCTTTAGTTAAGAATCAAGTAGAATAGCACTTTGTTTTTATTTATTTATTATTTTTTATTCCTTTTCCTCTGAGGAGTTGGCGTCCCTTGAGTGTTTATTTCATGGTGCATGGTTGTCATCTCTGCGCTTTGACTCTCAGGTTTCAGGTATGTTCTCTTTTTAATCTTATATGTTATTTGGCTATTGTTCTCTTTTTTTGGTTGTTGCTTATATTTTTTTTTTGTATCCCTGGCCATAGAGCCTTTCGAGGGGGAAAAAGAGTATTGTATTTCTAATCTGTATTCATTGGTGAATAAAACTCTGAAACTCTGATGCAATTTAGTTTGTAACAATACTTTCAGTTTTGTTAGTCTAGTGTGTAATTTACTTTTATTAGTATAATTCCCTCTAGTTTTAGCGTTGATACACTATATCAGCTAATATATTCGCGCTTTGATTACGTTTTTTACTTTTAATGAAAAAATCAAATTGAAAATGTAAAAAAATAATTGCCAGTCAAAGGTTAGAACCCATAACTAGTTGATTGACCTTTAACTTTGCGCTAACTAATTCTTTATACTATGTCTGCATAAGCGCATCCCAACTTCTGCATGAGCATTTTCGAACTTATTCGATATAGTTCAGAATAGGTCATTTCACTTTAAGAACAGCTCAAAGATATATCTTAGAAATAGGGCATTTATTGGTATGCACAAAAAAAAGACAAAATAGTCTAGAGGGGAGAGAGAAAAAAAAGCTATGGTGATACATGACAATTTAGCTTGTAGCCAATTTATAGGCGTTTTAGTCTTAAAAAGCTAGCTCAGGAATTTCAAATTTAATTTTTTTCTTCAAACAAGAAATCAATGAAAGTTAATATCAAATTAGAATATAAAGTTGCTGTCATCAAATGTTCCTACAGTTCAACCACAAGTTTGTCCTCATTTTTAAACCAGTCCAGATAAGCGTAGAATCTTATTCCCCCCCCCCAAAAAAAAATCCTGAAATGATATTTTATCAATTTCATGAGAAACAGCATTACAGTGTGACAAAATAGGGGCGTCAAACTTTCTTTTTATGATCTCATTTATTGAGTCACTAAAAAAAAACCTCTTATTTCAAAGGAATGGTAGAAACATCTTTAAACACAAATTGGCCTCAACTGGAGCTCCAGTAAAAGTTTTACTTTGATAAACACTACTACAAGACAGACTCGTTCAAGCAAATCAAGGACAATCTCTGAATAAGTATGAATATGACTTAGGGTCCACTTTGAGAAGGAGTTGAGAAAAGAAGTGAGTAACAAACAGCCATTGATATTTAGAACACCCCGTGAAGTGTAAGGTTGAGAATGTCGAGAGAGTAGGAGATTCAATCTAATCGTGTCCAAGACATTCTTTACACAAATAGAATCAGCTTCATCGTACTTGACCTGCTATTAGGGCATACAAATCATCAGAAAGTGCTAGGTCATTTATAACAAAACGCCCTTTTCCCGTGAGATGAAGCTAAACCCTATGGCCAAAGCTTGTTCAAAAACTGGCAGAGAAAACTCTTTGGAGGTTGTGTAACGAGAAGTCTCAAGAATGGTTCTGTGTGGGCACTTAACATCACAGACCTTACTCTTCCATAGTTTATCCATAGAGACTACTTCTAGAACAAAGTGTTTGGTGGGTCTGAGCATCATTGTTAGACTTATGAAAGACATCATGAAAGAGATCAAAGCTATTTGTCAGTCGTTTTGTAAACATGTCATAGAAACGTTTGTTCTTTGCCCCATAAATTTTATGGAGCTAAATTAGGGTCATCAGTATAATTAGCTCAAGTGAAGGAGGAGGATTTCCAAAAACAAATAGTAGTTACAAACACAATGATCTACTTATGACCAAAATTTCGTATTTAGAAAAAATAAAATCGAAAGCTATTGGCGCATAAAACCTACCAGATTACCGCTTTGACTTTCGCACCGCAGAATGTGAGTCTTGCTTTGTATAAGTCAGATTTCCAATCTTTTTAACCCTTTTGTGATTTTAGTGACGAAATACTTTATGTGCTTATCTTTGTACTTTCGAAAGAACATTCTCTAACATGATACAACACAAAAGGAAATATACACATTTTTGCCATCGATATTCAAAACAATGTTTTTCAGAAGCCTCTCTAGTTAAGTCCATATTGTAACGCACTTCAACAAATTTTCCAGAATATACGTGAATACTGAACATACTTAGCCATTTTTTGCATCAGATGACTGGTGCACTAACATAAAAATTAAAAATTTTATGGTCTTAATCGAGTTGGCTTCTGAATATTTTAATTCAGTCAAAGATTTATGTTTAGGCTGTAAATTAAATTTAGTTTCTTTGTCAAATTTATAGGCTGCTTGTCTTTTGTAGGTAAGGTATTTAAAGATTTCATTAATAAATGTTGACAGTTTTGGATCTAACTTTGAAAATAAGCTTCCGAGAAATTTGGCAACGGACACGACAGATTATTGTCAATAGACTTGTCAATGTCCAAAACGCGTTTTATGAAAACAAATTAATTAGATACCTGTCGGATAGGAATCAATTTGACAAAGAACATTATATTTAACCTCTAGGTTGAAGAAAAAAAAAAAAAAACATAGTTACATTTTATTACTGCCATAGTACTCGTTTCGCTGGCTGGAGCAGAATTTTGTTATACCCAAAACAAAAGAACTTATCTAGAACTTTTATAAATATGAATTATTGCGGACCTCCCTCGAGGGTTTTTAACCACTATCACATGTAAACTGGCGCATTCACTTCATAAGGACTTATGGGGTGATGGGGGAAGTCAAGGTGGGAGGTTAATCCTACACTTTATTTTTTCATAACATTCTCTGCATGTTAATGTGTCAATCACAATTTTTATAAGCAGATTAAAAGAAAATGAGATACATTATTGGCGATTCAAATGTTGGTTGAAACAATGTGAGACAATCCCGTCGCTCGATACAATTTGCCCTACCCTCCCCTACCCCCCCCCCCATCAGTTAAGGTAAAACCAGCGCAATAGTGGCTACGTGATCTATTTGGGCTTAGCTGTTTATCCATTTATCGTTCAGAAAACGGAAACATGTTTCCTTGTAACTTTCTCTTATAGCACTGACGAAGGGAAGCGGTTCTTCTCCCAAAATATTCGTTTTATTTTGTCCAGTGTTTTCTGTCCTTAAAAAAGAAACATTCTTGATCTTCATTTCTTTAATTTATTTTTTGTTGAGTCTGAGGGACGTACAATTTTTTTCCGTTAAAATAAAAATAGTTTGACTTACTGTCTACTGTAACTTACAGTAAAAGTTTGACTTACTATACCATTCTAAAGTGAACAGACTACAAATTTTGAAAATTTATATTTCTATATGAACGATGTCGCCAACTAATATTGTTAGATGTCAATGTTCACAGTAAGCCCTTTACCGACAACAACTAAAACTTGTAGACGTACTGATCCACTACTTCCTTGCTGGACTTGGCTAGACTCATCAATGTCAGCTTCTTAAATATTCACTAATAAAATATTATTAGGTGGTCAAAGCTAAGTTTTATCTTTTCCTAATAAAGAATCAAGCGGAACTTGGTTTTGGGAACTTGGCAAGCTGAACTTGGAAACTTGGTTTCCGGAACTAAGCGGAACTTGGTTTTACTGACGTTTTATTTTATTACTTGTAATAAAATAAATCGTACAAGTTTAATTCAAATTAAATTATATCGTTGAGTTTGCCTCCTATTTTTCTTGCGTCTTATTTTTTTTTCTCAGATAAAACTACACCGTGGAGGTTTTCACCACAAAAACCTTAAAATATAATATGGTAAGAAATACTGATGTATATTTTTTAACTTTTACTACAACATAGTACATAAATAATAGTAATATCAGCGGTTTTGTTTTATTCCGCTCTTTTCTAATTTCAGTCGAGATGAAGAGGGCTGGGCTTAGTATTAAAGTGAACTGCATCAACATTTTTTGTAATAACAGAATCTTGTAGCCTGCAATGCGTTTTATAAAAAAAAAGATGCACAAGGCTAGTACAGAAATGAAATAAATAATTTTTTTTGTTATTAAAGAATCTTGCACTATATTAAATAACAATAATAATAGAAAAGGCTAGGGCTTACGCAACCTACACACAGAAAAGAGGACCCCCCCCCCCAAGTGATCAGAATCCAGGAGTCCCTTCTCTGAAAAATTTTAGAGAAGTGATCTAAATTGCTTATTTGTAAATAAAAAAAAAAAACAAATGGCACCTTCCTCTCTTAAGATTGGATCTACATTTCCCTATGTTATCATTAATCCAAAGCTGTCTTCAAGGGCGTATCTAGGATTTATGTTCAGGAGAGGGGGTGTACTTTTTCGGCAGGAAGGGGAGGGGAATACAAAAAATTAAAAAACGCATCAAAAGTTTATTTATATGTATTTTTATTACGTTTTTTTTTTTGGGGGGGGGGGTCAAAACCCGGTAACACGCCCCCCCCCTTGATGTTGCCTTTGTTGTTTTAGGTCCTATTTAACTTAATAAATTTGCTTAATTTATTTTGACTTAATTGAACAGCAAAACACGCCAAAAAAAATCGAAAACTAAAATTTCAACAATGAAAGATGGAAAATCTATTAGGTAGGTTGTTTGATACATTTTCCATCATAGTCAGTTTGTCTGAATTGATCGTAAACTTTTAGTTACGTTTTCAACTATTTTAAACAGGTATTTGCCCCCTTTATCGCAAATTGAAGACCATTCTTAAAAAAAAGAAAGAAATTACAATACGGTACGAAAGAATCATTATTCATTAGAACATCACAGGGATTATTGAAACTGTCACTTCAGATTAAAAGCACCAACTGTTAACTTCTTTCTAGAATGCTACGTGCAGCAAAAAGAAGAAAAATCATATCTCAGAAGTTGGAGTTGCAAGCAAAACAAAAAATCAAGCACTCATGCTGATTTGAAAAAAGAATTTATTTTGCTCAAATTTTATTACAAATTAATTACCGGCTAATTAGGGTTGACAATTCATGCTACCGTTTATCAAGTGGTTCATACCCTTCTTTTTCTATCTTCTCTTTAAACTTCAAGTAGTTTCGCTTCCTGTCAAAATGCTTCACCTGAAAAATATACATTGATCATAAAGGTTATCCTAATCATTTTATGTCCTCCACAAGCCTCCTACCTCTTATAAGTCCGTGAACCCTTTATAAGGACATAAGTTAGAATAGGGATAGAGAAACATTTTAGCACTTGTATTTGTAAATATCTCTAGAAATAAGCTCACCCGTTCTCTCTGGCGTACTGATCGGGCAGAAGATTGAGTGCCATGATGCTCAGACTTCAGTGCGAATGCTCAATTTTAGTGCCAGGGAGTAAAAAGATATCCTGAAGTAGACTGGGGTGGTTTCTTAATTTTAATTTATATTTATTTAATCTTTAACTTAGATTTATATTTAGTCATTACACGGTATCTTTGTTAGAATTTTATATGATGAAAAGTTCAGCATTAAATTGGATTAGATGTACAGAAATGACTATTGGTACAGGCTTTTATATGGAAAACACAAAACATTACTGGAAACCGTAAAAATTATCAAATTATGCGAGGATAGGTCCGCAGGCCTGCTCACACTTATTTTAGTCAGAGACAGCGCAATCACGCTGCCTAAGTAAAGAGCGACGTGGACATAACTGCAGAAAAACATGTGCAGTTGGATTCACAAAGCTAAAAGCCTAAAATTTAACCTGTTATTTTCAGATACCTTTCAGTAAGACAAGTAAACAATTGCATGACCACTTGACAATAATGAGAATAACACAAAAAAACAAAAAAAGAAGAAAAAAAAAAAAAAAAAAAAAAGCCTGGAAATCAGACTAAACAGACCAAAGCACAAAACCAGGTGAATCTCTTTCAGTGACAGCTTGAAAGGAAATCAGACATTTTTAGATTTCTTCGGCAGTTGCTGAAATATCTCTACATAAATTAGAACTGAGTTTCCAAATGCAATAAGATAAGATTTATTCATAATCAATAAATCATACAAGAAAATACATTGTGCTAATCCCCCAAAGGCTCCCAGGCCTGTAATAGAGGGGAATACATACCGTTTAAATCAAACACTAAATCAATAGAAAAACATTAAAATAGGCCTACATTGAATAATCCAATCAATACATACAATCCAACACAACACTCCTAATCCCCCTCGAAAGGCTCCATGGCCAGCCAACACAACACTCCTAATCCCCCTCGAAAGGCTCCAAAGTAAAAACTACTTTGGTGTCAAGAGCACGTGAATTGTTACCGCAACAACTCATTGCCACATTATTTTATTGGAGAAAAACTTGGATTTCAGAAAAACATTTCAGTTTTGTCGTAGAAGTTGACAACTCCAGAAATAGATTTGATATGCACGAAGCAACTATAAAATGATTGATTTTCATTAAAGATTGATTTTCATGGATCCCTACATCCACAAAAATTTCTTTTTTAGTTACCTACGTGACAGCCGTTGAAAAGTACCTATGTGGAAGTTCCATGTCAAGATGGCAAGATTTTCGAAGCCCCGTCCTTCAAAAAGGTTAGATAGGACTCTTATCCCTTTAAGACATGGGAAGGACACTAGCTCTTATACCTTGCCAAGTTTCATTAAGATCCGACAACTTCTTCAAACAAATGTCGATATGAAACAAATTTAGATACCTCCCCTTATCCTTCATGGAGTTCGGATCAAATCCTAATATTTAGAAGACATAATTAGGACAATAAACCTGGCTTCTCATTAGCTTTACTTGATATCTGATAACCCCCCTCTGGTAGATGTGCAAATCACAAGATGCCAGGACACCCCTACCCCCTCTCTATGATTAGAATGATGGATCTACCCGTCTTAGTCTAGTTCTGGGACCAAGTTTTACATGCAAACAGAATTTCAGAAAAAAAAACAAATAAAATAAAAATTTTATGAAACAAAATTCGGAATTTTGGATTTTGGTATTGATACTTTTCAAAATTATTTCTGTATTATAAACAAGCCCGAGATTATATGATCCTTCGAAGTTTCCGTTCGGAGCTGGGAGCGTTTCGCGTTGTTTCTTTTTAATACTATACAGTACAGTTTACTGAGTCCTACTGAGTCATATTCTTAGTAGGGGGCCTACCCCAGGATACTCAATACAGTTCCAGGTGATGGACAGGTAAACGTCCTACAGATATGTAGGGTGCCTTCATAGGAAGTACGTACTGAGGGAGGACCCAGTTCCTGGGGGTCCACAATTGAAACTGGGACGCCCTAACCCGGGGGTCTGAAATACAGGCGGAGGAGGAGGAAGGCCCTTCTGATGCACACCATGCAGGACCAACCGGCGTGTGGACATGTCCCGGTGGTTACACACCTTCCCCCAGCAATGGGAAAAATTAATCGGCATCGCAGACCACCGAACGAGAGGATGCCTTCCTAGAGTGACAACTGTGAAGGACAGACGATCCAGCTGCATGGACAATGACCTCTGCTAAGGGTAGAGAGGAGTGGCTTACCGTTACCCCGACAAATTAGCCATAAACTCCTTCTCTTAAATATAAATGATGAAAATGGCGAATAAGAAAGTAAGAACCCGTGCTACCGCGTCCGGGGTAACCAACGGTATGAGACCAAGAATTGCAAATTGCGAGAATGATATTGTTGATAATGAATATGATTTTGTTACCGCGTCCGGGGCAGCCGACGATCATTTATCCGATTGGACGACTCTCCAGTCAGAGAAGACTTCGTTTATCATAACCCCATAAACATATCTCTGACTAGGAACGCTAAACGTATGCACACTAGCCAAACCAGGAAAAAGGGAACTAGTCCTAAACGAGATGAACCGTTACCGCTGGGACATCGTTGGACTATCTGAGACTCACCTTCCCTCCACAGGAATAGAAAGAATAGACGACATCACACTCATCACGTCTGGAAGAAGTGATAGAGTCCACCGCCAAGGTGTCGGTTTCCTACTCTCCAAGTGAGCCAAACAGTCTCTTCTTGCCGTCCATCCTGTTTTTGAACGTATTATCACCATTCGTCTGAAAGGATCCATTGCCAACATGACCATAATACAAGTTTACGCCCCAGACTCGTCCCGGAGTGACCAAGAAGCCGAAGAATTTACAGCCAACTCCAACACACCGTTGACACTGCTCCCAAGAAAGATATTCTGTTCATGATTGGGGACTTCAACGCCTTTGTCGAACACTCCAATGATTGACTTGAAGACGTCACGGGCAAGTTCGGGCATGGACGGCAGAACCACAAGGGTGAAATGTCATCGACTTTTGTCGGGATAACGAACTTATTATAACGAGCACCATGTTCCGTCATAGAGAACAAAGGAGAATTACTTATAGATCCCCTGGCGGCCACACTGCATATATGATTGGTTCCATGATTGTCAGCAAGTGATGAATGTCCTCAGTACGGAGCACAGTCTCCATAGCAGGTTGCGATTTTGACTCGAATCAAGTGCTAATCATCTCTTAGCCCCGTTTGAGCATTTGGAAGCCCCACCAGCCTAAGAAAAGCTAACCAAGATATCGTCTCGGCCTGCTGAAAAACATAGAAACAAGGAACAGGTATAGAACAGCACTCTCAAACAAGTTGTCGAGAATCCAACCCATGGAAGTTCCAACCGCAGAAGAAATTAACCGATTGGTCGACGAAAGTGCATCCATCATCAGAGAAACTGCCAGTGAAATCCTGGGAATTAAGACCAATTCGGATAAACCGTGGATCACCCCCGAAATTATTGATCTATGTGTGCAGAAGCGCGCTCATGCTAACAAGGTAGATCGACAAAGAAAGGACGAGTACAAGAGGCTGAAGCGCCTAGTAGAAAAGAAAATCCGGCAAGCTCTACGACACTACGTCAATGACAAATGTTGTGAGTGTAAAGAAGCCTTTCAAAAAGGTAATAGCCACTTCATGTACATGGAAGTCCGTGAACTGTCAAAAAAAGTACTCGGACGCTCCTACACTGTTTAGATAAACATGGGCTCCAAATCACGGACTCCGAGGGAAGACGAGAACGATGGAAGGATCACTTCAGCGAAAAAATGAACCCCACAACAACGCCGACCCGAACATCTTACTATCTTTCCCACTACCGCAGTACCCAGTAGACCCAAGCCCTCCTCCACTAAGAGATGTAGTACTCTCAGCAATAAAATCTCTAAAAACTAATAAAGCCCCAGGCCCAGATGGGCCTGGGGCTTCAGTCAGAACTATTAAAAGCAGGCCCAGAAGAACTGGTCGATATCTATCACAAAGTCATAACAAGTGTCTGGGAAACGGGCCACTTCCCCAGATCTTGGGCGAAAGCCAGCATCGTCCCCCTTTTTAAAAGGGGAGAAAAGGGCGAATGTAACAACTACAGACCAATAAGTTTAACTAGCCAACCGGCGAAGATTCTTACAAAAATACTCCTTGACCGTCTGAAATCTCTGACAAACCATATCTTAGAGGAATACCAAGCAGGCTTTCGAAAAGACCGCTCTACCATAGACCAGAGTTTCTCCACTCAGCAAATGATGGAGAAGTAAATCGAGTTTGCGAAAGAGCTGCTACTACTCTTCATTGATTTCAAGCAGGCTTTTGACTTGATAAGGCGAGATGGATTATGGCACTTCCTGCTACACTATGGAGCCCCTGAAAACATAGTAATCCTGATAAGAGACATGTATTCACATTTCGTCAGCCAAGTCCAGACGCCC
Source organism: Artemia sp. Qi Xiang Cuo (assembly GCF_049724085.1). Classification (NCBI taxonomy): domain Eukaryota; kingdom Metazoa; phylum Arthropoda; class Branchiopoda; order Anostraca; family Artemiidae; genus Artemia; species Artemia sp. Qi Xiang Cuo. The sequence continues at coordinate 27,682,962 of NC_142800.1, forward strand.
AAGGGATTGACAGAGGAGTTTGTGACATAAGCGGGCGTTCTTCAAGTTCGCCTCTTGTCACCCCGCCTCTTTAACCTATTCCTCAACGCAGCGCTATCATTTGCTGAAACTGTTGACGGTGCAGAGATTGGAGGGAAGCTTATCGACATACTGGCATACGCAGATGACGTCGAGAAACTTAATAGTCAAGAGCATATACTCCAAGCTGACACCGACAAACTAGTGTCAGCAATCGAGACCTTAGGGATGGTCGTTAATACAGACAAAACTTAGGTTGTGTGGATGTCTAGAGACCCTGCTTCAAGGAACGTGTAGCTAACAATAAAAGGAGAGCCAGTAGAAAATGTTGACTCCTTTGTCTACCTAGGGAGCCTCCTAACTTCTGATAACGACTTCTCGAAATCGATCAAACGAAGACTCGGCCTGGCATGCGCCAGCTTCAAGAACCTCTTGCCAATCTGGAAAAACAAGACTCTGTCAACTTCTCTGAAGGCGCGACTCTTCAACTCTCTCATAATCCCAATAGCTTTATACTCAAGTGAAACTTGGTCAATAAAGGCTCGTGATGAGCGAAGAATCTCCGCTTTTGAAACTGAATGCCTTAGACGCATTGCGGGGATTACCTACACTGATTGAGTCTCAAATGAAGTCCTCCGAGAACTACTCCGTTATCCCCGCACCATCATAGACCGGGTCAGAAGCCAACAACTCCTCTGGCTTGGCCATATCCAGTGAATGTCGGCCAGCCAGCTTCCAAAAATCACATTCAAAGAACGGGTTCACGGCACGCGCCCCAGAGGCCGACCTCGTAAGAGATGGACCGACAATTTTCCGGCCCATAACCTCCCCCATCTACTTCGTCTAGAACCAGACAGATCGAACTACCGTCGCCACATTCATCATTTGCTCAGAAGAGAAGAAGTCCCAACACAGCCACAAAGGCCGGACGGGACTTAAGTCAAGTAAGTCAAGTACAGTAACAAAACGACAAAAGTGGTAAACCTTGGAGAAATTGGAAAAAATCATAACCTGTATGCACATGGTGTCTTACGATTTAATTCAAAATCCCCTGAATATGCCCTGAAAATTTCAACTGGATACCCTTAGCTGTTCCTAAAATATTGCAGATACGCCCTTTTGACAATCTAGATATACATACTTCTTTTGATTTGATTTCTTTTCTTGTCTTTGGTTTGGGTAGTGTCATTGGATAGTCTTTTACCTTTTGATATCGTTATAGTTTTAATGAAGATCTAAAATTTTTAATTTTCAATCGAATGAGCCCCCTTCCAAGTTTCCACGGCAACTCCGAGTTTCTCGAAGTGGGCCAGGGAAAGATGCATTGAAGTAACATCATTCTTTACTTAAGCAGCGCTATTGAGCAGCCTGCTACTGTATAGTGCAATAAAGGTACTACAAAAAAGTAGGCGACCTTGAACATTTTGGAATAAAAGTGGGTCTTTACCATTAGATATAGAAAAATGAAATTATTAAGAGACCCAAAATAATATCACTATCCCGAGGAAAACCGGATCAAATTCACCATTAAAATGCTGAGGAAAGGGGGGAAGCTAAAAAATTTATGTCGTTATAATACGTAGAAAAGGAAATGAAAGTAAAAATGGCCCATCACCTATATAACGGGGGATTATTGGATATTCCTCTATGATGTTTAAAGTGGGCGGAATTAAGTATGAAAGACAACAAGATATTTTAGTGAGTGAGGTATCCTTTCTATGGGTTTCTTGGTCATAGATAACAAATTAAAAAACAAAACAAGTTCTTTCAACTGAAAGTAAGGAGCAACATTAGAACTTAAAACGAACATAACTTATTCCATATTGAAGGGAGGGTCTCCCTGCTTCATACCCTCACTCGTTACGCTAAAGTTTGAAGGTTCATGGAGAGTCAAACAATATGGGCATCGAAATCCACCTTTATGCATCTCCCCCTCCTTCCTGCACGATGCCACCCTACCCCTCATTTATGATAGCTGTAGGAACTTCGTGAATGTTCCTACTGACCGTGCCACAGTGAACGAAGGCACCACCGTGCGAAATTAACTCCTCTGCAATTGGAAAGCTTAATATATAGTTTTTTGATACTTCTAAATCTTTTGGCTATCCTAGAATCTTCAATCGATAGCAACTTCGTCCTCTTTGGGGCAAAATCGTAGTTTGGAGCCAAACAATGACAAAAAAACTTTACTTTCCCGTTGCAAGATCTTTTTGGTCACTTAATAAGGACACTAAAACTTTTAATTTCCGTTCGAATGAGCTTTCTCTCGATCTTCTAGGACCATTGATTCGATAAAATTACCCCTGGAAAAAAACACGCCTTCGTGATATTCCCCATTTTTGTGTATCGAAACTTAAAACCTCTAGAGTAGGGTTCTGTGATATGCTGAATCTAATGGTGTGATTTTCATTAAGATCATTTCAGATTTTTGGGGACGTGTCCCCCTGTTTCCAAAATTGGCCAATTTTCTCAGGTTCCTAGCTTTTAAGTGTTAACATTAAATTTAATGGACTATATACACTTGGAATCTATTGTAATATATTAATTGCTCGTAGCTTTTAAGTGTTAACATTAAACTTAATGGACTATATACACTTGGAATCTATTGTAATATATTAATTGCTCGTAGCTTTTAAGTGTTAACATTAAACTTAATGGACTATATACACTTGGAATCTATTGTAATATATTAATTGCTACCAAAATTGTTTTTTTTAGAGTTTTGGGTACTCGGCCCTCAAAAGGTAAAAGTACGTATCTACACTTTTCATTATTTCGATAAATCACGGCTCAAAGTTTGAGTACTTTTGAGAGCTTCAAATACGGTTTACGGTGAAACTGGACACTGGCTAATTCTGGAAATTAGTTAAATAGGTAAACAAATATGGGGATTTCATATTTTTAAGTAAAATTTTCTATTATTACTGCCCCGAAGCCTGAAACAGTAGATACGTACTTTTACCATTGGACCGTTACTCATATAAAGAGGCGCTCTCAAAAGGTAAAAGTGCGTATATGACATATACGTACTTTTACCTTTGACTCGAGACTCGAATTCGAATGAAGTCCCAAAGGTAAAAGTCTGTATAAAACATAAAACGCACTTTTACTCTGCCCAAAACCCCGTATCTATGACGTATACCGAAGGTAAAACCACGTATGAAGCATGTACAACAAGTCATTTTTTTATTCAAATAATTAGAAGTTAAAAAATAAAAAAAATAAAAATAAATCACTGAAATACTGCAGGCAGCTAAGAAACACAGCCGTGCTTCAGCAAATCGACAGAAGCTGTTGATGAAGGCATAGTGCGCCAAAATGTACGGCGATTCTCATTCATAAAAGGTACAAGTTTTTCTAAGATGGCCTTTTTCTTTTCTGGCTTTACCCCCCTTGCGCCAAGAATCGGATCTGGCAAAGGATACTTTGCCTCTTTGATTGTACTAACCAGCTTTTTTGGCACAAAACTTAGACTCTTTTCTTCACCCTCAGGGCTAGTTTTATAGAACAGTTCTGTTTTCCCTTCTTAAAACAGACCTCACTGAACTCATCAATGGTCACGCCCAAGTTCTTCATGACGATGCCAGGAGCTTTTAAGCTTTTCCACTGGCAAAAGTCTTCTATGTCCATTTTCACGGCTTTCGTGAATTTTCTACTTTTTTCTATGGTGTCGCACAAATCCTCAAAGTCAAGAACATCCCTTTTTCGAATTCGAGACTCAATCGATCCGTGTATGGAGTCAGCCCCCATGTGCGTATGGCCTTTCACTAGACACTTGATACGAATCGTTTCAGGTCCTCCTTCACTGTTGACTATCAGTACAAATTCACTAAAAATTGTCCAATTTTTGTTCTGGGCACAGCAATTGTCAGTATAAAAAATGAAGTGCAAGATATCCCTATTCATCTTTAAGACCTTGTGGAAGGCACTACCTATATCAGGTGCATCACGTCCTTGTCGAGATTCGTTCCAAACAACGCAAAGGTTCTGGTTTTGTTGGGTGGCCTTAACGGGGGCAAACGTCTCATTAAAACACACGAGTCTTGATAGAAAAAAGGCCTCCTTTCTGCTGTGCATGATGGGAAGCAATAACACTTTTTGTAGGTCCACGGTGAACAACATGGTAGTTGAATCTTTTTCGTATTTCTGCTTATCTTCAGAAAATGCTTTTGAAACCTGTTCAACAAGATCTATGTGCTTTCTGTACAGTTCAGTCTCTTTCTCGGTTGCCTCACCATTTGTACCAGGAGTTCTCGCAGCCCCTACTTTCTCTTTTAATAGTGTGCAAATGTCACAGCTGTCACTTTGGGGCATGCACAATGATACTTTCATACCATTAAGAATCTTCCTATATGTCTCATCACAGATTTTATTTGCTGGATATTTTTCATTAAAGTCTTCTGCCATAAATTTGTAGCTCAAATCACGAGAAAGGTACCGAACATAGTAGTAAGGGTATAATAGATTGAAAACCTACAAAAAAAACTACATGAATATGCGTGTAGTTTAACCGGTACATTGGCTTACCAGGGTCAGTCACCTATTACTACGAACGGTACATGCCTTACCAGACGGGTTTTCTGAGGTAACACCCATTTTTTTGGGGTCAATCGGTGAGAGAGAGCGGCGGTTGGTCCATATATGGTGACCTGATTAGTTGGTTTTTTAAAAAACTTGGCAAGGTATAATGTACTCAAGCAAAAACCCTATAAAATGTTCATACACTACATTCCAATTTTCATTATGTTTTAACACATTGTTTATAGTACACCTACGCCTGAGGCATGAATATGCGTGTAGTTTAACCGGTACATTGACTTACCAGGGTCAGTCACCTGTAACTTGATTAGTAGGTTTTTTTTGTTTTTTTTTAAACTTGGCAACGTATAAGAGACGACTTTTATTTTTTTTTAACTGGTATTTTTTCAATGAAGCCCATAGCACTTTGCAGAAACCCGTGAATGTAGGACTGAAAGTCCATTCGTACTATATCTGAATCCAATTACTAATCAAGTTAGTGTGACCGCCATTTTTTGATCTGGTTAAGTGGGTATAATCTGGTTTGGTTCGTTATTGCGAGAGGCTTACTCAATTTACATCTTAGTGTTAACTGGATGATCTAATTGCGTAGGTACTATAGGAACATTTGAAGGTGGAGAAAAAAGGGGTAATTAGTGATTGGATAATTTTAACAAGAAATGACTGAAAAGTGTTTTGGAGGAGATGGAATGAATGTGTACCGTATAATACACAAGTGATGATTTGCACAGTGTTGTCAATTTTAAATAGTTTAGAAATAAAAAAAATTAACATGAAATGGCTGAAAAGTGTTTTGAGGGAGTTGAGTTGCACGAGGGTTGACTTGCACGAGGGTTCAGTTACATGAGGATTCAGTTACACGGGGATTAGTTAAATGGGGGTGAGTAGCAGGGAGGTTCATTTGTAGGGGGTTTCGGTTATACAGGGGTTCAGTTACATGGGGGGTTCAGTTGCACCGGGGGTATCTGCTATAAAAAACACTTCATTCTAAACAAATACGAACATTTTGAAAAGCAGACAAAAAATTGGACACTATAATCAGAATTATTTGATTAACATTTAAAAAGGGGTAATGAGTTATGTGATCTGTATAATACACTAGTGATGTTTGATAAGTATTGTCAATTTAAAATAGGATCTAACGTTCCCTTCGTTTCCCCATTTTTGAGGGCAGGGAGGGGTCAATTTTGGAGGGAAAACATCTGCATCAAGGGGAAGGCTCAGAGACCCTTCGTTCCCACATTTCCGAGGGCAGGGGTGGGGGAGAAGGTGATAGTATTCCAATACAATAATTCAAGCATAATAGAATTTATGCTCCTAGTAGAAGCTCGTAAAGCCCGTCCCCCTCCCCGCGCTAGGATTATTGCCTGGCTGTACCTCTAAATACAGAGAATTAAGGTGATAGTATTCCGATACAATAAGTCAAGTATAATAGAATTTATGCTCCTAGTGGAACCTCGTAAAACCCTTTCCCCTCACCCCCACTAGGATTATTGCCAAGCAGTGACAATGGATATAACATCTAAATACAGAGAATTAAGGTGATAGTATTACGATACAATAAGTCAAGTATACTAGAATTTATGCTCCTAGTGGAAGCTCGTAAAACCCTTCCCCCTCCCCGCGCTAGGATTATTGCTTAGCTATTACAATGGATATTACCTCTAAATACATAGACTTAAGGTGATAGTATTCCGATACAATAAGTCAATTATAATAGAATTTATGATCCTAGTGGAATCTCGTAAAACCCTTCCCCCTCCCCGCGCTAGGATTATTACCTGGCTGTGTCAATGGAGGCTGTGACAATGGATATTACCTCTAAATATAGAGAATTAAGGTGATAGTATTCCGATACAATAAGTCAAGTATAATAGAATTTATGCTCCTGGTGGAAACTCGTAAAACCCTTCCCCCTCCCCGCACTAGGATTATTGCCTGGCTGTGTCAATGGATATTACCTCTAAATACAGAGAATTAAGGTGATAGTATTCCGATACAATAAGTCAAGTATAATAGAATTTATGCTCCTAGTGGAAACTCGTAAAACCCTTCCCCCTCCCCGCGCTAGGATTATTGCCTAGCTGTGACAATGGATAAGCACTAGTAGATAGAGTGTTAAAAACATCAGAATCGACTTCAGAGGACATGTTATATCACGGGAAGAGGTTTTGAAAATCCCCCTTCCCCCCAAACTCAAAATTTTCCAAAATTATACTTTAGAAGCTTTTAAGTTATTTCTAATGCACTATTAGATACAGTGCTAAAATCATCAGAATCGACTTCAGAGGACACGGTATATCACGGGAAGAGGTTTTGAAAATCCCCCTCCCCCCAAACTCAAAATTTTCCAAAATTCTACTTTAGAAGCTTTTAAAATATTTCTAAAGCACTAGTAGATAGAGTGCTAAAAACATCAGAACCGACTTCAGAGGACATGTTATATCACGGGAAGAGGATTTGAAAATCCCCTCCCCCCCAAACTCAAAATTTTCCAAAATTCTACTTTAGAAGCTTTTAAGATATTTCTAAAGCACTAATAGATACAGTGCCAAAAACATCAGAATCGACTTCAGAGGACACGTTATATCACGGGAAGATGTTTTGAAAATCAACCTTGCCCCCCCCCCCCAAACTCAAAATTTTCCTAAATTTTACTTTAGATGCTTGTGTGTGTCTCTTTGGGCTTTTTGTGTCTCTTCGGACTGTGTGCATGTCTCTACAAATGTAGAAAAACCCGTGTGGGTGACTTGAAATAAAAAAAATTTAAAAAGAAATGACTGAAAAGTGTTATTCTTTGGTTCAAATGTAGAAAAAACCCGTGTGAGTGAGTTGAAATAAAAATTTTTTTTAACAAGAAATGACTGAAGTGTTTTGGAGGAGATGACTTGATTGACAGAAGGATGTATTAGCGAAGTTATAGTGGAGGGCGATAATTTCTTCCAAGTTAAGGTTATAAGAAACAAATTCTCCGTATATTGGTGTGGGTTGGCAGTTTACGCACTAATATCAATGTCATTAATGATTATAATTTAACTTTCACCCAGTTTATCCAATTGGTATCCAAACACTTCATGATAAAAAAATAGTTTTGGACAAGAAAAAAAATTAAAATAATGTCATGAAATCATTTTGTACACTCAGAGAAGTGTTTTTTTTTTTGTTTGTTTTTTTTTTGGGATTTGTTATTTTTTTGTGTGTGTGTGTGTGTGTGTAAGTTTTTGTGTTTGTGTGTAAGTTTTTGTTTTTTTGTGTGTGTTTTTGTTTTTGTGTTTTTGTGTGTGTGTGTGTGTGAGTTTTTATGCATGTGTAAGTTGTTTTTTTTTGTGTGTCTGTAAGTTTTTTTTGTGTGTGTGTGTAAGTTTTTGTGTGTGTGTGTATCTTTTTGTGGGTGTGTAAGTTTTTGTGTTTGTATCAGTTTTTGTGTGTGTGTGTGTGTGTGTGTGTGTGTAAGTTTGTGTGGGGGCAAGAAAAAAAAACTAAAATAATGTCATCAAATCATTTTCAACACTCAGAGAAGTTTTTTTTGTGTGTGTAAGGTTTTATTTGTGGATGTGTTAGTTGTGTGTGTGTGTAAGTTTTTTTTTGTGTGTGTTAGTTTTTTTTTTTGTGTGTGTTAATTTTTTTTTGTGTGTGTGTCTGTGTGAGTTTTTATGTGTGTGTAAGTTTTTTTTTGTGTCTGTAAGTTTTTTTTTTGTGTGTGTGTGTAAGTTTTTTTGTGTGTGTGTAAGTTTTTGCGTGAGTGTAAATTTTTGTGTGTGTATGTATTTTTTTGTGGTTGTTTCATATTTTGTGTGTGTGTTAGTTTTTTTTTGTGTGTGTGTGTGTAAGTTTGTGTGTGTGTGTGTGTGTGTAAGTTTTTGTGTGTGTGTCAGTTTCTGTGTGTGTGTGTGTGTGTGTGTGATTTTTGACCATAAACTCTAGTTTAATATATAAAAATTATGGAAAATACAATTCTATCGTTCAAATGTGAAACTTAGTTCCATTCTCTGGTTCAAATGCAGAAAAACCCGTGTGGGTGAGTTGAAATAAAAAAATTTAACAAGAAAGGACTGAAAAGTGTTTTGGGGGAGATGGTTTGATTGGCAGAAGGATGTATTGGTGAAGTTATGGTGGAGGGCGACAAAGTCTTCAAAGTCAAGGCTATAAGAAAAAAAAGTTCTGGATATTTTTGTAAGTTTGTAGTTTACGCACTAATATCATATCAGTAACGATTCGAGGATGTTTCCCCATTTATCGATAATCAGGCAATTTTCTCAAGCTCTTGGTCAGAAATAGAGGCTGTTTCCAAAGATTTAGAATAAGATAAAAATTGTCAGGTGTGGCTCCCCGCGCTAGGATTATTGCCTAGCTGTGACAATGGATATTACCTCTAAATACAGAGAATTAAGGTGATAGTATTCCGATACAATAAGTCAAGTATAATAGAATTTATTCTCCTAGTGGTACCTCGTAAAACCCTTCCCCCTCTCCCGCACTAGGATTATTGCCTAGCTGTGACAATGGATATTACCTCTAAATACAGAGAATTAAGGTGATAGTATTCCGATACAATAAGTCAAGTATACTAGAATTTATGCTCCTAGTGGAAGCTCGTAAAACCCTTCCCCTTCCCCGCGCTAGGATTATTGCCTAGCTATGACGATGGATAAGCACTAGTAGATAGAGTGCTAAAAACATCAGAATCGACTTCAGAGGACATGTTATATCACGGGAAGAGGTTTTGAAAATCCCCCTTCCCCCCAAACTCAAAATTTTCCAAAATTCTACTTTAAAAGCTTTTAAGTTATTTCTAAAGCACTAATAGATACACTGCTAAAAACATCAGAATCGACTTCAGAGGACACGTTATATCACGGGAAGAGGTTTTGAAAATCCCCCTCCCCCCCAAAGTCAAAATTTTCCAAAATTCTACTTTAGAAGCTTTTAAAATATTTCTAAAGTACTAGTAGATAGAGTGCTAAAAACATCAGAACCGACTTCAGAGGACATGTTATATCACGGGAAGAGGTTTTGAAAATCCCCCTTCCCCCAAACTCAAAATTTTCCAAAATTCTACTTTAGAAGCTTTTAAGATATTTCTAAAGCACTAATAGATGCAGTGCTAAAAACATCAGAATTGACTTCAGCGGACACGTTATATAACGTGACGAGGTTTTTAAAATCCCCCTTCCCCCCCCCAAACTCAAAAGTTTACCCAATTGTTCGTTAGAAGGGTGTGGGTGTCGCGTTGGGCTTGTTTTGCCTCTTCGGTCTGTGTGGATGTCTCTACAAATGTAGAAAAACCCGTGTGGGTGAGTTGAAATAAACAAAATTTAACAAGAAATGACTGAAAAGTGTTATTCTTTGGTTCATATGTAGAAAAAACCCGTGTGAGTGAGTTGAAATAGAAATTTTTTTTAACAAGAAATGACTGAAAAGTGTTTTGGAGGAGATGGCTTGATTGACAGAAGGATGTATTAGCGAAGTTATAGTGGAGGGCGACAATATCTTCAAAGTCAAGGCTATAAGAAAAAAAAGTTCCGAATATTTTTGTCGGTTTGTAGTTTACCCACTAATATCAATATCAGTAATGATTCTATTTGAACTTTCTCCAAGTTGATCAAATTGGTCTCTAAATGGTTCATGATAAAAAAAATAGTTTGGGACAAGAAAAAAAACTAAAATAATGTCATTAAATCATTTTAAACACTCAGAGGTTTTTTTTTGTGTGTAAGTTCTTGTGTGTGTATCTGTAAGTTGGGTGTGGGTAAGTTTTTTTTTTTGTGTGTAAGTTTTTTTGTTTTTTTTGTGTGTGTGTAAATTTTTTTTTGTGTGTGTGTGTGTGTCAGTTTTTATGTATGTGTAAGTTTTTTTTTTGTGTCTGTGAGTTTTTTTTGTGTGTGTGTGTAAGTTTTTGTGTGTGTGTGTAAGTTTTTGCGTGCATGTAAATTTTTGTGTGTGTGTGTTAGTTTTTTTGGGTGTTTAATTTTTTGTGTGGTTGTTAGTTTTTGTGTGTGTGTGTGTGTGTAATTGTGTGGTGGGACAAGAAAAAAAACTAAAATAATTTAGTTATATAATTTTAACAAATAATAGAAGTTTTTTTTTTTGTGTAATTTTTTATGTTGGGTTTTGTTTTTATTTTGGGTGGGTGTGTAAGTTTTTTTTGTTGAGGCAAGTTTTTTTTTGTGTGTGTAAATTTTTTTTGTCTGTGTGTGCGTGTGTGAGTTTTTATGTGTGTGTAAGTTTTTTTTTTGTGTGTGTGTGTGTAAGTTTTTTTTTGTGTGTGTGTGTAAGTTTTTGTGTGTGTGTGTAAGTTTTTGTGTGTGTGTAAGTTTTTGCGTGCGTGTAAATTTGTGTGTGTGTGTAAGTTTTTTTGGGTGTGTTAGTTTTTGTGTTTGTGTTAGTTTTTGTGTGTGTGTGTGTGTGTGTTTAAGTTTGTGTTTGTGTGTGTGTGTTTGTGTGTATGTGTGTGATTTTTTATCTGTGTGTGTCAGTTTCTGTGTGTGTGTGTGTGTGTGTGTGATTTTTTACCATAAACTCTAGTTTCCTGTAAGAAAATTATTGAAAATACAATTCTATCGTTCAAATGTGAAACTTAATTCCATTCTCTGGTTCAAATGTAGAAAAACCCGTGTGGGTGAGTTGAAATAAAAAAAATTAACAAGAAATGACTGAAAAGTGTTTTGGGGGAGATGGTTTGATTGGCAGAAGGAGGTATTGGTGAAGTTATAGTGGAGGGCGACAAAGTCTTCAAAGTCAAGGCTATAAGAAAAAAATGTTCTGGATATTTTTGTAAGTTTGTAGTTTACGCACTAATATCATATCAGTAACGATTCGAGGATGTTTCCCCATTTATCGATAATCAGGCTATTTTCTCAAGCTCTTGGTCAGAAATAGAGGCTGTTTCCAAAGATTTAGAATAAGAAAAAAATTGTCAGGTGTGGGACTCAAACCTACGACCCCATATAGGGTTGATGTTAGTGCTGTCAGTCAAAAGCTATGACCTTGAGAAAAGAGCTTGAGAAAATTGCCTGACTATCGAAAAGTGGGGGAAACATCCCCCAACCGTCAACCGGACTGCCCCCTGCCCGCGAGGTATCGTTTATGATTAATACAATCTGCACAATCGGCATTAATTTATTTAATTTTTTTAAGTATAATTAAGACAAGGTGTCGGGCAGCGACTGCCCCACTGCGAAAATAACCTTAAAAAAAATTTAATAAAGCTATGTCGACTTTGCCTATTTTATTCAACATATACGAGAAAGCGCTGGAGGGGAGCATTCCTGTCGACTTTTGGGGGATGTTTCCCCATTTTTCGATAGTCAGGCAATTTTCTCAAGCTCTTTTCTCAAGGTCATAGCTTTTGACTGACAACACTAACATCAACCCTATATGGGGTCGTGGGTTTGAGTCCCACACCTGACAATTTTTTCTTATTCTAAATCCTTGGAAACAGCCTCTATTTCTGACCAAGAGCTTGAGAAAATTGCCTGATTATCGATAAATGGGGAAACATCCTCGAATCGTTACTGATATGATATTAGTGCGTAAACTACAAACTTACAAAAATATCCAGAACATTTTTTCTTATAGCCTTGACTTTGAAGACTTTGTCGCCCTCCACTATAACTTCACAAATACATCCTTCTGCCAATCAAACCATCTCCCCCAAAACACTTTTCAGTCATTTCTTGTTAAATTTTTTTATTTCAACTCACCCACACGGGTTTTTCTACATTTGAACCAGAGAATGGAACTAAGTTTCACATTTGAACGATAGAATTATATTTTCCATAATTTTCTTATAGGAAACCAGAGTTTATGGTTAAAAATCACACACATACACACACACACAAAAACTAACACAAACAAACAAACACACACACACACACACACACACACACACACACACACACACACACACACACACAAAAACTTACACAAACACAAAAACTTACACTCCCACAAAAACTTACACACACACACAAATTTACATACACGCAAAAACTACACACACATAAAAACTTACACACACACACAAACACACACAAACACAAAAAAAAACTTACACACAAACAAAAAAAAAAAACTTACACACACACATAAAAACTTACACACACACACACACGCAAAAAAAATTTACACACACACAAAAACTACACACACAAAAAAACTTACATACACACACACACACACACACAACTTCCACATACACAAACAAAAACTTCCAAAAAAAAAAAATTCCCTGAGTGTTGAAAATGATTTCATGACATTATTTTAGTTTTTTTTCTTGTCCCCACACAAACTTACACAAACACACACACACAAAAACTTACACAAACACAAAAACTTACACACCCACAAAAACTTACACACACACACAAAAATTTACATGCACGCAAAAACTTACACAAACACACAAAAACTTACACACACACACAAAAAAAACTTACAGACACACAAAAAAAACTTACACACACATAAAAACTGACATACACGCACACACACAAAAAAAAATTTACACACACACAAAAAAACAAAAAAAATTACAAACACAAAAAAAAAACTTACACACACCCAACTTACAGAAACACAAACAAAAACTTACACACAAAAAAAAAACCTCTCTGAGTGTTGAAAATGATTTCATGACATTATTTTAGTTTTTTTTCTTGTCCCAAACTATTTTTTTATCATGAACCGTTTAGAGACCAATTTGATCAACTTGGAGAAAGTTCAAATAGAATCATTACTGATATTGATATTAGTGGGTAAACTACAAACCGACAAAAATATACGGAACTTTTTATTCTTATAGCCTTGACTTTGAAGATATTGTCGCCCTCCACTATAACTTCGCTAATACATCCTTCTGTCAATCAAGCCATCTCCTCCAAAACACTTTTCAGTCATTTCTTGTTAAAAAAAATTTCTATTTCAACTCACTCACACGGGTTTTTTCTACATATGAACCAAAGAATAACACTTTTCAGTCATTTCTTGTTAAATTTTTTATTTCAACTCACCCACACGGGTTTTTCTACATTTGTAGAGACATACACACAGTCCGAAGAGACACAAAAAGCCCAAAGAGACACACAAAAGCTTCTAAAGTAAAATTTTGGAAAATTTTTAGTTTGGGGGGGAAGGGGAATTTTCAAAACATCGTCCCGTGATATAAAGTGTCCTCTGAAGTCGATTCTGATGTTTTTAGCACTGTATCTATTAGTGCTTTAGAAATATCTTAAAAGCTTCTAAAGTAGAATTTTGGAAAATTTTGAGTTTGGGGGAAGGAGGATTTTCAAAACCTCTTCCCGTGATATAACATGTCCTCTGAAGTCGGTTCTGATGTTTTTAGCACTCTATCTACTAGTACTGTAGAAATATATTAAAAGCTTCTAAAGTAGAATTTGGGAAAATTTTGACTTTGGGGGGTAGGGGGATGTTCAAAACTTCTTCCCGTGATATAACGTGTCCTCTGAAGTCGATTCTGATGTTTTTAGCACTGTATCTATTAGTGCTTTAGAAATATCTTAAAAGCTTCTAAAGTAGAATTTTGGAAAATTTTGAGTTTGGGGGGAAGGGGATTTTCAAAACCTCTTCCCGTGATATAACATGTCCTCTGAAGTCGATTCTGATGTTTTTAGCACTCTATCTACTAGTGCTTATCCATTGTCATAGCTAGGCAATAATCCTAGCGCGGGGAAGGGGAAGGGTTTTACGAGCTTCCACTAGGAGCATAAATTCTATTATACTTGACTTATTGTATCGGAATACTATCACCTTAATTCTCTGTATTTAGAGTTAATATCAATTTTCACAGATATACAATAATCCTAGTGCGGGAGAGGGGGAAGGGTTTTACGAGGTTCCACTAGGAGCATAAATTCTATTATACTTGACTTATTGTATCGGAATACTATCACCTTAATACTCTGTATTTAGAGGTAATATCCATTGTCACAGCTAGGCAATAATCCTAGCGCGGGGAGCCACACCTGACAATTTTTATCTTATTCTAAATCTTTGGAAACAGCCTCTATTTCTGACCAAGAGCTTGAGAAAATTGCCTGATTATCGATAAATGGGGTAACATCCTCGAATCGTTACTGATATGATATTAGTGCGTAAACTACAAACTTACAAAAATATCCAGAACTTTTTTTTCTTATAGCCTTGACTTTGAAGACTTTGTCATCCTCCACTATAACTTCACCAATACATCCTTCTGCCAATCAAACCATCTCCCCCAAAACACTTTTCAGTCCTTTCTTGTTAAATTTTTTTATTTCAACTCACCCACACGGGTTTTTCTGCATTTGAACCAGAGAATGGAACTAAGTTTCACATTTGAACGATAGAATTGTATTTTCCATAATTTTTATATAGGAAACTAGAGTTTATGGTCAAAAATCACACACAAACACACACACACAGAAACTTACACACACATAAAAACTTACACACACACACACACACACACAAACTTACACACACACACACACACAAAAACTTACACAAACACAAAAACTTACACACCCATAAAAACTTACACACGCACACAAAAATTTACATGCACTCAAAAACTTACAAACACATAAAAACTTACACACACACACAAAAAAAAAACTTACAGACACAAAAAAAAAAAATTACACACACATAAAAACTCACACACACACACACACACACAAAAAAAATTTACACACACAAAAAAAAAAACATACACACAAAAAAAAAAACTACCACACACACACAACTCACACAAACACACAAAAAAAATAACACACAAAAAAAAACACTTCTCTGAGTGTTGAAAATGATTTCACGACATTATTTTAGTTTTTTTCTTGTCCCCCACAAACTTACACACACACACACACACACACACACAAAACTTATACAAACACAAAAACTTACACACACACAAAAAGTTACACACACACACAAAAACTTACACACACACACAAAAAAACTTACAGACACACAAAAAAAAACAACTTACACATGCATAAAAACTCACACACACACACACACACACACAAAAAATTTAAACACACACACAAAAAAAAACAAAAACTTACACACACAAAAAAAACTTACACACACACACCCACACCCACAACTAAAAAAAACAAAAATAAAAACTAACACAAAAAAAAACTTCTCTGAGTGTTGAAAATGATTTCATGACATTATTTTAGTTTTTTTTCTTGTCCCAAACTATTTTTTTATCATGAAGCGTTTAGAGACCAATTTGATCAACTTGGAGAAAGTTCAAATAGAATCATTACTGATATTGATATTAGTGGGTAAACTACAAACCGACAAAAATATTCGGAACTTTTTTTTCTTATAGCCTTGACTTTGAAGACATTGTCGCCCTCCACTATAACTTCGCTAATACATCCTTCTGTCAATCAAGTCATCTCCTCCAAAACACTTCAGTCATTTCTTGTTAAAAAAAAAATTTTATTTCAACTCACTCACACGGTTTTTTTCTACATTTGAACGAAAGAATAACACTTTTCAGTCATTTCTTGTTAAATTTTTTTTATTTCAACTCACCCACACGGGTTTTTCTACATTTGTAGAGACATACACACAGTCCGAAGAGACACAAAAAGCCCAAAGAGACACACACAAGCTTCTAAAGTAAAATTTAGGAAAATTTTGAGTTTGGGGGGGGGGGAAGGTTGATTTTCAAAACATCTTCCCGTGATATAACGTGTCCTCTGAAGTCGATTCTGATGTTTTTAGCACTGTATCTATTAGTGCTTTAGAAATATCTTAAAAGCTTCTAAAGTAGAATTTTGGAAAATTTTGAGTTTGGGGGGAGGGGATTTTCAAAACCTCTTCCCGTGATATAACATGTCCTCTGAAGTCGGTTCTGATGTTTTTAGCACTCTATCTACTAGTGCTTTAGAAATATTTTAAAAGCTTCTAAAGTAGAATTTTGGAAAATTTTGAGTTTGGGGGGGAGGGGGATTTTCAAAACCTCTTCCCGTGATATAACGTGTCCTCTGAAGTCGATTCTGATGTTTTTAGCACTGTATCTATTAGTGCTTTAGAAATATCTTAAAAGCTTCTAAAGTAGAATTTTGGAAAATTTTGAGTTTGGGGGAAGGGGGATTTTCAAAACCTCTTCCCGTGATATAACATGTCCTCTGAAGTCGATTCTGATGTTTTTAGCACTCTATCTACTAGTG